>NC_138053.1:50943960-51357350 GCF_964194185.1 Rhinolophus hipposideros | reverse complement strand
ATGTCAACAGGAACCTTCCTGAATACCTAATTTAAAAAATGATAAACATTAATAATTCATTGTAGTACAATGATATCATATGGGTTTCCGTTTCCTTTAGATTTGTCTCCCAATTGCTGTAAAAAATGCAACTTCCTAGCGATTTGTCTCTCTCTTGTTTTCCTTTTTAAAAATAGTACTCCAACAGGAGAATCCTGCACAATGCTTATTCCTGATAACGTGCCAGTTTTGTAATTCTTGTTCAGAAATCCTCAGAGGAGATGGTTGAATCTCTCTCTGGGAAGATCCAGGCATTCTTACAAGTCTTCTTTTCTCATACCAGCTGTTGCGGCTGTGGAGGCACCCTAGACTAGGCAGGCAGTTGTAGAAAAGACTTTATTGACGTATACAGTCCTTTGGCAGCCCTCTCTATGTAGTCCCTGATCTCTTGAGGATCAGGGACTTGAGGTTGTTAATTTCCAAATGATTTTGTGCTGATAGTCAGCATTGCTAGTTCCCCCTCTCTCCTCCATTCATTGTGCTCATTTATTCATTCAGCCAGTATCTGTGCCAGACTCTGTGGTCGCCGCTCGGGATTCAGAGAATATCCATGAAGTTTGGTAAGCAAAGCTTAGTGAAGATGGTGAGTCTCTTGCAAAAAGGTATGCTAAGCCAGTGACTAATGACTTCTTTATCACCCATTCCATGGCCTCTTAGAGTTGACGATATATAAAGGGAAAATAATTAGACACTTTTCTGACCTTGTGGTAAATAATTAATGAGCTTTTTGTTAGGGGCGGGGTACAACTGTTTTGAAACATGTCATTTTTTGAAAAACGTTTTTGAAAAATGCCATTGTTTTCTAAGTCAGTATTCTCAAAATTTAGTGTACATCAGAATCACCTGCAAGGCTTGTTAAAATACAGATTTTGGGCCCCACCCCGAGTTTCTCAGTTAGTAGATTTTGGATGGGGCCTGAGAATTTCAATTTCTAACAGGCTTCTAGGAGATGCTAGTGTCGCTATTATTGGGACCACACTTGAGAACACTGCTTTTAAATGCATTAAACTCACTGTTGGTTGACCAGCTGAATTTGGTGGGACCTCTTGTACCAGAGTGTGTGGTACCACATTGCATGTATTTGGGTTACTAGTTGCAGCCCTGCCTTCATCTTAGTTTATGGGCCACCTGCCATGTCCATTCATGAAGCCAAACTCGGGGCCTCCAAGGTTAGCTGAAAGTCTGCAATTGAGGAGAGGGCTGGATCATGGAGCCTACTCTGGTTTCTTGGGGTTCCATATATCCTCAGGACCCCCTGGAGTTTGTAGGTCTTGAGGTCTTGCTTTGCCGTTACAATCCCTCACGTGCTTCTGCCCTGCTGGAGCCATGTCCTGCATGATAGGAAATTGCAACGCAAGGGAGGAGCTTAAAATGAGCTGACATGACATGCTGCAGACTCATACTCAATTTTCACCTTGTGGGGTTGTTGTTAGTCCTTTTCACCATTTTTTAAATTATTATTTTAAAATAGAGCATACAGTTTAGTAAGCCCAAGTAAGTTTTGCAAGTTGATTTATTAAAATCCAAATTTTCTCTCTGCCACAGTCCCTCCCCTGTCTCCCAATGCATTAATTAAATTATAGCCATTGAGCACATTTTCCTAATTTTCACTTCTTTCTTCAGTGGTTACATTAGTTTTTAAGGACTATCAGATAATTCTCCCTTTTGACTTTGTTAAGTAAGCCCTCAGAACAGAAGGTGTAAGATGCTCACTTTTCAGAAGTGATAGTTCTCTACTGAAATCCCACCCTGGTGACCCCCAGGCAGGATAGGACATACTGGTGAGGGCAGGGCAGATCCTATGTACCAGGTTGGTGATGGGTTAAGTCCGGGAATCAGAATAGGAAGGAGGGAGTGAGCCTCATAGAACCAGGAGGGAGGACAGAGCCCAGAGCCCAGAAAACAAGCAGAGTAGGGAAGCAGCTGGTAAGTGCTTTAGGGCCAGGTGGGCAAGTAAAATCTGGAATTCAGGGGCTCAGCAAAGGCAACAGCTGTTGAACTAAGTTGAGAGTTCTGACTGGGGAATCGAAGGTATTTACATTTACGTTCTATTTGGGGTTCTCTGCTGAGTGTGAAGAGCTCAGCACTCACAGGAGACGCTGGTGATCAATCGGAAGTCTGTAAGCAAAGCCTGCACCTACGTGAGGCAAGACTAACCAACCAAGCTTTCCTCCTCTGTGATCAAATGGTGTCTGGACAGGAAACAGACTGAATATCCACAAGGGTTTAATTGAAAACAATCTAATGAAGGGACTATTTTGGATGCGTTGGCAGGATGAAAGGAAATCAACAAATGGTGCTGAAGCACCCTAAGACTAGAAAAAGAGGGCCACCTAGAGAAGCAACGAGAGAGAATGGTTATGGGAACCTGAGAAACCAAACCTATAGGACAGAAAAGCCCCCAGAAACGGTGGTCTGAAGGAGAAATGCAGTGATTGGAGGCCTGTGGCCTGGCAGGAGGAGCCAAGGAAGTAAATACTTCCCATCCCATTGTCCTCCTTTTCATCCCTCTCTGTCCAGACTGGTATGTCCATTTGGCCAAACACATCTGGAAAGCAGAGGGCCAGGGAGTCCATTGATGGAGATTCGCAAGAGAAGGGTAGAGAATACCCTGACCATACCCCAGAAGGCTCTCTGTAACAAGTGTTTAAAGATGTTCAACATCATTAGAGATACCCTGGTAAACTCAGACTGAGATGAGCAGCTTTGATGATCATCTAAAACAATGGTGTGTTTTTTTATGGCCACTTATTTTATTATTAATGTGTCCTGTTTGTTTCATAACTAATGATATTAAAATATGTCCAGTTATCTTGTTTGGAGACCTCTAAGTTGTTGCTGAAAACATATCCTCCTCTTTAGTTCACTCTCCTCCCCGATTCTGCTCGACATTTTCTTAATCATCTTGTGCTCCGATAACAAAATACCATAAACAAGGTGGTTTAAAAAACAGATGTTTATTACTCATTGTTTTGGAGGCTGAGAAGTCCAAGATTAAGGTGTCGGCAGATTCTGTACCTCGTGAGATGGCCATCTTATTGTGTCTTCCCATGTAGGGAGCAAGCACGTTCTGGTCTTTCTCCTCTTTTAAGAACACTAATCCCATCATGGGACCTCCATTCATGTCCTCATCTAATTATCTCCCAAAGGCCCCACCTTTACATACGATCAGGGGTAGGGCTGCAACATAGGAAATTTGGGGGACACAAACACTCAGTCCATAACACACATGTTTCTATCATTTCTTCTGCTCCTTGCCCATTGTCTCCTCCCCAAGATCTCAAAGTCCAGAGTTAGGGGTGGTGAAAGAAAGCCCTCTTCCTAAGTGGGAAGCTCCCTAAGTGGGATCCAAGCTTAACCAGCTTCTTACATTTTTGCTCAGTTTGTACTTTCCTGCTTCCCACACCTTTCCTCAATAGCCTCAAAAGTTAATAAATGAGTTTTACTCAATGTTTATGAGCTGGTATTTTCCATAAAGAATATGTATATTTAAAACATATTTTAAAATATTCAAATGTGTTCTGGAGTTCATTTTTAAAAAATAAGTGTGACAACAGAAGTCTTGGTAGTTTTTATGTTGTAATAGAAAACAGTGCTTTTTCATAGGGAATATATATAGTCAATAATATTGTCATAACTATGTGTGGTGTCAGGTGAGTATCACTTCATAAGTGATATAAAGGTCTAGACAGTGTGCTGTATACCCGAAATTAATATAATGTTGAATGTCAACTGTAATTGAAACAAAAAAACTTTTTTAAATAATTAAATTGGAAAAAAAGAAAAGAAAAAGAAAACACTGATTTTTAACAAGTTGCAATATAGGTTAGTTTAGGTTCTATTATTGCCAGCTTCTTCCCCATTTTCTCTCTTCTTCCATTGGCAGAAAAAAGCCAGTGTTTTTCCAGGATTTTGATGCTTTATTCTTTACCATCAACTTCTTTCATCTTCTCTTCTCCGCCTCCTTAGGGACTGTTCACAGAAAAATAGTTCAGAAGCTTGTGATTATTATAATAAAAATCAGGAGACAATTTTACTTTTGGATAATCCATCAATGAAAGAAAGACTACCTCGTGGTTATCTCATTTCCAAGGTGATTAAAATTTTCATGATATATGGTTTGTACATTTTGCCACAAGGTATGGAGTATAGATATAATAATATTAGCTATTATTTAAGTCCTTGATATTTGCAGAGCACTTTATATGCATTGTTTTACCTAATCTACATTAAAAACATTATGAGCTACAAATTATTATTCCCACTTTGTTACAAATGAGGAAATGAGGCTGCAAGAGGTGGAATAAATTGTTCAAGGTGAGGGCTGATGTTTGAATACAAGATTGTCTGAATCCAACTTCAAGGTTTTTATCCACTGAGCTTTACTTTACCGCTGTTCACACAGGTCTAAAGGCCCAAGGCCAGTACTGGAACTGCAGAGTTATGCAGAACAGAGAGGTCGTAAACATGTGGTGGTGGTGGGGGGCAGTCAGGGGCCTTGTGGGTGAGGTTTTCCCTCTTACATATCCACCGTCACCCCGTGTATTAGCTTGAACTGGAGGATTGTTTTGAGATGAGTGGAGAAGGTAAAATGCATACAAAATTGGAGAAGCTTTGGCATAACATGTTGTCATTATTTTCACCGAACACAGTACTTGGCACTTTGTAAATATTGTAGAAATATTACCTGCTAATAATCCTGTGGTTGCTATCATTTCTGTTTTAGTAATTAAAATGAGATTTTGGTTATTTAGATTTAGATATTTTTGAAACATGTAATTGTTTTTTATTGGGAAATGTATCTAATGTTCAAGTCGATTGATTTGGCCAACGTAGGTGACTAGATTTATGAAGACATATGCGTTATCGGGAAGCTTTGAAAAACTCTGCCACAGGCATGTATTTGGTCTGCATCAGCTGTATTTCCAAAGAAGATGATATAATAAAATCTTGCCAGTCAAAGGCCCAGGATGGAATTTGAGTTCTATGACTGCTGGACCTACACAAGGCTTCTGCCTTTGAAGGTTAGAGTCTTGGGGTTAATTTGAGGTGGTTCCATGTGGAATTCTTCTTTGGTGTAAACCTGTAACCTGAAGCCTTGGTCTATAATTGAGCTTCAAGCCATTTGCATAGGCTCTGTTGTTTTTGTATTGCTGCATTTCCGATGCTGTCAGATGTAGTGTATTGTTGGAAAAATGATACACTGTAAATCCCAGAGGCATTTTCTCCCGGAGAGGAAAGTATAACAATTAGCTACAGGGACCCAGTTGTCCGTGTGAGTCACAAAACTGAGAGAAGACCCTGAATTTTGGAAATTTTACAGGAAGACACATGAGAAACTTTTTAGCAACCTATCACACAGGGTAACATGTATAAAAAAGAAAAGCGCTGTTTTCTAATATCAGAACCACACATAATATGGAAGCTCTGGACAAGGAAGGTGATGATGAGTTCAGGGTAGGGGGGGTTTTGTCCACTCCAGGATCCCTGCTGAGAGAACTCCAAGCAAGAGCAATGGCCAAATGGGGAGGAAAGTACCAGTTTAAAAGGCTAGTAATGACCCAATAGTCCAAACCTCACCTGTGAGTGGTCTTTGGGCCACACGAGACTTATCTTCACTTTGACCTTAAGAAACTGATGGACAGTCTTGGCTTAGAAACTGGTGACGGAGGAAAGCAAAAGTCACTCCATCAGTTGATGCTTCAGAAGCCTCAGTAGTGTTTCAAGCTGAGTCTTGGCTGCTGCTAAAAGTTTCTCTTTTCCCCACAGTCTAATAGAGACTTTGGCTACCATATCTCCCCTCCAGAGTTCCCTCAAGAAAGAGTAACATCCACAACAATGATGGCCAAATAAAGACAACAGAGCAAAGGATCAGCTTTACCAATGATTGGGCTAGCATCGATCACCTTCCCAGAGTGCACCATGCACATGTGTGGAACACACACACACACACACACACACACACACACACACACACTCCTACTGTGGGAAGTGGTACTTGGAGAGGAGGCTTAGGTAGACAAGTTTGCTTGAGACTTTCTGTCTTCTTCCTTCCAAATCTGTCGGGCTGGGTCTGCAAAGCCAGTTGTGGGATCCCTAACCCATCAGATCCCCACAGGCCTTCTGGTCCCTGTGCTCAGCCTCTCTGTCCATCTATTCAGTCCCTTGTGGAGCCCACTGTGACCTTTTTCTGCAGTGACCTGGCTCAGTAGGACTCTGACCATGGAGCCTTCACCCCTTCAGGAGGAGCTAGTGAGCGCAAGGGAGTGTGGCCCATTGTTCTCTCCTCCCTAAGGGCTGGGACAGGGAGGAGTGCATTCTCTCCTCCACTTGGTTGACATTTTCAAGAAGGAAGAGGCTGTGGGGTAAAAGGGTGAAACCTCTTCTGTGAGTGAAAGGTGAGAACTTGGAATGTAAAAAAAAAATCAGAAAATGCTTTGACTTTATATAAAAGGCAACCCTCACTTTTATATTCAGATTACGTGACCAAAAATATACTTTGTAAGCCATCTAGTTGGTATCGGGAGAGGATTTTCCTATAGAAGCACTGTTAATCATGGCATTTAGGTTTCTAGGTTAGCCCAAAAAAGTATTTAGCCAATTATGTAGCTGGAAGATATTTACAGAGTTGAAACAATCCTGCTTTGAGAGACACATAAAATGGAATTTGAACTAGTGTTGCCTTTGTACCTGTGTCCTTTGGGAAAGCTGGTTTAATTGGAGGGTGATGAGGCAGAGGAGTGAGAACCTGTGAAGTTCCCTCAGGGAGTAATTATCCTAAGTGATCATTGGTGCTCTGAGGAAGTGAGGAGCTCAGGTGGTGTAAGGAGAGAGATGGGGTGCAAGGAGCTCGAGTCTCTTAACCAACTTCTCACAGCTAGGGACTCAGCTCTTCCTGCTAAACTGCCCTCTTTTCATTGTGCTGTTTCATCTCCAACAGCACTAAAGGGGTGTGTCTCATTTTGTTGAGTCACTTATTTTCTATTTCATCTACAAATATTCCAGTGTGTGTCTTTTAACTCTAATAATAATTATTTTTTCAAATTGCAAAACCATTATACACCAAAAAATTTAATGTCTACTCTCTTACTCAATTTGGGCTGCTATAACAAAAATACCATAGACTGGGTGGCTTATAAACAATAGAAATTTACTTCGCACGGTTCTTGGGCTGAGAAGCCCAAGATCAAAGAGCTAGCAAATTTAGTGTCCGGTGAGGACCCCCTTCCTGGTTCATAGCCGCAGTCTTTTCACGGTGTCCTCATTTGTCACAGAAGGGGTAGGGGAACTCTGGGGCCTCTTTTATAAGGCTCTAATCCCATGTATGAGAGCTCTCCTCTCATGACATAATCATCTTCTAATACCATCACACTGGGGGTCAGGATTTCAATATATGAAATGGGGGGCAGCAAACATTCAGTCTGTAGCAACTACTGTGCTTAGTATCAATCACATTTTTCTAATTGCCTTATTAATTATTTCCTTAGCTTATTGGTATCCAAATAAGAGCCACTCATTGTGATTGGTTGATATGTCTTTTAAGTCTCTTTTTATCTATAGGTTCCCCATGCCTCTCTGTCTTTTCACTTGCTTTCACTTTCAGTTTGTTGAGGACCCTGGGTTGTTTGTGAAGTAGATTTTTGCCCAGTCTGTTTTCCTTTTCTGCATCCCTGGGGTGCATCTAACACGTTTCTGGGCTTTCTGTGTTTGCTAGAAATTTGTAGTTAGATTTAGAAGTTTGCTCAGATCATGCTCAATTTTAGGGGGTGGGCGTCAGACAAGAATAAGTATATTTTAGATGAGATTGCGTTCTCATATCAGGAAGCATAAAATGTTTGGTTGTCTCTTTGCTGTGATGCTCACTAATGTTAACTGTCATTGCTTACCTCCATCCACCATTAGGGCGTGTAACACGGTGATATTCTTGTTCTATCATTACTTACTCACTTACTAGCGGGAATGTTTCTAAAAAGAGAAACTCCCTCTCACCGACTACTTGGTTTCCCTGGGACAGAGTTTCTATAGGAAAGCAGATGAAATGTGTGAATCTTTCCTGTTAGTTCCAGTTTTCAAAATAATGAGTTGATTCTCTAGCATTCTCCTAAGGCGACAATGACATTTTTTATTTTTTTACTTGTTTCTGTTTGCTCGCTTAGTATCATTATGGATCCCACATATATTTGCTGTGTGTTAACTCCTTGCAGTTATTATACCTTGGGCGCTCAAACTGCCCGTGTTTGGCTGGATGGAGCTGATTTAAGTTGGTGAGGTACATTTCTTGAAGAAATAGTTCCAGCTAACTTGCTGAAATTAGGTCTTTATTCTAAAACCACTTTTCTGTTTTTGGTAGAGGAGGACTTGCTGACCCCGTGGAGGTCGAGGCGCCTACGTGGTGTCTGCCTCACCATTCCGCCATTGTCGCTGTCATTATTATTGTACATGCTATTGAGTCTGCTCCGACCCCTGGCAACACTGAGTGAGTGAGGTCCGCGACGTCCTGTCACCGTGTCTAGTCCTACCAAGCTTGGCTGTAGCTCTTCTCCTGTTGTTTTTGTGGCCATGAGAAGGCAACCTGCTATGATGGAAAGATTCTCATTGACCAGGGCTTGAGTTCCAGCTCTGCCTTGCACAAGCTCTGTGACCTTGGGAAAGCTGCATCACTCCTCATAAGGTGTGCATAATGCCCTTAAAAGGATTGGGGCAGATATAACAGATACAGAGTTCCTGTAAACCTTCTAGGTCCTCCTGGGTCCACATGAGCATGTGTGTGTTTATGTGTGAGTGTGTGTGTGTGTGTACGTATGTGTAACTAAGTCTTTGGAGCTGGAGTCTTTTGGAGTGGGAGGGCATCACAATATGGGCTAGCACATTTCAGTGCTTAATGGTCCCTTAGTAGTTATTTACATGGGAGAAGGGAGGAAGAAAGTGAAATTTCACATAAGAGTTATAAAGCAAACAATTACAATTTGACACATTGTAACTTGACAAGAAGTACAGCGCAGTAGTTGTGTTGGTTCTTTGTCTCTTGGTCCTTCGCTCCATTCCTGCTTTGCCATATTTCCCTTTGTATTATGTGGGGCTAGAAGTCTACTAACTGTATCTTCCAGATTCCTTTGCCAGCCGATCTCCTCTGAGATTCTGCAATATGAGGTGTGATCAAACAATATGGTGAATGTTTTTTAAAAAAATGATTACAGTAAAAGACACATTGCCATTAATTCTCCTCAAAATACACCCCTCGCTCTGAACACACTTATCCCATCGTTCTTGCCACTTTCTGAAGCAGTTCTGGAAATCCTCTTTCGTGAGTGTCTTTAGTTGCACTGTCCTGGCTGCCTCGATGTCCTGAATCGATTCAAAACATTTTCCTTTCATGTCATTTTGACTTTGGGGAAGAACCAGAAGTTGCACGGTGCCAAAACTGGTGAATAAGGTGGGTAAGGACACACCGTAATGTTTTTATTTGACAGAAATTGCCGTACCAGAAGCGATGTGTGACACAGAGCATTGTCATGATGGAGGATGATTCACGGCACACTTTAAAACACACCTTCTGTCAACCGTACGTAGCTCACACCCGACTGACGGCACCGAACACGTTGAAACTTGTCACACACTGTTATAAGGTTCATCACGTCACTTTTTGTATTGAAGATCCCTGCCTTTCCATTGGACGGCACTCGGCAGCAGCAGTCACCGTATTTTATGATCACAACAGAAGAGCTCCACGTCACACATCGCTTCTGGCACATAGGAGATGGTGGTAGGAAATTGGGATGTGGGCGAAAGGAGGAGACAGTAGCAATGGCTTCTGCTAAATGGCAGTGGCACAAGTTTAACAGTGATGGTGCAGCCCTCCCCTGGTGAGTGTGGGCCTATGGTGCCAGCCCAGGGTGTTCTGATCTCTGGATTTACCCTTCCACATTCTTAGTTTTTCCAACTCACCCCCCATCTTCTGTTTGCTACTCCATAACTTCCTACACTTTGTAAACAGACCTTTATATTGATCTGTCTATGCTTAATATATGTGGAATGTTTTCTGTTTTTCCCACTGGACACTTGGGGTCTGAGGTCAGAGACAACTAGGTTATAATCTCTTATTTACTTAGTTCTGTGACTTAAGGTCTTTAATATTCAATTTCTTCCTCTGTCTAAGGGGGGGTAATAAAAGTACTTACCTCATAGAGTTGTTGTTGTGAGGTTGATATAATAATTCACATGACATTGTTAGCTTCGAACATAACTCTCAATAGTGTTGCCTGCTGTAGATAACAACATACAAGCCAGTTTTTGAAGGCTCGTCCTTTGACTTTTTTTATTATAGAAAAATTCAAATGTAGAGAGAATAGTATAATAAAACTTCACGGACATACCACCCAGCTTCAACAGTTGTAAAATTAGGTTATTCTTTTATCTATACCACCCACTCTCCTCCCTACTCTGGGATTATGTTAAAGCAAATCTAAAACATCATATTATTTCTGCTGTAATTATTTCAGCATGTGTCTCTAAGAGATAAGGACTGTTTAAAAAACAAAAATGATACTAATTAGCATACCTAAAAATTAAAATAATTTCTTAACATCATCAAATACCAAGACAATGTTCAGATTTCCCTAATTATCTCATAAATGTCGTTTTTTTTTAATTTCTTATTTGAATCATCTTCGGAATAAGATCCACCTGTTGTAATTGGTTGGTATGTTTCTTGAGTATTTTTTAATCAATAGAGCCGCTTTCTCTCCTTTCTCCCTACAGTTTGTTGAAGAAACTGGGTTGTTCGTCCAGCAGAATTTCTCACAGTCGGGATTTTGTTGATTCCATCCCTGTGGTATCATTTACCACGTTTTTCTGGCCCTGGATCTTGGTAGTTAGATCTAGAAGTATGTATTGCTGGTTGGGTTCAGGTTTATTTATTTATTTATTTTGGCAAGACTACCTTATGAGTAGAGATGTGTACCTCCATCTGGAGAAACGTAATGTCTGGTTCTCTCTCTTTTTGTGACGCATTAGAGAGGAGGGAATACATATTTATTTTTTAAATAGGGAAGTCATTTGATGTTTGGATGAGGCAGATATGGGAGATGGAGCAATCTGGAATGATGCCTGGGTTTTGGCTCTGTTTTGCCAGAACGTCCTTGTTGGGGACCAGGAGAAAGAGAAGGGGGCAGAGGGAAAGGAAGGGTGGATGGAAGAGGGCTATACGTGTGTATTTAGGATTGCAAATTTAGTGATTGGCTACAGGAGAACTTAATTCAGATATTCTCTGAAATGTTTATGTTCTCAATTTAATCAATGTAAGTATGCAAATTTACTTTCTAGTTAAACCATATGCCTCAGTGATAGGAAATACGGAATTCATTTTCCTTGCAAACAGTTTGATAAAAGATAGTGTGAGAATTTTAGTAAGCTTAGATGACAGGCGGGGAGCCCCTGTCCAGTCCTATCTAGTCTGTTATAATCTGAGTGCAAGGAATGCTATGGAATGCTAGGTATGAAGTGTCACACTGGCTTTTTGTTTAATTGAGATATAATTCACATAACATAATATTTACCATTTTAAAGTATATAATTTAGTGGCTTTTAGTATATTCATTATGTTGTGCAACCACCACCGTCTAATTCTAGAATATTTCCATCAACCTCAAAAGAAACTGCAGACCTATTAGCAGTCAGTCCCAATTTCCTTTTTTCCCATCTCTTGACAACCATCAGTCTACTTTCTGTCTCTATAGATTTGCTTATTCCGACTATTTCATATAAATGGCCTCGAATAGTATGTGGCCTTTTGTACCTGGCTTCTTTCACTGAGCATAATGTTTTCATGGCTCATCCATGTTGTAACATGCATCAGTGTTTTATCCCTCTTATTGCCAAATAATATTCCATTGTACAGATATACTACTTTTGGTTTATCCATTTATCCATTGATGGACATTTGGGTTGTTTCCACTTTTTGGCTAATATGAATAATGCTCCTCTGAACATTGTTGTACAAGTTTTTGTGTGGACATATGCTTTCATTTCTTTTGAGTATATACTAGGAGTAGAATTGCTGGGTTTTATGGTAACTGTATGCTGAACTTTTTGAGGACCCACCAAACTTTTCCAATGCAGCTACACCATTTTACATTTCCACTAACATGTATAAGGCTCCCTCTTTTTCTACATCCTCACCAACACTTGTTATTATCTGTCTTTTTTATCATAGCCATTCAAGTGCGTGTGATGTGGGATCTTACTGTGGTTTTGATTTTTATTTTCCTGATGGCTAATTCAGCATTGTTTTTAAGAATTAAAGGAGATACCGTAGGTGATGTCTCACATGAATTTGCGTCTCAGTTCTTTGCTAGATTCACAGGACCCCACCCCCCCAGAATTACCATATTAGTGTTCCTCGTTATTTTTATTTACACTGCAGCCTTTTAGCTCAGGAAGGCAGAGCAGAGGCATAACTCATCACTGGGCTGGACTCTCATGTGTCCATCCATATACCCACGCATGCCAAAATCCCCTGTGGAGCCCTATCCCTGAGTGCTAGAATCACAATGTAATGGGCTCCAGCCTGTGCATTGAAAAAAAAGCTGCATGGTCTAACAGGAATAATCCACAAGATCTTGAGGAAAGGCAAGAGAAGGGCGTTTCCAGAATCCTTAAATGGTTCTTTCTTTTACTGCCATAGGAGGCACTCCGGAGTATATGCAATTTAGCTCTCATAATAACCCCTGAGAGGTCACCTTTCTTGCAAGTTGAAAACTTCGCTTTAGATTTGGTTCAGGAGCTTAATATGAATACGAAATCATTAGAAGCACTGAAAGTAAATGTGGGGCCAGATTTCTGGTTTGGGCACAGTGAGTCACATGGTCTGTGTTGGTTCTTGATATTTGTTTTGCTAATTTAGAGGGAATGGTGGTAAAGATAATTCCCAGATGGTGGCTCATGAAAAGCCCATGTGTACCGTGTTTCCCCAAAAATAAGACCTAGCTGGACAATCAGCTCTATTGCATGTTTTGGAGCAAAAATTAATATAAGGTCTTATATAAGACCTGGTATTATATTATATTATACCTGGTATTATATTATATTATATTATATTATATTACATTACATTACATTACATTACATTACATTATATTATATTATATTATGTTATATTATATTTTACCAGGTATTATAGTAAAATAAAACTGGGTCTTATATTAATGTTTGCTCCAAAAGACGCATTAGAGCTGATTGTCCAGCTAGGTCTTATTTTCAGGGAAACACGGTAGTTGTTTTGGAATTTTCTCCATGCTCATATGAACACAGTTGCAGCTGATGGTATGGATATTGGCAATACAGCAAAGCAAACAATCCAAGCTATGAAGGCCCAGCCCAAAAGGACTTGGGGAAGGTCTGTGAAAACCTGCCCTACCTACCTTTCCAACTCTTCCTGCTGCTTATTTTTATTAAATAGCATTGCTTTGTAGATTGGACGTAAAGTTCCTAAAGAAACATCCTGTGTCTCCTTAAGCTACTCTCCCCTGATTACAGTGGAATGAGTTGCCTTTAGGTTTTAAAGGAGGGAATTTCAAATCATCTTCTTTTCTCGCTTCTTTTGTATGATCATCAGAGAAGGTAGAAATGATAATAATGGTTATAATGTCAAAAAGGAGTAGTGTGACAAAAGCTTTTGCTACATGTTAATTCATAATTTATTGCAATTGTCAAGTTGCATCAGTCAGGGTCCCTCGGGAAACAGTTCATTCCAGATGGTTCTAATGAAGACACTTAAATGTAGATTCCGCTTACAGAGGAGTGAGCAGAGATTCGGGACGACAAAGGACAATGAAGTGTCTCAGCTGGCAACTGTATGAAACTCTAACTGGTCTTGGGCTGACGGGGCCAGGAAAGGAAAAAGCATGGTTTGCTGTGGGGCCCCTGGTAGGAGCTGTACTTACGAAGGCAGAAGCAACTGCTAGGCCAGGGCCCTGAAGCAGGGAGGAGTGGGGAAGAAATTACCCCACCTCTCACTCCTCGCCCTCCAGTGCCCTGCCAGTACCTCCAATTGTGGGCACCCAATGTGACACCAGCTGGTAATGTGACACCAGCTGGTAAGGCTGGTGGTGCAGCATGCAGAGGTGAGGCGATGGGTGGTGGTTTGCAAGTGGAGACCACTTTGCACGATAACCAACTATTTTACAGTGAACATATTTTATTTTTCGTTCATTTTAGTAGGTGTTATTTTAGAGAACTTTGAGAAATATTGCAAGTATAGAAAAACGTCTGTTTCTCATTTTTAAAAAAATTCCACTGTATTTCACATTTACTTATGTAAAAGCTTCTTATCTCTTAGGTGGCAGACTTCATTATGAAGTCTCTTACACTTTGTATGTTTTCCTCATTTTCCCAATACATTGGTGAATATTATCATACCGTGAGGACCCTGAAACAGAGAGAGTGGCGCCATCTTTCAGATTGGTGAGTTTTAAATTCCTCCTTTTCAGATTAATGTGTGGATATTAGTGAATTATTCAGAGGTGGTCACTTGTCTTCAAATCAAATTATTCAAAGTAGAATTTAGTTAAGGGGTTTTGTAGCCATAACTGAGGGGAAGATGTAGTGTGTTAGAGTCATCCAGATAGCTGCATATGTCTCCCTGCAGACAGAGCTGGGAATTATTTTGCTCCCTACATTGATGAATTGGGCTGACTCGAAATGTTTGTGATGATTGAATGACCCGTTCTCTGTCACTACAGAGAACGTGTAATTCTCCGAGGTCTGAGCAAAAAACAGATGAAGGTCTGTGTCTCTGGGTGTCTATGGGGTTACTAGGAAATGATTTTCAAAGTGTTTCTTGGTGATGCGGCAGGTTGAACTTTTTTGTGCAGCATTGCCATGGAAACCAAGTGCATCATTGCCTTGTCTGACTAATTTATCTTTTAATGATAAAAAGATTATAATCCAGGGTTAACAGATAAAACATAATAAAAAATAAAGGCATACAAAACCAATAACTTTAAGGGGAATACTGCTGTAAGTAGCACATCTTTTGAATCGGAAGATTTCACTGGCAGTGTAATTTACATTTGTTAGGGCTTGGCGGTGTGAAGTAGTGGAAGCTAACAGTTTGTTTTCCTTCTTGTTTCTGGAGTAAGAAATCATGACTTCACCCTGTAGCTTATTGCCGTGGGGTTTTATTACCGACCTCAGCTCCTGAGTTTATGTAATGTGGACGGCAGCACCCAGTCACGAGGAGTCTTGCAAGGTTCCCAGGGATTTGTTCTTTGGTTCGTTGTTTTTATGTCTCCCTTCCTCCCTCCATCATCCCCACCCCAAGAGCAGGCTGTGGCATGACAGTGATGGCCCTACCTTTCACATGGGCCTGTCATATGGAAATGATGCCCTAGGGTTGCTCTTTCTGTGAAGCACCTGAGCACCCCCACCTCTTCAGGAGCAGAGCCTGGAGCAGAGTCTGCTCTGACTTCCAGTGGTAGGTACAAGGGCCATTAAGGAAGGGAGACCCCCCTCTTCTGCAGAGTGAGGGCAAAATCTTCTAGCACTGCAGATATGATGGATGCTGCTTACACCTGATCACTAGCTTACTAGGATAAACTTTCAAATGAAAAAGTACTTAGGATAGGAGAACTGAACTGAAAGGACATTTTAATACTGTGTTTAGTAGTTCATCTGCCTCCATAGAGATTTAGCTCCTGGAGTTTCATTCCCTACTCCCCAGGGGTGTGTGTGTGTGTGCAGTAGTAGTAGTAGTAGTAGACTTTTGTTGCATTGAATTAAACCTACTCATTCGTAGGTTTTAGACCTTCGTTTTAGACCTTTCCAAAATATCTTTTATTAATATTTCCAAGTTTAACATATGTTTGAGTTTTTGCATTTAAGGAGGAAACTTTGACTCTTGTACATGTCCTAAGATTGATAATGGAAACAAACCATTTTAGATCAGTGTTTCACTGAGTGGCACTTACGGCCCAAATCTATTTTTATTCATTCATTCAGTTAGCATACATTTACTGAGCGCCTGCTTTGTGCTGGGTACCTCTGGTGCACCTATTATGTACAAAGTAATTGACAGGAGCTAGGAGGTGCTTTCACGGAGTTGAAGGCAGAGGCTAGCCAGAGCCCGAGGATGGTCCAGAGTGGCTGCAACCCGGAGGAGGCCGTCTGGTAGCCATGTTGGGATCCCCTTGTGGAGGTCCCCGCATTCCCATGGCTTGCTTCTTAAAACTTTCGCTGTTCCCCAGTTCCAGCGTCTTGGCTGCAGTTCTTGAGGACAGCATGGTACGTATGCCCGGTGTTTTCATGTGACCTTCCAGTGTTGACCTTCTGTAAAGAACCTCACCTTGGTTGGTAAAATGGCCCCCAAAACCTAGCACTGGAAAGACCAAGGAGTTCTTGAGTCCATTCCATGGCATTTTGTCTTCTGCTTTGATCCCTACTGCTTCCATCTCCATGTGGGCCTCAGGGTGGGAGTGGGGCCCTCCTCCCCACTTTAATAGACTGGCCAAATCATACACCTGAGGTTCTGTCTGTGCTTCCAGAGTGGAGCTAAGACAACACTGTCATCGTCAAGAAGACTTCATCGAAGACTCAAGGATCAGTGAAGAGAACAAGCAGAGTGACCCCACAGAAACTAGACCCTCTGGTTTGCTTTCAGATGCTGGCAGCCCTTGTCCAATCTGCCAGAGACTTAGTCAGGCCTTCCCCTAGCTTTTGTCTTTCCAGAGAAGTTTGGCCTTTATCCTCTGTCTTCTAGAGTGCTCTTTAAGATTCCCAGACCCCTAAAGTCCAGGTGAGGCTAATGCCCTTCCAGGATATATGTCATCTTTGAAAATAAGTGGCTGAGAGCTTTTGCTTTAGAATTCCCTCTTCCTAGCTGAATAGTGCTTAGGCTGTTTTCTCATGTGTTTATTGTGAGTAGTGAGGATTAAATGATGGGAAATACTCCATGGAATGCCTGACATTTGGTAAATGCTTGTGATCATTACATTATTGGAATGACCTCTCCTTCCAGTTGTCTACCCTATCTACGAAGGCCATCCTTAGCTCTTCTGGTCGCAGCATAACTGTGACAGCCTTTCTCCCAAGAGGAACCCCACAGAACCCTGGAATCTGTCACTTATGTTATACCGCAGTGGCTCTGGCAACCCCTTGTATCACAGAAACAATTCACAGCCCTACTTTCCTTCTAGTATTTATCTATCTATCTATCTATCTATCTATCTATCTATCTATCTATCTATCTATATATTGTGTGTGTGTGTGTGTGTGTGTGTGTGTGTGTGAACTCCAAGTTAGGAAACATAAAAGTGGGGGCATAGACCAAAAATTGGCTGTGTTTATTGATCTTTTATTGTGTCTCCAACCGATGAGGTGTTCAGAGTAGACTGCTGTGAAAATCCAGCATTTTACCCACATTGGCTGTGTGCCAGAATGGGAATGAGATTCTCTGGACTATCCCTGCTCTCCCTGTTAGGGACTCATTCTCTCCCAAAGACCAGGAGACCACAGGCAGGGCATTCATTGAGTCGGTTGTGCAGCAAGTATTTGTTGAGTGCCTACTATGCATATGTCTTCCGTTCAGGGAGTACAAACATTGTCCTTGCTCTTGTGGACCTTACGCTATAATTCATTCACCATTTTCATTCATTTAACATCTTGAAATTCTGTGTTCTTCTTCCAAATAATAAGGAATATGTCTTTCATATCCTCTTTTTTTTTTTCACTTACACTTTCATTAATTTATTGTTCAGCAAATATTGATTGGATATATGTCAGGCAAAATGTTCAAGATATTAGATTATAGCAGCAAAAAAAGGACAAAAGTTCCTAACTTGTTAGAGCTTATAGTCTAGTCGGGAGAGACTAACAATAAAATAAAAGTAAAATATAAATATTGTTATGGATTGAATGTTTGTGGCCCTACCTCCCCCACCCCAGATTCATTTGTTGACATCCTAACCCCCGTTGTGATGATATTAGAATGTGGGGCCTTTGGGAGGTGATTAGGTTGTGAGGGTGGAGCCCTCATGAATGGTATTAGTGCCCTTATAAAAGAGACCCCCCCAAAGAGTTCTCTCATCTCTTTTCTGCCATGTAAGGACTCAACTAGAAGTTGACACTCTACAACCTATAAGAGGGCCCTTTCCAGAACTCGACCGTGTTGGCACTCTGATCTTGGATTTCCTGACTCCAAAACTGGGAGAAATAAAATTCTGTTGTTAATAAGCTACCAATCTATGGTACTATGTTCCAGCAGCCCAGATTAAGACAAATATGTTAGTGATAAGTGTTAGGGAGGAAAGCAATTCAGGGAAGGGAAAGAAAATAACCTTCTAAAGTGGCTAACACATGACATTTCATTGATATTAAGATACACTTTTTTGAAAAAACAGTATTGCGGCTCTAAAATTGGGATGCACCTTATAATTGATAGCATTTGCTACTTTAATTGACACTGTTTATGTAAAGGACAGATAAAATAATGGTGTGTCTTAGAATGTACACCATCTTAGGTTTAATAACTCTGACCCCCCTCCCCATGTACCAGGCACTGTTCTGAACAATTTACATTAATTCACTGAATCCTCACAACAACCTTATTAGGTTGGTACTATTATTTTCCTCCATATAAAGATGAGAAAACTGAAGCCCAGAGAGATGAAGTCACTCAAGGTCACACCACCAAGAAATGGCGAAGTCAGGATTAGAACCCAGGATGGCTGACTATGGAATCTGGGCTCTTAACTGCTGTGATGTATTGTCAGAGAGAATCTTCCTGAATGGTAACTTTTGAGATAAGACTTGAAAGAGGTGAGGAAGCAAGCCACAGTGGATATCTGGAGGGAGAGTGTCCCAGAGACTGGTAGACCCTGAGTCTGGAATGTGCTTGGCATTTTGAGAGCCCCAAGCAGGCCTGTGACTTTGGAGTGGAATAAGTGAGAGGGAGGGGAGGAGGAGATGAGGTCAGAGAGCTGAGGGGTAGGCACATCATGTGTCTGCTGTAGTCTGTTGTAAGGACTCTTGTAAGTCTTAATTGTAAGGACTCTTCAAAGATGTTTGTTTTGAACCAGATGGGAGCCACTAGAGGGTTCTGACCAGATGAGTGATTTATTTTTACCAGGATTGTTCTGTTCTGCCTTCAACATTGAAAATAGTCTGAAAGAGGCAAGTTAGGAGCTCATTGGACTAATTCAGGAGGGAGATGTTAGTGGCTTGGATGAAAGTGGTAGTCACAGCAGTGGTCCTAGCGGTAGATATATACTTTTGAGAGTTATCAGTAGATAGGTGACACTGAAAGCTGTGAACCTGAATGGAGTCACCAAGGGAATGTGTGTGAAAAAAGAAGAGATCCCAAAACTAGATTAAGTCCTGGGGCACCCAGCATTTAAACGGCTACATACAGCAGCTCTATTTTTTAAAACGATAACTTTGGGACCTTTAAATACAAAATTTGAAAGGCAGTTTGGTCAGATGCTTGTGGTTTCTTTAGCAAATCAATGTACTTTTGCCATTTCCCCTGAGAAATCATGCAGTGGCTAATGTGAACTTTGCTTTAAGAACACATTGTCCCATGAGAGAGTCCGGGATGGTAGTTGGGAACGGGGCTTGGCTATCAGACAGACTTGGACTCCAGTCTTGTCCTTGTCACTTAGTAACTGTGTGACTTTGGTCAACCTACTGAACCTTGCCAACCTCCTTTCCTTCATGGATAAAACACAGAGAAAAATGATTTGCTTATATGACCCGGTTGCTGTGTGGTTCAGTGAGGTAATGCAGGTAATGTTCTTCAGATGCTGCTCATAAATGTCAGTGATGATTTTTACTATGGTTGGTTTTGTGTTGTTAGCAAAATGATGATGCCTAGTTATCTCTGCACATTACTTTTAATCTGTTGAAACATGTGGCATTAACCACACTTCTCTCAATATTTCAATTCATATTGAATATCAATTCAAGTTTTTTCTAGGCATTCAAGGGTAATACCCTTGAAACTGATATTTCTGGTAACAAAAGTATTTGAGGAAATCTTTGAATGTAAACGTGAGTTACTCTCAGTACTTACCAACAACAGGGTGTATGTGCTGAAGTCCCAGTAAGTGTTCTATCCAGTCTTCCGGATGTTTCATCCAAAAGCTGCCCGTCAGAGGTGCAGCAAAAGACCTATTTTCAAGTGGTGCCATCTCCTCTGTTGATTGCAATTTCTGTTTGTGACTGTCTTACTCTTTTGTTCTTCATCCTTCATTTTTACATTTAGAAAAAAATCAGTATGTGTTTACTGAAATGAATACGCATCGGGTCACTTCTTAGGAAGTTTTGTAAACATATCAAAATACTGCTTGGTTGTAACTATGTATTATTCAAAAGGCTTCTTAAATATTTTATTCCTCCAAATTTGAAATCTGCATTTGAAAGGCAAAATATTTTTATTTTGAAGAAATACAAATCAGAAAACTCCTGGAGATCAGAATTATACATTTTTCTTTATTCCCTTTTCACACACTTACTGGTCTTTTGCAGAACATGGGTACTAAATAATTGTTTGCTTAGTTAATTGAAATTCAAATGCTTCTGAATAATTTCTTAGCGTGGGTGTAACATTTTACATTGAATATTATACAGGAAATATTTTAATAACTAGCCCGCAGATGATGGAGAAGATGTTGGCATGGGATTATTTGACCAGTGACAAAGCAGAAGCATACTATGTTATTCTGTGGGTTATGCTTACTTTAATTCTACATGAGTGGAAACGGTCTACAGCCCTGCTGTGAGTCCCAAGTTTAATTAAAATTAAAATTGCCCTTCTGAAAAATTTTCAGTTGAATAACTGAAAAAACAAAGTATAAAGAAATGGCTTCATTTTGACTTCTGTGCTGTCCCTGGAGAGCTTGTTGAAACTGAAGGATCACATAAAAAGTACTGATGAAGGAAGCAAAACACTTGAACTTGGATGTATGCAGTTGGATAGACTGATGTCCAAGTGTTGCCGTTATGTTCCTCTGCTCAAGGACCCCCTACAAAACATTGTGTTCCCAGGGGATAATGGACCAGTAGCAGCGATAAACACACATGTTTTAAAAGCCACCCAAGGAGAAGAGCATTCTGGAGAGACAAGCCTGGGTTATTACAAGAACGAGAGTTCTGAACAGTGACACGTTTAACCTCATCTGAGTTTTTCACAATAGATCTGAGGCTGGAGGAGTTTGTGTCTGTTACAAAGACATGTGGGAAGTGTTTAAGTGACACAGGGATACGATATTGGGCTATTTTTATTCTAAGTGCGAATTATATTTCAGAAAGCGCGGATATTATTTTCCACACTAAAATCATCAAAGGAGAGAAAACATTGGTGTAGAGCCTTTAATTACACAGAGAATTAGAGAAAAGAAAAGTGACCAGATATCATTAGCAAAGGGACTTCAGGAGAAGATAACACATATTAGCTAAACATATTTTGTCTACATCAACATGTTTCATAGTGTGTTTCAAAAAACTGTGCCGGACGTTGGACCAAAACAACCAAACACAATAATGGGGGCTCCAGATGTGTCTGGAATTAAGCCATTTGCAAACCATTAATTTGGTAAAATTAATTAATTAGGTAAAATAATAAATATAATTTGAAGATCCTGTTTATGATGGTGAGATTTTCTTATGAGACTTCCGGTAAGACATCAATTCCATCTGTTGTAATTTTTCTGTGAAAATATCAGTCAAATATCTTTTTTCTCGTTAGATTTAACATTCTAAGAAAAGGCAAGCAAGAAATTAATTGTACTTTTTAAATACTAACTATAATATGTACACTCTATTTTTAAAAGGTGGTCCCTTTTAATCAAGATTTGCAGTGAAGTTGGTGGGAGAAGGTCCTAGTGAACTTTGTAATTGAAATTCAGCAGCTTGAGCCTAACTTTTTTTGGGGGGGAGGGGTACAGAGAGCTTCTAAGAAGATGCCTTCTATGGTACAGCTATAGAATAAAAATGTAATATATTTGGACAGAGCCATCTTTACTACCAGAAAAAAATAATCTATATTTTGGGTAAATTTTAAGCCCTTTAGAAGTGATCATTGCATTTTTTCTTTTTTTAGAAAAACCCTTGTTTAGATATAATTTACATACCATAAAGTTCATCCATTTCAAGTGTATAGTTTCATGAATTTTAATAAATTTACAGTTTTGCAAACACTACCACAATCCCATTTTAGAACATTTCTATCACCCCTAAGAGATCCTTAGTACCTGTCCCACCCCCAGACTGAGAAAATTACCTTTTCTAGAAATTCCATATAAATGGAATCATACAGTATATAGTCTTTCCTGTCTGACTCCTTTCATTTCACCTAATGTTTGTAAGGTTCATCTATGTCATGTAGTTTAGTAGTTTTCTTTAATTGCTGACTAGTATTCTATGGTTAAAACATAACATGTTTTATTTATCCATTCATCAGTTGATGGACATTTGCGTTGTTTCCAATCTTTTGTTATAGCTCATGGTGGTATGAGCACTGGCATACAACTTCTTGTGTGGACATCTGTCTTCATTATTTCTCTTGAGTAGATATTTAAGAGTAGAGTCTGGACTGTAGGGTAAATGTATATTTAGCTTGTTTGCCAAATTGTTTTCCAAGGTGCCTGTATGTAGCATACTACGTTCCCACCACCACCATTGCATAATTTTTCACTTGGTTAAATGGTTCATGTTTGGTTTGTACTTAAGAGCAGGAAGCAGGGTGTGGAGGAGGGCTGAGGAAGACTCTCACACCAGCACCGCTGTGACAGAGAGCATGCTGGGGCGTCAGATTGGGTTTACGACTGAAGGTGAACAGCCAAGCTTTGAACATTGTACAGGACCCGGAAACAATTCAGATGGGTGGAGTTTGGGGCAGTTAGAACGATCTAGACTGCGGTTGGTCTGGTGGCATCTGACATGTGACATGGGCTCCCAGGCACAGTAGGACCCCCCGTCTGAAAGCACGGGACCTTCAGATAGAACAGAAGGCCCCTCTGCTCTGTCTGTTCGCAGTCTTCCTCTCTCGAGCTGGAGCCTCTTTCTGAGAGAGCTGCAGAATGAGGCGCCTGTTTGAGAGAGGAAGACTGAGAACAGACAGAGCAGCAGGCCTTCCGTCCCTGCCCTGGGCTCATGGCGGGGCCGCAGCGCTGGGGCATCCCAGTTGGGGAGAGACACAGTCAGATCTAGGGATGGGAGCAGATCAGGGAGAAAGCATCAAAGAGCTGGGCCTTGGAAACCATAGAGGCTCTGGGGCTGCCTGAGGTCAGCTCTCAGTGCAGACACTGGAGAGACATGCTTCTTACCAGAAGTCACGCTGGTGTGAGTAGCCCAGCAGGTCTCAGCTATGTTGAATAGAGAACGGAGGCTTTGCTATAATAATAATGATGATGATTATGATGTAACTACAACAACTAGCATTTATGTAGCACTTTATACTAAGTACTGTTCTCAGCAGTTAATTTACATATATATTAATTTATTTAATTCTCACACCAACCCCATGAGATAGATACTATTATCCCATTTTACTAACGAAGACCTAAAACACGGAGAGGTTAAGTGATTTGCCCAAGGTCACACAACTAGTAAGTAGCTAAGCTAGGATTCAAACCTAGGTTGGCCGCCTCCAGAGCCCATCCTCTTAACTACTAAGCTAATGTTCTCTCATTGTCGTTCTTGTCTCCTATAAACCTGGGTCAGCTCCGGATCTTGTTGACCAGAGTGAGGGCTGGGAAGCTGGAGGCAGGAGAGGCAAGGCCCTAGCTGAAAGTTTAACGCAAAATAATCCCAGAGACATAGGCCACAGATTCCAGTAAGAGTAGGGGAAGCATAGGCAAGGGGAAAGTATTAAATGTGCAAGGGAAGCCTGTTTGGAATATTCTCGTCTCTCAAGCTCTGCAGCTACTACTTGAGTTATGACCAACGTAGGCCCAATAGTCCTACAGGCTTTGTATTACTACAGCTACTCTCTGATGGTTTCAACAAGACATGTTCCTACTCTGCAAATTAGTAAGGTGTTGTACAAACCAACACACGTTTAAAGAATAAATAGTATCTTAAATAAAATACCTTTTTGCCTTTTTCAGAATGTTAAAATAAAGTGGAAAAATGTCTTGACACCAAAGCATCTCCATCAATGCTTTGTACCTTTCCAGTGACTTCATATGCAAAATATTCCAGTTTTTGAGGAGGCGTGTGGGTAACCTCCCCTTTCTCCTCCTCCTCCTCCCCACAAACGACAAGTATTTACTGAGTCTCCACAATCTCTGATGATCAAGGGACAAGGCCCCGACCTTCTGGACTTAGCATGGGGAGGCCAGAGTGCGATGACCTTCCGTGGGCCTCCTATTCCTGCCTCATGTCCCCTTTCTCCTCGGTCTTCATTTCACGAGGAGGCTGTGTATGTGGGCTTCCCTTCTGTGCACATTAATTCATTTAATCTTCACAGCAGCCCTGTGATATAGGTATGTTGTTATCTTCGTTTTATAGAAAAGGAAACAGGTTTACAGTTGAAGTAACTTACCTGAGGTCATTCTGACTAGATTCTGTGTTTCTACCACTATGTATTTTGTATCCGTCCTTCTCTCTCCCATTACCTTTTTTTCTTTCCTCTTCAATTGGTCATAATATATAAAGAGAAATGCATTTTAGGTCATTTGATGAATTTATTGAACTGTGTGCTGTGTTCAGCTTCTTGAGCTACAGATGACTGAGTGTGTTTCTGGCCTGTGTGCATTGGGGCCTCTGTGAGAGGCAGGCGCAGGACAGTTTTGTGGTTCATGGGAACTCTCCAGCCGTCCAAGGTCAGGGAGGGGAATGAGGGCACAGCCACACTTGGTGACGTCTTTTGCAGCGATCTGCGAGCTTCGGCCGAGAACCAAATCTCACTCCCCACCTGTTTTTGCTCAGCTTATGACTTAGGAAAGGCTTTTACGTTTTTTAAATAGTTGAGAATAAAGTAGAAGAAGAGCAGGTGAAAATTATATGAAATTCAAATTACAGTGGACATAAATCATGTTTTATTGAAACACAACCACACACGTTCATTTCCGTATTGTCTGTGGTTGATTTCACACCACATTGGTAGAGTAGTGGTGACAGAGACCAGCTGGCCCCCAAACCAAAACTATTTACTATCTGGCCCTTGACAGAAAAAGTTTGCCAGCCCCTGGTCTATTGAAGGAGGTGGGAGGACTGTGAGTTTCTTGAGGAAAGTGACGAAGGTTCCTAAAGGCGAAGAGGGCAGTGAGCAGCATGGTGTACTTCCTGTAAGTGGTCCTCAGACTCTGGGTGTGAGGTTTACTGCGCCAGTTATCACCTGTGTGACCTTGGGCAAGTTACTTAACTTGTCTGTGCCTTCATTTCTGCACATGTAAAATGGGGATGATAATAGCTCCTGCCTTATAGGTTGCAATAAGGATTATACTTATATGCAAAACACGTAAGCAGTGCTTTATATATAAATAAAATAAACAAAACAGCTCATTAATGTTCATCCTTATGTCATGGGCATTTTCTCTAGCACAGGTATAACAGGGCCTTAGGAACCCCCACAAACTTGGCCTCTCTGGGTGGCACCCCACCTTTAAAATTAGGAGACCCTTTGGCTTCTTGAGATGCTCTGTCCCCAACACAGGTACTGGTGGCCCATAGGCATGCCTCTCTCCTTTTCTTCTGGGCCACCCCAGCCCCTCCATGAGACTCCTGCCCCACTGGCAGGAGCCCCACTGGCAGCCATGATGCTGGCACTGCAGTCATGTGCTAGGGCCCTCAGGGTCCCCAATTTGGGCTGTGTTGTTCTCACATGGACCTCCCTCCGTGTCATATCATAGTGACTGCATCCAGATGGTCCTGTGGGGCCACAGCTATGACCCAGGACGGACATAGAGCCACGCCCTGTGAAAACCCAGGTATCCTGTGACATATTCATCAGTGTCACTTCTATGGAGCGTGTACCACATGCCAACCCTTGGGTTCGGTGTACTGCTCACACCATCATTCATACCCAGGAAATCCCCCCAGAATCACACTCTATTCATCTCAGGGAGTGGTATCACCACACTTGGCATTAGTCCCTTTCCTGTATCTAGAGAAAACTGTGTCCCTTGCCCTTCCTGGGGACCAGTGTTCTGTCCAGATTTGGTTTCTCTAAGAAAGAGGAAAGTCATGGTCTCAGTCTAATAACTGTGAGTCCTTTCTGCCCCTGCCCCCTGCCCTCGGCTGCCTTCTCCCCCCATAACATGAAGTGCATGTTCAGTAAATATTTGCTGTCCGAGGACCCATGCAGGGAAGTCTGAGGTTACAAACAGGCAAAGGGAGAAAAATCCACGGCATGTTCCTCACATGGTGGTGTTTGGGTTAATGCACATCTAGGCCACGCCTGCTCCTCCCCACTGGACAGCTGAGAAAACAGAGGTACAGAGAGGTGAAGTGACTTTCCCAAAGTTACAGACGCCTTCCAGCTGGGCTTCCGAACCCAGCTCTGACTCTGGGACGAAAGAGTGTTCTTGGTGGAAGTGAAAGCGAGCGGGTGCTAAGCTTGACTAGACTGCCGGCTCCACAAGGGCATAGACTGTTGCCTGTTTCATTCATTCTTCCATTCCAAGGGCTTAGCACGTGCCTGGCTCATGGTGAGCTCCGCCCAGATACTGGCCGACGGCATCGTGAGTATTGTTGTGGCCAATGTGCAGATGAACTGGGAGCTTTCGTTTGGACAGGGAGTGAGAGAGTTTAGCTGTGTGCTGAGTGGGGTGCTGGACACCCTCCAGAATTAAATCGAAGCCCCAACTGAAATTAGTTTGTTTAATGAGCTTCAATTTCTTTGCCATCTGCAACATGATCATTGGCTTTGGGTGACAAACACATCCTCACTCCAGGATACATCCTCATGACAGGAAAAGACTATTTTTTCATTTGTGGTGAACCAAGGGTGTTAAGTCCCCATAGGCAGCACGTGACAGGTACCTGCCAAACCTGTTTGTCTGTGGGAAAGGGAACATCTACTTTCGCCAGAAAACTGGACATGTACACACCAAACCTGGTGCTATGGACTGAATTATGCCCCTCTCCCCCCATTCGTATGTTAAAGCCCCCCCTTTGGTGACTATTGGAGACGGGCCTTTAAGGCGGTAATTAAGGTTACATGAGATCATAAAGGTGGGGCCTAATACAATAGGCATAGTGTCCTTAGGAGGCACGAGAGCTCGCTCTTCCTCTGCTGCGTGACAACACGGCGACATGTGAGAAGGCAAGCTGGGAAGAGGAGCCTCACCACAAACGAAACCTGCTAGTACCTCGATCATGACTTTCCAGGCTCCAGAAATGCAAGAAAGTAAATTTCTGTTGTTGAAGCCCCCACGTCTGGGGTTTTAGTTATGGCACCCTGAACTAATACACATGGTCTCTTACTGTTTATCTATTGACATAACAAGGATCTGACTGGAAAGGTCTTTACATCTTCAACAGCAGAAGCAGAATTCTCCAAGTGATGCCACTAGTAGTTAGTAAATTGGACTCAAATAAGTAGCAGGTGTAATGGTCCATATTTTTACAATGGGAAAAACTGCGTTTAATTCTTCTGTTAATAAAAGGTACTCCATAAACATAATCCACTATCGTGCTGTGTTACTGTGAGAGAGGTAAGAAGTTCGGTCTCAGAGAGGTTCAATGAGTTGTCTAAAACCACACAGCTTGTCAGTGGCAAAGTTGACCCCAGCCCAGGCCTCTGACACTCAGGCAAGGCTCTGCAGAGTCAGGACGTACCGTGTTTCCTTGAAAATAAGACCTCGCTGGACAATCAGCTCAAATGCGTCTTTTGGAGCAAAAATGAGTATAAGACCTGTCTAAATAAAGACCCGTCTAATGAAAATAACACTGGTCTTATTTGCTATAATATAAGACCTGCCCAGTCTTATATAATATAATGTAATATAAGACCAGGTCTTATATTAATTTTTGCTCCAAAAGACGCATTACAGCTGATTGTCTGGCTAGATCTTATTTTCGGGGAAACATGGTAGTTCAGATTCTCTGACCTTTAAATGGCCTTTTCTACCAAGTGGCAAAAAGGAGCTCAAAGAAAAGTGCTGAAACTCAAGAAGAAATCAGGACAATTTAGAACTAAGCTTTTGTCTTTGTCCTTAATTTACCTGGCAGCATTTTCTGAAGTAATGGATGTGTCAGAAATGTGTGGGACGCAATACGCCACATTTGCAGCAATTATTAGGCAGGATAAGGAGAATTGGGGAAGGCATTAGCGACGTTCAGACTGATCAGCTGTCAAGGCCACTTGCTCTTGGTCACCTGAAGTGTGCCGTTTTAGAAGCCCTTCCTCTTCTACTGATGAAAGTGAGAGAAATTAAGTTTTTGGCAAGCATTCCAGCACAAAAGAAATCATTTGGCTGAAGTGTCTGCAGGCTTGGATTTGATTCTTTGGCAAACATGAAGGTTTGTGAAAACAAAAACAGCAATTACAAGTTGGTGCAGTCCTGGTAGAAGAAGACGTGTGCAGAAGTTTCTTCTGCTGGTCAGACTGTGTGCACACATCCCTGTTATACAACTGTTACGTTACTACTTTTCTCAGTTGCATCCGTTTTAAAAAGAAAAACAACACAACAATATATCAGGCTCCGTGCTAGGCACATCAGGTGAGTTTGTCATATTTTTGTCTTCACAGCAACCTTGTGAAGTAGATAGTATTGTTCGCGTTTTACAAATTAATGGGGTGGTTAAAGAATTTGTTCAAGGTTTTTCTCTTTTAAAGCTGGGAATTGAAACAAGGTCATATGATTCAGAAATCCTTGCTCACTGTTGATGGGGCCCAATTGCTCCCCTTCCCTTTCTCCCTCTTTGATGATTCAGGGGAAGGGTGAGGCCCTTCTGCCCTTGAGCTGAATGAGCATGAAGGACCTGAGTAGGGAACATTTTTCCCGAGTCCCACACTTCTGTGTGAAATGTCCATCTTTGCTGATTAAAGAGCAAGTCCTCTGAAGGTTTTGGGTTGCCTTCCCCTCCTCATCAACTTGACTCTCCCTGAGAAAAGCAGAGCAGGCTTCTTTCCCACGCAAGAATGCATCCTTGGCTGCCCAATGATAGCTGCCTCTCCAGGGACCACAATTGGGTTGGGGTGTGGGGAGGTCTCAGCCTCTTTATAGCCTTGGATGATTCATTAGCACCTTGGACTTTTCAGCCTGGGTTATTGGGGGCTTGGGCTTCCCTGACAACTCCAGAGAACAAGACATTTCTGGGGCCACGGAGCTCCCTCTTCACAAGTGCAGGAAGATGAGAAAGTCTACAGGAGACATATGATTCTGCACGTGCATTTTGGCTGAACTTCATGAGATGGATTTTCTTTCTAGGGCACATTATCGAAATACATAATCTAGGTATTCTTGATTAAATAGCCATCTGTGGGAGCATCATTCAGCCATGTTATAGGGTCTTAAAGATAGTTTTGATTGCTAGGGAAACTGTTTAACAATAGTAGCGAAGAGCATGGATTTTGGAGTCAGAATCCCCAGGTTCATATCCTAGCTCTGCCACTTAGGTGCCCTGTAACCTCAAGCAAATTTTCTTAACTTTTCTGTGCCTCTGTTTCCTTATTCGCACAAGGGGAATATCAATAGTACCTACCTCATAGGGTTGTTAGCAGTATTAAATAATTTCATATGTAAGAAGTTCCCAGGAATAGGGCCTTGGCCATAATGAGAGCTGTAGACAGTTAACTAGGATGGTGAGAGCCATGGAGGTGATGAGCTGTACAGGAAACTGGGAATATTGCTGTTAGCTCTTCCAGGCCCTTAGTTCTGATTTTCGTACTTGCCAGTTCATGTAGGCCAAGGAGAACGCTGGTTGGGCGGTGTCCCACAGGCACGTAGTTCATTCATTCATCAAATATTGAGCACCTGTCCTGTGCCAGGCCCTGTGTTTGGTGTAAAGTATAGAAAAATGTGCTTCTACTCCTGTGGAATCGCACAACTGCGGGTCAAGATTAGTTACCCCGTATCAGGATATTTCAAGTAATTGATTTATCAAGATGATCACAAAACGTACAATATCTTTAAAATTTGTGTTCTCCCCTTTTAGAATTTATTGAACCTTTAACAGCCTCTCAGATAGGCTCTGTAGCTGCCTTGTCCTATATGGTGGCCACACCTGGCTATGGGAGCACCACGTGGGTTGAAAATTGAGGCAGAAGAGGGGGGCAGCCCTGCATAAGGGACCGTGCTAAGGAATTTAAGTGTTACCTAAGAGCAGGAGGGTTAAACAGGAAAGCAAGGTGGGATACAAAATTTAGAATAACTTTAAAGCCCCTGTTAATTATAAAGCTCTGTGATTCCATACCGACTTTCTTTTATTCTATTTGTATTTTAATGTAGTCACAGATATATTTGGGTTTAAATCTACCACTTTTTTTTTTGTTTCCTGTTTCACTCCTTTCTTGCCTTCTTTTAGATGCATTGCATTCTTTTAAATCACTTGATTCCCCACTCCCACTAGTGTGTTTCTCTTCTTTACTTGGTTACCAGCAAAAATAGAACATGCACCTAACTAATCAAAGTTTAAAGTCAGCACCACTCCTGCCTCGAAGAACATAGAAGGTTTATCTCCCTTTGGCTTACATGCTGTTGTGGTCTTGGATGTTATTTCTCTCTATATGTTTAACCCTATGAGATACTATTACTATGTTCTGCTTTCTGTGTTATTTAGGTTGATCCACATAGGTCCTTTTTTGTTTGTTCTTCTTTTTGTATTCATTCCACCTGGGATCATTTTTTTCCTTCTGCCTGAGGAACACCTCTTATTTTCTTTGGAGTGGATCTTCATTGGACAACTCTGTTTTTGTTTATATTGTACCTTCATTCTTGGAGCATATTTTCACTGCATATGGAATTCTAGCTTGGTGGTTATTTTCTTTCAACACACTGAAGATATCATTTCCACCGTTTCTGTCTTCCTTGTTGTTGCTGAGTGCTGTCTACTCGGAGGATGATTCATTTGAAGGTCATCGGTATTTTTTTCCTCTGGTTCATCTTAAGATTTTCTTTGTCTTTGGTTTTCTGCAGTTTCGCTGTGATTTGTGTCGGTGTGGATTTCTTCTTATTTATGTGGCTGGGGAATCATTAGTCCTTATGAGTCCATGGATTGAAGTCTTTTATTGGTTCTAAAATATCCTCAGTTAGGTTCTCCTCACATGATGCTTCTTCCTCATTATCTCACTCCACTCCTTAGACTCCAAGTAAATACATGTTAGGCTTTCTCACTGTACTCACCACATCTCTTGCTCCCTCTTCCATCTTTTTGTCTCTCAGCAATACATTCTGGATACATTTTTTTCTGACATCTTATGGTTTACTAATTCTCTGTTCAGTTGTATCTTATAACTGTTAAATCTTTCCACTGATTTATTGATTTTGCTTGTTACTCTTTTCTTTAGTTCTAGATTTTCATCTGGTTCTTGATTAAATCTACCAAATGATTTTCAAAAAAAACAACTTCCAATTCCTTGCTGAAAATTTTAGGCTTTTGCTTTTAATGAATTTCCTTGAATGTTTTAAGTATAGTTGTGTTATACTCCAGGTATGATAATTTAAATATTCAAGGCTATCTATATGTCTGTTGTTTCTATTGGTTCTCGCTTAGATTGTCACATGTCCCTGGTTATCCTTTACTAGGTTTTCCTTTGCTTCTGCCAAGGGTGGGGGTGTGTGGAGCTGACTGGCTTAACATGAGCTCAAGGCTTGATTTGAGGTTCCCTGAGCGATCTGGTTGCTGCAAAGCAGGCTGTCAGACTACCCAACGGCTGGTTCACTTTGAGTTCACTCTTTGCCCAAGTTGTAGGCGTCAAGTTTTTCTTTCATTGAAAAAAAATCAATTACAGTTGACATGCAACATTAGTCTCAGGTGTACAACATAGTGATTAGACATTTATATAACTTACCAAGTGATCACCCCAATAAGTGTACTACTCGTCGGACACCATACATAGTTATTACAATATTCTTGACTATATTCCCTGAGTTGTACTTTATATCCCTGTAACTGTTTTGATAATGGGCAATTTGTCCAACTCTTTCTTTTAAATTAGCAATTACTCTTGGGTAGCACATTTATCCAACTGAGATCTGATTTTCTAGAATTTGGCCTGGTAATTCCTCACTATATTGATACTTCTTTGAGGCTTTTGGGGGGATGTTTCAAAATGTTATATTCAGTATTTTTAGTTGTCTTTATTGGGCAAGTTGGTCCTAATTTCCTACTGTCCCATTATTAAAAGTGAAAGTCCTTATTCTGACTTTGATATAACAAGATTGGTGGCCCTATTAATTGTGTTTGTTGTTGTTTGCTTGAGGAAGATGCTTTTATGACCTCTTTTTCTGCCTATTTTCCTTTTTGGAAATGAGTAAGAAGCGGTTGGTACTATATTTGTTTATCTAGAAGGGAGGTAGATAAAACTATCTCATCCTTCATCCTGGCAGAGGTAGCCTTTGAGGAATAAGAAAATTTTTGAGCGATTGAAAACTGGTACATTGGTAGAAAAGAAGAATATTTCTCATCAATATTTCCATTAACTTTTCTGTTACTATCTTCAAGGCATTAGAGTCTGAGCAGATAATTCTCTATTTCAGCCTTTATACTGAGGTCACTTTTTACCAAGTCTAATATTTCTACTTATGACGTCACATCCTATTACAGAGTAAAACAGTGTATTTTTAGAGGGCCAATATCATTTATGTGATAGAACTGATATTTTTTCTGTAAACACAACTCAATAAAAAGCAGTGAGAACATTAATCAGTGTACAACTAATCACGCTGGTTTTAAAAAATGTGTATAAATTTTAAAGCTTAAAGCATTGCAGTAATCAGCACTTGAAAGAGAGAGACACCTAATTGTTAGTATAAGTGAGGTTGGGAGAGAAAACTGTTGGCTGTGAAAAAAACGCCGTTTGTTGTTATGGAGATGTTTTTCTTAGCAGTTTTCACCCTTCACATCTTCAGATTCCAAATTCCTGTCTCTGAGGCATCAATCTTCAAAATGATTGGCAAAAGCCACTCAAAATATTAACATTTTCATTCTGCTTCTTAGAGAAACCTTCCAAGTATGAGAGAAGAAGAAATTGAAGATTATCCCTTGTATATATTTGTTTTATTCATTTGAAATTTCATTGGCATGACGACCGTTTACAGTGAACATAGTTATATTTCAGCTTTCTTCATTTGACGTCATCCTCCAAAAATGGCTTAGGAAACTGGAGCACAAGTTTTGGAGTAAAAGCACGGCATACCTGAAATTGAATTAAACAACCCTAAGGTGAAACTTGAAATTGAACCTTATGGAAAGGGCTGTCTTAGATGACACTGGTCACAAATACAATATAGGAAAATAAAACGTTTTTCTCTTACTGAAATTGATATATGCTAACTCCTAAGTGGACATATTTGATGTGATTATGAAGTGGACTATATGAAAATTTGAATGTTACATGTTTTAGTTACCATCTATATGAAGTATGCTTTCATATTCTCTTCGTTAAATGGTCTGAAAGGTTACTAAAAGGAAATAAGGCATTGGAAATTTGAGTGGAATCAATAAATAGAATGATCTATACAATTGTATCTCTACTTGAAAAATTCTGCAATGTTCCTTTCAGATCCATTCTTATCCATTGTGGGTAACAGTTCTAAAAGCACCCTGTTGCTTAGCAACTGGATTACATACATATGATAGAACTCCTTGTAAGAACTTTAAGTGTTAACTCTTTGGAAATTTACTTCAGACATTGCGAATCTTTTAATTTTAAAAGTAGATGTGAATTGTGCTCAGGAAAGAACCACAGTAAAAAACTGTCTTAAAAGTACACAGAAAAGATCTCAGAACTATTTGAGTAAATGCTTTCCAGTTTAGAAAATTTAGTCATTAAAAAAATTGAAATAATTGCTCTGAAGAATGATAAGTTGGTGCTCTCTTTTAAGATTCCCATCCCTAATGGATTTTTTTAAATGCCTCTTTTCTCTCTAGTCATTGTATTTTTACACCAAACCCCCAGAGCCAGGTGTGTGATGACGCACTTAGTTTCCTTCTGCCTTTCTCAGAAATAGGCTGATCTTCCAGTCTTTGTTTTTTTGTTTTTGTTTTGTTTTTCCTTTCTAGAAGTTTCTACTTCCAAATACAGTTAATTGTAGCTTGAAGTGAAAAGAATCATAATTGGAATTAATTTCTTTTTATCACTATCAATGCTTCAGTTGACTAATTACTTTTGTGCCTGCCATTTTCTGTTCATCTAGAAATGTGTTATGTTTTCCTGGCTGAACTAGCAATAACTGGTGATTCAGTTCAGGCACAGGTGAGAGCCCACTAGGTTTCTTTGTTTGTGTGTGTCTTCCTCTGACGGTACAGAGGGTGTAGTTTCTTCAGTGGTGGCTTTTGGGGAGAGAAGGGTGGGTTGATGTGTCTTCTGATTTTGTGAATCTCTTTTGTTTGCAAAAGACCCTTAATATCTATTGTTTGCTTCTTTTTTTCCCCTTCACCATCAAGCATCTGGGGGAATGGGACCTTCCAAATCACCTCCCTCCCTCCAGAAGTGATGCTCTTCAAAGGGCATCTTTGGTCCCACGAACTTTCCAGCCCTCCCTTTCATTCCCCTGTACCCAAGATCAGACTTGTTCTCAGTATTTCTACACTGAGGGTAGGAAGCTCTTTCTGGAGGTGATTTTCATCTGTTTCACTACCAGGCTTTGCCACCTGACTGTCTTCTCTGGCAAGTTTTCTGCTGACTTTAGATGTTCATTTCTTTCCCTGTGCATTAATTGCAGTTTCTAGTATGCTCTGCCTCCTGATTATGCCACAGGGAGGGCTGGCATCATGGGCATGCACCAGTGCATTGCACAGGGCCCAGGTCTTAGAAGGGCCTCACGCCTGGGGTTTAATGCTCTGTAGTCATTGTCTTGAAATTCTTAGTAATTTCATCTTTGGATTTGTGTTTTGTAAATCAAGTTTAGTGGCAGGATGGACATGTGTCAGGGCCTTGAATACTTGACTCATGCTTGGTCCTACCTACTCCCCCACCCTCCCTTCACTCCACTCCCTCCTCGCTTCCCTGGATCAGTTCCAGCCACCTGCTCCTGCCCCTGGCCTGTGACCACTGCCCCTCTTTGGCTGGGGCAGCCCAGTTACATGGGCAGGGACAGCCTGTGCTCTCTCTAGTCCTCTTTGCCCACCAGGAGCCTGGAAGCAGGTGCAGGAAATGTTGGGGTCAGGGCAAAGTGGAAGTTGTTCTGTCCTAGGCTGTCGGTGTCACGGTAATGCAGCGGGGGGCTCCACGGGGGCCTTTGTCCACTGCTGGTCTAGGTGCAGTGCGTGGCCCAGCACAGAAGTTGCATTTCCTTGGAGCTTGCCAGTCCACTGTGATTTGTGGTGGTAGGTCCCTGGGAAGGGGGGATTGACGTCTCTGCCCCTGGCTGGGGCCCCTCGTTTTCATTTTGCACTGGGCCTTGTCAATTATATCCTGAGCCTTGGTTACAAATATGAGTTATGTATGGGTGGTTTCATTTGCTCTTCTGGTTCATCTCTGTGGTTTTTGGAGAGATTCAAATTTAGGAAACTGGCATTATCTCATGGGAAACTAAAAGCTCCTGATTTCTTTTAATTTACTTTATTAATTTTTTCAAGCTATAAAAGTAATTCATAATTTTTGCAACAAAACAAAAATAAATATGTCCAAAGTAAAAGTCAACACTCTGTTCCCCCTCCCTTTCAAAGTAACCAGTGTTCAAAGTAACCAGTTGGGTCTAGATGTGTTTTTGTTCCAAACTTTTCCTCATGATCATATAAAACATACGTGTGCACACACACATGCTGTGTGGGGTTTTTTGAAGAATGGCAAAAATGCTTATATCTTGGTATGCTGAAAGTCCATCCATTTCAGTACATATGGATTCAACTCATTCTTTTTAATAATGTTCTGTATTCATAGTATAGATTTGCCATAATTCATTTGCCAGGGTCACCATGATGAATGTTTAAGTTGTTTCCAGTTTTTTAGTGCTATAAACAAGGCAGCAAATAAACTCCTATTACTTCTATCTTTACGTTTAGTGCCCTTAGTTCATGAGGATGAATTCCCCAAAGCTGCAGTTCTAGACCAAGGGCATATTACTTTCTAAAAAGATTGGAGGAATTCACACTCTCGCCAGCATTACATGAATGCCTGTTTCCCCGCACTGTTGCCAGCACTGGAAGTGATCAGTCATAAATTCTTGCTGACAAACAGCAGTGAAAAATGATATCTGATCTTGATTTGTATTTTCCTAATTATTGTAAGGTCAATTATCGTATCATGTATTTATTAGTCACTTGCATTTCCTCTTCTGTGAATTTCCTATACATCCCTTGTATATATTTTTTTTTCTATTGGAATACTGTTTTTCTTATCAGTTTTGAAAGAGTTTTATTAACCTCATCTTTCGTCTGTGTGGCAGGATTTTCCTCAGTTACCATTTTTCATTTGATTTAATGATGTCTTTGCCCCCAAATTATTCAAATATGTCTGTTTCCTTTCTGGTTTTGTGTTTCTTGACTTGCTTAAGAAATTCTCTCTGATGCTAAGATTACAAAGTAGTCTCCTAAATTTCTTATAATTAAAAAATATTTACGTTTCACTTGAACTCTATTTTTCTCTTGTACTTTTTGTTTCCTTTCAGTTAGATAATTATTTTAGCTAGTTCATTTATGGAACAAGTCCTTCATTTCCCTTTTTCTCATATATTATGATGAGACATGTATTATATTTCAACATATATTTGGATCTATTTCTGGATCTGTTTCTGCCATATTTTGCTGATACATTTGTGTATTCCCATGCCAATGACATATTGTTTTAAAGTCAATGGTTTATAATATGACTATGTCTGGTGGAGAAAATCTCTCCTCAGTATTCTCAATTTTTAAATTTTTTTTTGGCAATTCTAATGTATTTTTCCACCTGAGTCTTAAAATAATTGCTTCCATTTCCTCTTTTTGTTTTTTGGCTCACTTCTTCATTTAATAGAATAACCATGTGAGAGAAGCACAAAACACTTAAGTTTACATGACTACAAAGTTGTCACAAATCTCAAACTTTTTAGCCACAGATATTTCACTTACTCCTTTTAAAGAAAAGCTTTCAATACATCTGAGTTAGCTTGATACACAGAGACGCTGAACATATGAGAATTACGTAATTTTAAATGCTTGTGCTTCCTGCTCTAATAACGTCTTTTAAAAATGGAATCCAGCATAAATGGGATTGAAATATGTAAGGTCATGATGCAAATGCTTTGGAGATAGTGAAATTCCATGCATAACATGGAAAAAGGTAGTGTGCACAGAGGTTCTGCAAGGATTCACTGAGCCATCTCGGCTTCCATAGCTTGTGCTGTCCATTCTGGTACTGTCTGACTAATTTTTTTCCAAAAGGTTATTCACTTGGAAACAAAGTGATTGGATCTGTTTTTCCCATATTGGCAGAGCTTCTCATGTTTCAAAACTATCACATCAATCTGATCAATAAATCCGTTCGTACGTTTTTCTGGTATCAATTGTGATGCTATCTTTTCTGCCTTAGCTGCAGGGATCTCTAAAAACGCTCCAAGTTCTTGTGAGGTCATATTATTATATAATTTGCTTGAGAACCATAAATGATGTTCAAGAACAGCTCTGTCTAAGATGCTAGAACCATCAGCTGTAGTTGCTTTGTGGTGAGGCATCAACATGGCAGCAAATTCTTAAAGCTGCTTTCCTCTGATGATCCTATCCATTTTCTCTAGGTACATTTTCTCTAGGATCTCATAAGCAGCAAGTTGCTGGCACCTTTCATTCTTAAAAAGAGTAGCTAGCATTTGAGAATGCCGCTGTCCTGTTGTGCAAAGCATAGTCTTTCACTTTTATGTACTATTTGTCTTGCAAGAGAGCTCGTTGTACCTTTGTGCAGCTTCAGTGAATTTTCTTCTATAATCAAGAACACTTAGCATACCTTATAATGTATCTTTTAACTGTTTGTTGGTTGATTCATTCTGAAACAATGATGCTCGATTTATGTAAGCCTCTGCCTTGACTGGCTCATTAACCTCTAGCTATAGTCTAGTGATCTTCAGGTAAGTCTCCAGTTTCTCATCTACATTGTACTGTTTTTGTCCTGTTTCCGAAGGAATTCCCACCAACACTTGGGCTGCATTTGTCCCGTCTTCTTCTTTCTCAAATATGGGTGCAAGATGCTGTGCTGTCTTCTGGACATTTGAGCAACCTGCTCAAATGAAATGATTCTAGGCTGGATCCTTTCCAAGGTGAAATGATACATTTCTTTGGCTGTGCTATCAGGCAGGTTAGGGAGATGTGTGCAGAAATCAGTCAGCAACTGTCGAGAGATCATGAGGCTGCCATTCTCATTTACCACTGCTTCCACAAAAGCTTTCAAAGTTTCTAGTTGTTCTGCCCCAGATAACGGAATGGCTTTTTCCAGGATCTGATGATATGTGCCCACCAGGTCTTTACGAGAGCTGCTGTAATTCGTGAGATGGGCCAAATCCTGTCACTCGGCAGCCGCAGCCGCCATCTTTCTTCCAGCCCAGCCCTCTATTTCCTCTTAAAACTATTGGGATTTGGATTAGAAGTTTATATATTAATAAAGGTTTAAATGTTAAATTTAAAAAATACATAATTTTCTTAATTATCTGTTCCTCTCTGGGTTTTATAGCTGTTGCTATCAAGTATGGAACTGGTTTTCTATTTCGTACAGGTTAGAGGTAGTGTAGAGGAAGAATTAGCTTTTATATGTTATCCTTCAGCGTCACCTTTTTAAAAATTGTATTTCCTTTTTGTAGCTTTTCATGTTGACCATGATCAAAAGTCTAATACTAATTTTCTCTTATTTTCTAGGTAACTTTTTCTTCTTTAATACAAATTTATACATTTTTCTCTTTTTTCTGGTAATTCAGATATTTCAACAGGGTATGCCTGGTTAAGTCAGAAGGTTGAAGTCTTTCTAAGGAAAGTTTTCTTGTGTTATCTTTCAACTATGTTTTTCGTCTGATCCTTTTTTCCTTTAGAGTTACAGATTCTGCATTTTAAACATTCTGGATCTATTTATTTTCTGTTTTTTCTCCTGTGTTGTGATAGATTTTTTTAATTTGACTTTCTAGACCAGGGGTCTACAGACTTCAGATGGCTTGCAAAATCCATCCTGCTGCCTGTTTCTATAAATAAAGTTTTATTGGAGCACAGCCAAGCCCATTTATGAATGTGTTTTCTATGGCTTGTTTCATGCTACAATGGCAAAGTTGGGCAATTTCAAGGGACCCTATGATCCACAAAGTCAAAAATATTTACTGACTTGACCTTTACAGAAAGTTTGTCAACTCCTGTTCCAGACTGCTTGTTTTGTTCTTAGGACTGAATATGCTCTTTCAGTTTGGTTAGTAAATTTTTCAAAATTTCCCCAAATCTTTTTAGTTTCCAAAAATATTTTTGTGTTCTAATTAAATCACTCTGAGGATTTGCATTCCTTTACCCTTTAATGTTTTCTTTTGTCTCTTCTGTTAGTGAGACTCATCTGATTTCAATTTGGTCTTTTCCCCTTACAGATCTAGTCCCCTTTCAGGGACTGCAGGTTTTCTTTGCCTGTTCCCTGGTTGAGTGCCCTCAACCTCAGTGCACTGAGGCTGTGGAGTCTCTCAGGCAATCTCAGACGTGGAGGGGGTGGAAGACCCGGCAGTCCTTGCTAAGTGCAACCGTGGTCGAAAAGGAGAAGGAGCTGTACCTGTTCCAATGATAACTGAGGAAGGCCTTTATTCTTTAGCCTTGACAGTGCAATGGTGGATAGGGCAGCCTTTTCTAGTCTGTAGGACTAAGAAATGACAAAATTGAAAATGACAAAACTGAAGCTTGCCTACTTTCGGCACATCATGAGAAAGATGCCTTTGAAAAAGACAGCAATGCTGGGAAAAATAGAAGGCAGCAGGGAAAGAGGAAGACGGAATATGAGATGGATGGACTCTGTGTATGAAGCCGTAGGTGTGAGTCTACAGGAGCTGAGCTGGGCTGTTGAGGACAGGACGTTGTGGGCATCACGCATTCATAGGGTTGCCAGGAGTTGGAGCCAATTCCACGGCACATCACACACACAAGGACTAAAAGTGTTTTAGTTCTCCAGGTCCAGCAGGATGTGGGACCTCTGTCTATAGGACCTTCCATAGTAAGGAAGGTACGGGAGATACGGCCCTCCTTCCCATAACACACGCACATGTGCACGTCCGTGCTTGTGTAGCTGCACATCTTCTGCCTTCTTGCGAAGCAAGTATTGGCCCCAGACACGAAATACCGCAGCTAACAAAGTCAGGACATATTCCAGCCTCTTAAGAACTCCAGGCCTCAGCTGCCTCATCCTTTCCAGGCCTCAGCAAAAGCCTTGTTCTTCTTTTCCAGATTTTAGAGTCATTTCAGAGATAGGAAGTTGGGAAAACTCTGTTGATTTCTAATTTGGGTATTTTTTTTTCCCCTTTTGCCAATATGACTATGCCAGGAAGGAATAGGTAATATGGGTGGTTATCGTATAGCACAGCTTGGGACTTGGCATGTGTTTTATTAGCAGTTTAGTGGTACCTGGAAGGAGTCTAGACTCCCATCAATAAATGAATGATTGCACTCACGTTTGTTTTCCTGTGTACATATGTATGTGCGTATGTACATGTATACCTCCTCACATGCACATACCCAGGGTCAATGTTGACTGTATAGTAAATATTATAGTACAAGTCCTGCATACAGTCATACCATCATAGTCGAATCATGAAGGAGAAATAAGCCCTGAAGAGACCAATGCTCAAGGACCCTATCTGGTACCACTTTATCCCATCTTCTAGATGTTTCATTAGAATACCTACTAGCTAATGGATATCCATTATTGCTGTGGTTTACAGAGAAAATGGTAGTGCAGCTGATTACTTGAACTTTTTCAGTTTATAGAGAGTTCTCTTTGGACCAGGGATTTCCAGATTTAGGAGGTGATCTATATTTGTTGTTAATCACTGTTTAAAAGCTTTGGTTCAGACAAGGTATAATTTAAATTTGCAAGGGTCCTTTATTGCTGCAGGAATAGTTATTTACAATTATTTGCCATTTATCATCATTTAATTATTAGTTACAGTCATAAATTTATTTTCACATCTTCAGAATAGTTTTTGCCCTAGAGAATTGTAAACTGGAAATAATAGATGGAAACAATGATGGGGTCATCTTTCTATGTACCCCAAAAGAAGTGTAAACCTTGTGAGAACTGTTCTAATGCATTATTTCATCTACTTGTCATGCCCTGACTACTTTTAAGTATGTGGGCAATTTCATTATGCATTCAAAATTCACTAGTACATTACTATTCTTGCATAATCTCATTTGATTCCATTTCATTTTTTAAATTCTATAGTGGTTTCTGTGAGTTTGACACAAAAATGGTTTTCCCTTCTTATTCCATTTAACCATACAATAAATACACTCCATTAGTCTTCAAAATAGAAGAATTTCCCCCCTCTTTGTGTTAAGTGCAAAGGCAGGTTATAGAGAAACTATGCCACATTAAGATTTTTTTTTTTCCAAAAAAAAAAAAAAAGAGAAAAACTAAATAAATAATGTTTAGGGTGTGTCCTGAGCTCTGTATAAATTTATTCTAATCTGTACCTTCTCTTCCATCTTTGTGTTCAGACAGCGGCATCACTGGTTCAGAAGGGTGAGAATAAGGTACTGCGAAGTTATTTCCAGTACACTAAACTTGTAAGGCATAAAGAACCAATTATTACAATTTTAAAAAAATCTCAAAGCAAGAAAATTTGAAGCATGTGATTTTCCAAATAACCCTCATTTGATTAAAAATTGAGCTTTGCGCAGTGACAGTATCGTAGCCAATGAGGTTTATCCAAGGGGTGATTATTGCTAATTGAAAAATTGAGTTATTCAGAACATTCCATATTTTGAGCATTTTGTTTAGTTGATATTTTGTTTAGCTCTGTTATCAATTTATTCAACAATTGATTGAATCTCAACTAAGTTTGAGGCATTTTTCCAGGAGCTAGGCTAATAGAAATGAAATGCACAATAGTGAATATAGAATGTGATAAGTCAACCACAAAAAAGATATACCTGATAACAATAATATAGAAGACAAATTGCATTAGATATTTAAAAAATACTTGGTGAATCAAAAAGAAGGCGGAAAAAGAGGGAAAAGGGCAACCAGGAACAGAGGAGACAAGTGGAAAACAAAGGCAAGATGATGATAGTTTAAACTAACCCTATCAATAATTACATTAAATGTAAGTAGTCAAACATCTCAATTGAAAGGCAGAGATTATCAGATTGGATAAAAGGGTAAGACTCAACTATATCCTGTCAACAAGACACGTACCTTAAATATAAAGAAACAAATAGGTTACAAATCAGTAAACAGATTTGTTTCTCTCCCATCACTTCTTTTAAACCTGTTCTGTTGGATCCTTCTGCATTTCTGGATTGTATCAGCCATCTATCACAGCTTTTGAGTCTCATTTTCAGTTATTAAAAAGTTCAATCTGATCTAAATCAAAACTCCCATCCCCCATCATCCAATACAATGCTTCTACACTTCCTTCAGCTCAAGGCTGACCTTGTCTTGAAAACCTGCTGCAGGGAAGGGGTATGTGGCCCTTTGTTTCAGCTCTCTTTGTCCCAACCCCTCCTGAACAGGCTTTTGGTTCTTCGAGGTCGGGGCAGACAGAGTGAGAGATAAAGTGGGGTACGGAATTGGGCCTTTTTGGGGGTCTTTTAACTTTCTCCTCATTACTGAATACCTTCTCTCATGGAGTACTTTGGTGTTTCTTTGTTTTACCTTCTGCCATCACCTCACCCGCGCACGCACGCACACACACACACACACACACACACACACACTTTTTTATTCCTTGCCTGGTGGAATGTGCTTTCTAGCTGCCCTTTTATGATGCCCTCCTCTCCTGGCTTCTGCTTTTAGAGGAGGGTTCAGCTCCAGCCTCTTTCTGCTGGCATCACCTTGCCCCAGTGGCAGGCAGCTTTCTTGGATAAGGTCCCTTCAAGGAGAGTCAAGCCTGCTGCTGCCTTCTACATTGTCCACTTGGGCCACAGATTATGAATTCTTGTCTCACCAAACTTCGGGAGTGTAGGCTTCTCCCTCTATCCTCTTACCCTCTCCCATCAAGGCAGCCCCAGGCAGCCCTCGTGTCTACCATACATGCCCCCGACTCTCCTGAGAACTCCTCTACACCTTCTCTGGTAGCAGCATTAGAGGCCTATGAGTTTCTTTCACAGACTATCTTCTGCACCTCCGCTGTCGTGGGGGTGTTCCCTTGCTGCCGCCCTCACTGGCAGGTGGAATGTCCTCTCCCCTTCCCTGCTCTAAAAAGGAGGGGGAAATCCATAGCAATTCCTACTAAGCCGGCAACTGTTTAAACATTGTTCCTCATTCAGCCAGCGAATCTCAGACAGACCAGAGGTGGGAGATGAGCTTTGAGTGGTGGCAGCGTGTGTTCTCATCCTCCCAAGTCCTGTGTAAATGAGTCTCTGTAGTATGCTGACCCTTATTTCAGCTTTTGGCCATTTAATATCCTGTTACTTGTGGAAAAACGTTTGCGTATAGAAATAAAGCTTTCATTAATTCTTAATTATACTGATGAAATACAAAGAACTAGCTAATTTGGTTGTTCAAGATTCTTCTGCTCAGCAAAGGAAGCCATCAATAATATGAAAAGGCAGTCTATGGAATGGGAGAAAATATTTGCAAACCACATATCCAATAATCTAAATATCTAAAATATACAAGGAACTCTTATAACTCAATAACAAAAATACAAAAACCAAAACCAAAAAACAAATAATCCAATTAAAAATGGGCTAAAAACCTGAATAGACACTTTTCCAAGGAAGACATACAAGTGGCCAATGGATTTATGGAAAGGTGTTTAACATCATTAATCATGAGGGAGATGCCAATCAAACCCACAATTAGATATTGCCTTCCACCTGTTAGGATGGCTATTATGAAAAAGACGAGAGATAACAAGTGCTGGTGAGGATGTGGAGAAAAGGTAATCCTTGTGTACTGTTGGTGGGAATGTAAATTGGTACAGCCACTATGGAAAATAGTATGGAAATTTCTCAAGTAATTAAAAATTGAATTACCATATGATCCAGCAATTCCACTCCTGACTATATATTCCCCCCCAAATGGAACCATTACCTCAAAGAGATATCTACGCCCCCATGTTCATTGCAGCATCATTCACAATAACCAAGATACGGAAACAACCTAAGTGTCCATCAACATTGTGTGTGTGTGTGATGTGTGTGTGTGTGTGTGTGTGTGTGTGTGTCATTCTCCCAGAAATTAAGATAATCCTGCCATTTGTGACGACATGGATGAACCTGGAGGGCATTATGCTAAGTGAAATAAGCCTGATAGAGAAAGACTTGATATGCTGCATGGTATTGCTTACATTTGGAATCTGAAAAAAAAAAAAATCAAACTCAAAGGAATTGAAAATGAAAGAGTGGTTGCCCGGGGCTGAGGGGTGGAGGAAACATGAAGAGGTTGGTGAAAGGATACAAACTTTCAATTATAAGATGAATAAGTTCTGAGGATCTAATGTAAAATATGGTGATAATTGAGAAGGCTTTAATTGTATAAGGCTTTATTGATAAGGCTATAATTGATAAGGCTTTACTGTATAAGTGAAGCTTGCTGAGAGAGTATAACTTAAATATTCTCACACAGAGAAAAGGGGTTAATGTCTGAGATGATAGATGTGTTAATTAACTTGAAAGGGAATCTTTTCAGTTATACATATATCAAATCATCATGTTGTATACTTTAAGTATCTTATAATTTTATTTGTCAATTATGCCTCAAAAAGCTCTAAATGGAAGTAGAAATGTAAGACCCTGCTGAATTAAAAGTGTTTCTTGGAAATTAGCTCATCAGTTTACCATCTGGCTTGGAAAGGAACAGGCCTCTTTTTGTAAGGGGCATTTTAAAAAGTGGCATTGAAAAATTAGCCAACATTTGTGTAAATACTTCTGGAAAAATTTTATATGAAATTTAATGATTTTATAAATTAGGAAGTATTAAGTACCTTCATAGACATCAGTTTTATAAAATTTGAAAATTAATTCATTTCATAATAAAAAAGTAAATTCATCCTCAGTCATTTTATTGATGATTTCCACTGAGGATCACTTCATAATCAATTGTTGAGCCATTTTCCCAAAGTACTCTGCTTCTTTATCAGAAAAGCGATGAAAAAAATAAAAAATCACAACTGTTCTAATGCTGACTAAAGATGGAGAAACAAATTAAGAACAATTGATCAAGACCACCCTTTATTTCTGTGGGATTGTGGAGAGACCATTGACTGAATCTGTTGGAAAGACAGTTGTCTTCTATTGCTGTTAAGTGTCCAGAAATAAAAATGGTCTGACATCTTGAAAAAGGTTAGAAAAATTCTAATGGCTTACAAAAAGTCATAGTCATCCTGTTAGAATTCTCCTGTGAAGGTAATAAAAGCAGCCTGCAGTCCTGCAAGAACTCCCCATAGGATACATATAGATGAGATGGTGAGGAATGTCATCTCCACAGAGACAGGAAAAGATACTAGGAAGGAGCAGCTCTAATCCTGTAGGATTTGCATCTAAGCCCAAGGCCTTTTGAGAGGTGGAAGTAAAAGAGTTGTTAAATATTTCTCTTTAGTGTAGACCAAGATGTATTGGAAACCGACTGTGAGTAAAATTAAGCATTGATTACAGTTTGTCAAGACTCTGGGAACCACACTTATTTCTCTGCATTTTGCTCTCAATTATGCCATTTTGTTTTTAACTAATCACTAGCATTTTAACAAAATAGTGTAATTGATAGCTATTAACTAGACTGTCAGTCCTCTCCCCACTTCAGAGGGTATCTCTGTGTTCATTGTCAGACACCCCTTCTGTCTCATGGGACTGCCCAGAGTGTCAGCCGGTGGGTTTGCTCTACATAGGTAGGCCTGTAAAGTGCTAGCTGATGCTGAGAGGATTCCAGTGACGTCCCTCCTAAGGGCATGCAAGAGGGAGAAAGACTGGATCCAGAAGTTTGGCTGGGTTCTCCACCTAACTTTTAGGAGTTTCCCCCGAGTGGCCTGAGCAGCAGAGTGGGTTTTCCATGCGTGGATTCAGAGACGTGTCTTGTGTTCACAGTGAAATCATTTTTATTCCTGTATAACATTTGAGGGCATTCTTCTTCAGGTTGCTAACAGCCGCCTGTTTTCCATTTTTCCTCTCTGCATCTTTGCTCAGGATAAAATAAGTTGGGCTGCATTTTTTGTACATGAAAAACATTTTTTAAAAATGAGAATGCTATGCTTTCAAAATAGTAGCAGGAAGCACACATCTTTATTCACTTTATAAAGAATAACTAGTAACTATATACTTCATGTCTATAATGTGGCCAGTTAAGATGGAAAAATCCTGTCTATGGCAACGTGGGTGGGGCTAGTAGAAACATATGGTGAAAGAAAGGGCAAAAAAGACAGAAAATGGGGAGAAATAGGAGGACAGAACAGAGCTCAGAGACAGAGGGAGACAGAGGATCCTCTATATGCTTTAAAACATGTTCTTTTGTTTTTAACCATGTTCCTCAGTATTAAAGTGGTCATTGAATAGCTTATTGACAATCTCCCCGTGTGACTCTTAAGCACCCTCAGTATTATCTTTCAAAAATAGAACCTAGAGAGGAAAACAGGTGTCCCTCTCACTTTGTACTCCCACTGAAATACTGAGGAACTAATCTGTGCTGGAGGCATCATGCTCATGTTCATTTTTAAAACACATGATTAGGGAAGAGTAGAAAATAACAGGCTTGATTACATACCGCTTACACAAAAATTGATTTCCATACATTACAGTTATACCTCATTATCAGGTGTGTACATTGTGTCTGTATCCAGTGTTTGTGCACAAAATACATTTCTTTGATTATATTTAATTTGGTACCTTGTACTTTACCTTTTTATTCCATATGTGGAATTAGCTGTGCCCTGTGGTTTTTTACTTCTGTCTTTACTGCACTTGTGTCAGGAGCCTATCATGACAGGTCTGGTCATGACTGATGGACTTGAAGGAACCACTTGATTTCTCCAAAAATCTGTTTTGAGGACCTCTTTGTTTAGGAGGAGGTGCCTTCCACTTAGGCACTCTCAACTGATTTCACAAGGATTAGTAGTCATTCGTCTCTCATTTCACTGGACACGTGACATAATATCCTCAACAGAAGGCTTCACTCTTTTTTCCGATACCGAGTATCATAGTCATAGTTAAAGGCTCTCCTGGAGACTAATTAAAATGGGCATGGATGTCACTTCATAAAAATCAATGAATTGACTAAGGCATGTGTTTCGTAGACAGTGTTGTAAGCTTTCACCAAAATAGAAGCAAGATGAAGAAAACAAAGATAAATGATTAGTGGCTCTATCCAGAGGCCGTCAAGGAGAATTTTGGAATAATCAGTGCCAAATAGAACAGGAGAGCAAGACTCAGTGAGGATTATGGACAGAATACTTTTTGGTCAGAGAATAGGAAATGTTTTATCTTTAGTGAGTTAAGATCAATATGAAATTTTATTGAAATGCCGATCTTGCAGTAGGTTAAATAATATATTCTAATGTTTCAGTGTCCTTTCTTGGAACATATTTAAGTAAATAAAAATCTTTGTTTTTATCATATTTAGGTGAGTAAAAAGTTTTTACTCTTTAGTACTAAGACTTTATATTTAATACTTTATTTCTGAATTCATTTCTACTGAAAGACTAAAGTACAGGAACACATCATCCTGCTTCTCTTCCCACCCAAAATAGGATGAGTTGAAAATGTGGTATTAGCTTATTCACATACTTTATTAAAGTTGAGGAGGTTTCACCAGATCATTGCTAAAGGTTTTCAAGCCCCTTCTTCCCCGTTAATGTCTGAGTATTTGATGCTATGTAGTAGAGTGACCATGTAATTAATTTCCTGATGGTGATTATTATTACTACATTATTGATTTATTTATTATTACTTTTTATAGCAGCTTTATTGAGGTATAATTCACCTACTATACAATTCATTCAAAGTGTAGAATTTGATAGTTTTTAGTATATTCCCAGAGTTGTGCAACCATCATCAATTTTAGAACATTTTCATCACCCAAAAAAGAAACCCTTATGCATTTAACCTTTATTACTCCATCCTCTCAGTACCACTTCCCAGGCACAGAAAAACACAAATCTTTCTGTCTCTATAAATTTGCCTATTCTGGACATTTTATATAATAAATGAGCCCATACAGTATGTGGCCTTTTGTGTCAGCTTCTTTCACTTAGCATAATGTTTTCAAGTTTCAGCCATGTTGTGGCATGGATCAGTACTTCATTCCTTTTTATTGCTGTATAATATTCCATTGTATGGACATGCCGCATTTTATTTATCCATTCATTAGTTGATGGCCTTTGGGATGTTTCCACTTGTAGGCTGTTATGAAAAATTATGATATGAACATTCATGTACAAACTTATATGGGCCTATGTTTTAATTTATGTTGGGCATGTATCTGGGAGTGGAATTGCTGGCTTATATGGTAAATCTATGTTTAACCTTTTGAGGGATTGCAACACTATTCTGCAAGGCAGCTGTACAAATTTTCATTCCCATGAGCAGTATATGAGGGTCCCAATATTTCCACATTTTTACCAACACATGTTATTATCTGTCTTTATTTTTTCCTATAGTGGGGACACGTATGAGAATGAAAGTAAGCATTTATTAATCACATCAGATATGAAGTAGGTGTGACTCTCCTGAGCTAACCAGGAAGTTTGATCATTCTAGAACTCTGAGAAATGGAGGCCTGCTCAGAACAACAGAAGAGGGGCAAGTAGAGGGACATTTCGGGCAGAGTGGAGCTAAGTGTTAGGAAATAGTAGCAGTTGAATATACTCAACAAAGAGAACATGTCCAGGTTTATAATGTCCTATGGGTAGTTATTACATTTTTAATGATCAAACCTACAATTTCTTTTGAAAGGAATCAAGGCCCTTAACATCACTTTTATGAGTATAATTTTGTTATCACTTTTAATAATAAGATACAGCAGTAGATCAGCTTCGTTCAACAGGCAAAACAATTGTAACCAGGTGAACAATAAGCCATTTTGTCCAAAATTGACTCCCAAGAACAAATATGCGTATGTAACAGGAAAGCTAATCAGACCTTTGCTCTTACTATACTTTGTTACCAGGGACACTATTTTGATATCAAAGTGCATCTCTTTCTTGGGCCCCTCCTGGTTGCTTATCCAGGTCACTAGATCTTCAAGGTTTCCAGATTTTTATCAACTTGTTCCTTTTTAGACATTGTTAGCACCCATCTGGTAGTGTTCTTGTAAGATGTCTAATGAGGGTGTTTCCAGCCCTTTGCCCTGTCACAATGGCAGTTGACTCATGGGGCTCACACACCTCTTATGGAGTGGCTAGGGCAATGCCATGTGGAGCACCAGCTGACCCAGAAACCAAGACATCATAAATTATGGTGGTGTTGACACAGTATAGACTTGCTGAACTTCAGTATCCATAAAGTATATTCTTTGTACATTAGATGATCCGTGTTGGGTTTTCGCTATTGATGAAAACTACAAATCACAATATTTCCCTTTCTTATTTGCTACAAAAAAGCTCAGAACTAAGTTTTTTGGTTTTTGGTTTAATCAAAGTAACTAATTCATCAATGTCTTTAATGTAACAATTTCTGTGCTCCTTCCAATGTTTTTTTAATTGTATTTTTAATTGTCCTAATCTCATGGCTTTTTTAAAAACAGTGTAAGCCATGTTTCAATTTGTTATGTTGTTATATTAAAGACATTGATGAATTAGTTACTATGATTAAACCAAAAAACAAAAACCAAAAACAACAAACTCAGCTCTGAGCTTTAAAAACTCCCACCCATAAAACATCATTGTCTTTTCTCTCCAGAATTGTAGGCCTCTTGAAAACTTCATGATTTGATTTAGTTAAGTGGCCTTTCCAAGTGGTGTCTTCCCTCTCTGGGCTCTCTACCATCTGGGCTCATCCTTGTTTTTTCATACTAAGGAAGTATAAGGAGAGTAACTCTTTGAGTGTTCTTCTAGAATTTAATTAGAAAAGGCAAAAACCTTGATATAGAGGCACTTTTCTCAAGATTAAATATTCTGCAGGGAAAATGGTCTGAAGTTTAAACTGCGAGCTCTTCTGAGATAATTCAAATTGTCCTTTATTAAGATGTGTAGATAGGGAATGGTCTCTTTATTTCTCCTTGTTTTCTAGGGAACAGTTGAAAAACGTCTCTGAAACTGGAGTATTGCCCTGCTCCTAAGTCCTTTTGGAGAGCTCAGCTCCGACTCTTGTCTTCACTAGGCTGCTCGGGGAATAAGGGGACCACAAGCCAGCATGGTGGGGTGGGCTTCAGAAGGGCTTCATGCCTTTGCATAACCGTAGCAATGTGGTCCCTGAGGCGGAAAAGAGGTACGGTCTGTCCTCATCTGTGCATTCCATATTTGAGAATTTTCCGACTCCCTAAAATTTACTTGTAACCCCAAACTTAGTACTCGCAGTGCTTTTATGGTCATTTGTGGACATAGGCACAACAGTGAAAACCTTGAGTCAGCTGGCATGAATGTCCAGCTGAAGATGAGCAAGACAATGCTCTGCCACCTTGTCTCAGCTCCTGTACTACAAATGTGTCATTTTTGCCGTCTATTTAGTGTCCTATGTTTCACACTTTTGTGCTTTTCACTGGTGATTTCACTGTTTAAAATGACCTCCAAGCATCATGCTGAACACTATCTAGTGTTCCTAAGCACAAGAAAGCAGTGGTGTGCCTTACAGAGAAACTCTGAGTTAGAAAGTTTTCGTTCAGGCCTGAGTTACAGTGCTCTTGGCCATGAGTTTACCGTGAACCAATCAACCATGTAGTCAACAAGATGTCATTTAAACACACATAAAACTAGGTTGTGTATTGATCAGTGGGAAAAAGGGTTGTGACCAAAGCCTTGCAGGAACCTTAGCCTGTATTTCCCACTGGAGCCATGATTCAGTGTTCATTAACTTGTGTTTGCAGTGACGGTAGAACATAACTACTGTGATTAATGAACATCAACCTCTCGTCCTACCCTCATAATTCTTCAAGTATATGAGACCCTGCCCTCAGCCCTCCAGGATAAAGTACGAGACTTATTATTTCTTGGCTCTGTTGTTTTTCGGGAGAATTCCACTTGACAAATTATGAATATTATGTAATATTGAATTGAGCTTTTGAAAACCTAGTCAAAGCCATCTTCAAGGTTTTTTGTTCCATACATTGAACCAGCTTTTAATCAAATGGAGAACTTGGCTTTTCTTCAAGCTTCTTTCTAATATTTTCACAGGGCCTAGTAAATGTGTAAGACGTGTTTTGTTTCTTTTTATCTACGAGGCATTCACCATGTGGAAAAATACATGTCACTGTAGAACTTAGAAGAGAATGATTTATTGGGCATTGAATTATACAACAGTGCTGATCTAGAGACAGTTATTAACACTAAGACTTTAAAAGCTGAAAGATTGTATTTAGTGAACTGTGTTCAGGCAAATAAATCATTTCACAGTCTCCAATGTAGAAGCCTTTGAATGTGCTAAAAAAGGGTATAACATTCACTTAAAAATTTCCGTACGGTCATTTATGGTCTTAATCCTATATTCTTAGTTTTGTCTCTAAAGAGTCTTCCTAAATAAGAAAGTTTGATCGGCATTAAGTAATAATCATTGCAAAACATTGATGAAAAAGTAAAACATCAAAATGTATATGAGGTCTGACAATTAAGTTCGCGAACTTGTTGCAATGATGTTGCTAACCTTTTTTGATGCCAGAGGGATTATTCATTATGAATTTGTACCAACTGGACAAACAGTTAACCAAGTTTACTATCTGCAAGTGCTGAAATGGCTGCGTGAAAAAGTTAGATGACCTGAACTTTTTGTCAACAGTTCATGGTTCTTGCATCACGACAGGGCACCAGTTCACAGGGCACTGTCTGTGAGGGAGTTTTTAGCCAGTAAACAAATAGCTGTGTTGGAACACCCTCCCTACTCACCTGATCTGGCCCCCAGTGACTTTTTTCTTTACCCGAAGATAAAGGAAGTATAGAAAGGAAGATATTTTGATGACATTCAGGACATCAAGGGTAATATGACAATAGCTCTGATGGCCATTCCAGAAAAAGAGTTCCAAAATTGCTTTGAAGGGTGGACTAGGCACTGGAGTCAGTACTTAGCTTCCCAAGGGGTGTACTTTGAAGATGGCCGTAGTGATAGTCAGCAGTGAGGTATGTAGCACTTTTTCTAAGATGAGTTCGCAGACTTAATTGTCCGACTTTGTATACTTGTCATGAGCCTTTGAAAGTTAACTATGGAATTTGATTCATTCTATACATTTTAAGCCTACCTGCTATGTTTTCCTTCATTGAGAGTTACTTGTTGATCAACTGAGTAATTCATTCACCTCTTCCCACCTTCTGGAGGTTTAGAACCATTATTAAAAATAGCAGGAAAACGTTGCACAGTGGATTCAGTGAGATTGTTGCCTCATTTTTAATTTGTGGCTCCCTCTCCATTGCCCTTCCCTGAGCTGGAAGTGGGTCTGCTGTGACCAGACCCAACCTGGCAGACCTCAGTGGGGATGCTGGGACAGGTCTCTCTTCTGGAGGCTGAAGCCCGCCGAGCAGCCCTCACTGTGCCCACCCTAATGTGCCCACCCCAACTTTGAAGCCACTGTCCTGTGTCTCATCTCTCACTAACTCTGCCATTGTTCCTTGTTCTTGATCCTAATCAAGATCTTTTTGTTTAAGACTTTTTTATTGGGGAATATTGGGGTACAGTGTGTTTTTGCAGGGCCCATCAGTTCCAAGTCAAGTCGTTGTCCTTCAATCTAGATGGTGAGGGCGCAGCTCAGCTCCAAGTCCAGTCGTTATTTTCAATCTTAGTTTCAGGGGGCATAGCCCACCATTCCATGCAGGAATTGAACCGGCAACCTTGTTCAGAGCTCATGCTCTAACCAACTGAGCCATCTGCTGCCCTAATCAAGATCTTAATCAAGGTTTCTCACAAGCCTTATCAGTCATCATGGTGTTCCAATCTCCAGACAATGAGTAGTAATTAAGTCAACTTTCATAAGATTTCTTATACATGTGAAATGATTAAGGAGATGGTTTACAAGAGCAGTCAGAAGAAAGAGTTCAGGCGAGAGCAATGACTTTAGTGAGTAATGAATTATCTACAGGTAGATTAGGAAATTATTTTATTAGAGATTAGAATAAGATGTTTCCTGAAACACACAAACGCAGATTCCTTGAAGAGACCTTACTGAATGGTATGTTATTTACACGCCTGATTAGCTTAGTGATTGTCCTTATTTACCAGGCTAAGGGAAAAAAAATCTGGTGGAAGGATGACGGGGCATTAGGAATGGGAGAGGTGCCTTGACTAAGGATTGTAACTACTGACCATGAAACTACTTCATTTGCCTTTATGTTCACAGCATCTCATTTCCTCCCATGTTCCCTCTTAACTTGCACTCTTACCTCTACTTTGTGCCCTTCGCACTGGAGCTAGTAGTACTTGCTAAGAAATGGGGTGACTTGGTATTTGGATGCCTAGATGGTGCCTAATTAGGATGCTTGAGCTTCCGATCTTTTTTTTTCCTTTTTTAAAAAAATTTTTGGGGTGACAATTGTTAGTGAAATTACATAGATTTCAGGTGTACAATTCTGTATTACATCATCTATAAATCCCACTGTGTGTTCACCACCCAGAGTCAGTTCTCCTTCCATCACCATATATTTGATCCCCCTTACCCTCATCTCCCTCCCCCCACCCTCTTACCCTCTGGTAACCACTAAACTATTGTCTGTGTCTATGAGTTTTTCTCATTTGTTTGTCTTGTTCTTTTGTTGTTTTTGGTTTATATACCACATATCAGTGAAATCATAGGGTTCTCTGCTTGTTCTGTCTGACTTATTTCGCTTAGCATTATACTCTCAAGATCCATCCATGTTGTCACAAATGTTCCTATATCATCTTTTCTTACCGCCTAATAGTATTCCGTTGTGTATATATGCCACAACTTCTTTATCCATTCATCTGTCAAAGGACATTTTGGTTGTTTCCATGTCTTGGCCACCGTAAACAAAGCTGCAATGAACATTGGAGAACACATGTCTTTATGCATAAATGTTTTCAAATTTTTGGGGTAGATACCAGGAGAGGGATTGCTGGGTCGTATGGTAATTCTATTCATAATTTTTTGAGGAACCTCCACACTGCCTTCCTTTTATCCTAAGATAAAAAGAGAGAAGACACTAATTAGCAAAATCAGAAATGAAAAAGGGGAAGTTATCACGGACACCACAGAAATACAACGGATCATCCAAGAATACTGTGAAGGAGTATATGCCACCAAATTCAATAACCTAGAAGAAATGGACAAGTTCTTAGAAACATATAGCCTTCCAAGGCTGAACCATGAAGAACTGGAAAATCTAAACAGACCGATCACCAGTAACGAAATTGAATCAGTCATCCAAAACCTTCCGAAAAGCAAAAGTCCGGGACCAGATGGCTTCACTAGTGAATTCTACCAAACCTTCAAACAGGATCTAATACCAATCCTGCTCAAATTCTTCTAAAAAATTGAAGAGCTAGTACTCCCTAACTCATTTTATGAGGCCAACATTACCCTTACCAAAACCTGGTAAGGACAACACAAAAAAAAGAAAACTACAGACCAATATCTCTGATGAACACAGATGCAAAAATCCTAAACAAAATTCTAGCAAATCAAATACAATAATGCATTAAAAAGATTATTCATCACGACCAAGTGGGATTCATCCCCAGGGTACAAGGATGGTTCAACATCCGCAAATCCATCAATGTGATACATCAAATAAACAAAATAAAGGACAAAAATCATATGATTATATCAATTGATGCAGAAAAAGCATTTGACAACATCCATTTATGATTAAAACACTTAATAAAATAGGTATAGAAGGAAAATACCTTAATAACATAATAAAGACTATATATGATAAGCCCTCAGCTAATCTCATAATTAATGGTGAAAAACTGAAGCCCTTTGCTCTATGTTCAGGAACACAACAGGGTTGTCCCCTATCACCTCTGCTTTTCAACATAGTGTTGGAAGTCCTCGCCAGAGCAATCAGGCAAGAGAAAGAAATAAAAGGCATCCAAATTGGAAATGAAGAAGTTAAATTATCACTCTTTGCAGGTGACATGATGCTATATATAGAAAACCCTAAAGACTCCACCAAAAAGCTATTAGAAACAATCAACGAATACAGTAAAGTTGCTGGCTACAAAATCAACGTACAAAAGTCCATTGCATTCCTATATACTAACAATGAAATCTCAGAAAAAGAAATACTAAAAACAACTCCCTTCGCAATTGCAGCAAAAAGAATAAAATACCTAGGAATAAACTTAACCAAGGATGTGAAGGATCTATATGCTGAAAACTGTAAGACATTTTTGAAAGAAATTGAAGAAGACACAAAGAAATGGAATGACATTCCGTGCTCATGGATTGGAAGAATCAACATAGTTAAAATTGCCATATTACCCAAAGCAATATATAGATTTAATGCAATCCCCATCAAAATGCCAATGGCATTTTTTAAAGAAATAGAACAAAAAATCATCAGATTTGTTTGGAACCACAAAAGACCCTGAACAGCCAAAGCAATCTTGAGAAAAAAGAACAATACGGGAGGTATCGCATTCCCTGACTTTAGCTTGTACTACAGGGCTACAATAATCAAAACAGCATGGTATTGGCAGAAAAACAAACACATAGACCAATGGAATAGAATTGAGAACCCAGAAATAGAACCACATAAATATGGACAGATAATTTTTGACAAAGAAGCTAAAAACATACAATGGAAGAAAGACAGCCTCTTCAATAAATGGTGCTGGGAGAATTGGAAAGCCACATGCAAAAGAATGAAACTGGACTGCTATCTGTCACCATGTACCAAAATTAATTCAAAATGGATCAAAGACTTAAGCATAAGACCTGACACAATAAACTGCATAGAAGTAAACATAGTACTAAACTTATGGACCTTGGGTTCAAAGAGCATTTTATGAATTTGACTCCAAAGGCAATGGAAGTAAAAGCTAAAATAAACGAATGGGACTATATGAAACTCAAAAGCTTCTGCACAGCAAAAGAAACCATCGACAAAATAAAGAGGCAACCAACTGAATGGGAGAAGGTGTTTGTAAACCGTGCCTCCGATAAGGGGCTAATATCCAAAATATACGAGGAACTCATGAAACTCAATAACAAAAAAACAAACAACCCAATTGAAAAATAGGCAGAGGACCTGAAGAGACATTTCTCCAAAGAGGACATACAAATGGCAAATAGACATGTGAAAAAATGTTCAACATCACTAATCATCAGAGAAATGCAAATAAAAACCACAATGAGATATCACCTCACCCCAGTCAGAATGGCTTTCATCAACAAGACAAATAGTAACAAGTGTTGGAGAGGCTGTGGAGAAAAAGGAACCCTCATACACTGTTGGTGGGAATGCAAACTGGTGGAGCCATTATGGAGTTTCTGATTTTGATCTTAATTAGCCATCCTGCTTGATGAGGTCCTCACGGGACATGTGTGCACAGAGGACAGTGACTGTTGTTGGCTCTTGCTGTTAAACCTTGACCCCCACGTCCAACTGTGGGACCAGGAGAGCCCCCTCTGCCGGACCATGTGGACAGCTCCTTTGGCAGAAGGAAGAACCAGCCAGAGACACCGCTTCTCTCTGTGTACAGCAGAGCTGGCGGGTCCAGGCTTTCTCTAGGAATGGTTCCAGTCCTTGTCCTAGCTTACCTCCCCACCAGATGGAAGTTGGGGCTCAGGAGTCACATGGGAATTAGAAATCTCCTGAAAATCTCGCCCTTCCCAATGTAGAGCAGAGGCTCCCCCCTCACCGTTTGCTCACGACTTAACTCAGCTATCTCAGGGAGATAGCACTATTCATGGAATCCCTGAGGTGATGACATTGTAGGGACATTGGCCAAACTCCCAAGAGAAGGGACTTCATACTGTAAGAGGATGTGCTATAACTGTGTTTAAATGCCTTTATCACGCCGCCTCTTAGGTCACGCAGGGATGGACCACCAATATGAAGAAGTGAAGGAGAACGACAATTTATAAGAGACCATAGGATTTCCCTGTTTCTAGAACAATGGTGGACAGTTGAGGGTATGGTGGGGTGGGGGTGTAGATGGGGCAGCCAAAGGCATGTAGAGGGATCTTTCAAATTTTAAGTTGAACTGTGAAACAAAGAAGATAGTGACTGAAAGTCAGAGGGACTTTATTTTTTAGGATAGGAAAGATAAACATTTTTGAAGGCAGACAAGAAGGATATTGGAAATATTGGTAAAAGAGGGACTAATGGACAGGGCATAGCCCAGGAGGAGGCAAGAAGGAGTAGAATCAAGAACAGGTGGGAGGAAGTGAAAGGAAAGCACGCGCAGGCATCTCTGACTGGACATCCCCAAAGATATTCACTACTACCAGTAAAAGCCACCATTTCCTGAAGGCTGACCAGGTGCCAGATACGTCTCTTATACATTCTCATCTCATGTGTGCAGCAGCCACTTACATTTTAAGATGAGAAAACTGGGGCTTAGAGCAGGTTATTCAGGTGGTGTGTGTGGGAGGAGGAGGGATGCCAGTCTAGTCAGTTGACTTGCAGAATCTGCCCTACTAGAATCTTGCTACTCAAAGGGTGGTCCTCGGGATAGCAACATCTGGAAGCCTATTAGAAATACCGACTCTTAGGCCCCATGCTCAGACCAGCTGAAACCAGATGTGCATTTGAACAAAATCCCCAAGTGGTGCATATACATGTGAAAGTTTGAGAACCCTGATCTGAACCTCTTGCCCCCGGCTTTCCCTAGAGTATAGGATGTTGGTTTGGCTCTCTGCTGAGGGTCATGTCAGGGGAGCAGGGTGAGGACAGAGGCTGGGGATGGATTAGAATAGCAGTCATAGGAATAGGATGGGCTGTATTAATAGAAAACTTCCAGAAGGTTATGATACCTGTTAATTCACAAGTTAAGGCTAGACTGGTTAACAGCTTCAAATAAGTGGATATAATTGTGCCTTCCAGAGAGAATGCCCAATTAACCTCAGTTGACTCTGGTTGTTCTAATATTCTCAGCGACCTAGTCTGTTGGGAGCATCTTAGCAGAGCTGGCTGATCTATTATCAAAGGACTTGCAGTGCCTTGAGGATGTCCTGCTTTTTCACAGCTCGGTGCTCTTTGTACATGCGATACTTTCTCTTTATTCTTTGTCTGACTTGTCCTGTAAAACCTCCATTTGAGAGCTCGCTCTTCTGGAAAGCCTTCTTTGACCATCCCAGCCCTCGTGTGGTTTGAGGCTACCAGTCTCTGTGGTTCCACTTGCTATCTATCCTACAAGGCTGTGGCTGAGACGTCATCTTTGAAGGACTCAGCATGATTCCTAGCACATAGTAAGAAAGAGCTCAGTAAACACTAGCATCTGTCATTAGCCCCAGAGCAGAAATAAAGGTAGTTGAGTATAGAAGAACATGTGGTTGAGAGAAAGTGGTATCATTGAAAGGGGCAAAAATAACCAAAGGTTCTAGCAAGAGCTATACTGAAGTGGTGACTAAGAGTTTTCTGTGCTGGGAAGGGAAGGGTAAAAAGGCAAGAGAGGCATTAAGAATGGTTTTCAATGATTGCTTGTAACAAGGTCAATTATAAGGTGAGGAATAAAAAAAAGGCATTAATTTAAAGAAACTAGCTCATCCAAAGTAGTCTAATTTTTAAAAAGCTTTTTATTTGTTATAGCTGGATATAGGAGTTAGGACAAGTTTATGATATGTCAGAGTTCTCTTTTTAGGTTATAGATACGTCTTTGTATTATGTTGAAGCCTTTGTAATCAATGTATTTTATATAGCTATCATTTACACACATGTTATAGAACCCAAGGCCTAATTTTACAATTTGTATAGTTATTTTTATAGTTGTTGAATCTTTCCTTCTATCCAGTTAATTCTATCTGTAATTTATTTCAAATCAATTTTTTGAACAGGCATATAATAGCCTATTATATCATTCTTCCTGTGGGAAAATATGATCAAGTTTCTTAATTTAGTTTTTAAAAATTCCCGAAACATCTATTACCTGGAAAACACTATGGACAATGCTTTTGAGGGGTTCAGTCATGAACAGAAATTACCCTTGTCCTTCAGGGAGCTGACAGCCTAGGAGGGGAGAAATCACAAGCAGAAATGACTATAAACTCAACAAGGTAAGGCAGGCCATAAAGAGGTGGGATAGTATGCTTATTGAGGGGGAATAATTAGCTTTTGGGTGGGGGTGGGAGTAGGGGATAAAAGCATTGAGGCAAAGGTGGTAGTTCAACTTGATCTTGAAGTTGAGTCTGGGTTGGTGAGGAAGAAATAAGGCACAAGGCATTCTAGCTGGACAAAATAGTATATAGAAAATCAATGTTGATTTGCACAAACACAATGTTGTGGAAAGGAAGGACTGTAAGATGGTTCCATCTTTAGACAGAAGTTTAAGTATCCATAAAGAGGAGGAACTACCATTAAACGAATGCTAGTGTTTAGGAACATACATATTATTTTTTTTGATTGACAAAAAGCTATTACCTCATCTTTTTATTATTTATTTATAGATTTAAAAAATTAGTTTCATGTGTAAAAAAACACTAATAGTTATACATTTATCATTTATACCCCTCACAAAGTGATAACCCCCCTCCCCCAATCTACTACCCCTCTGACATCACATCCAGCCATTACATTTCCACTGTCTCTATTCCTAATGCTGTACTCCACTTCTTGTGTGTGTGTGTGTGTGTGTGTGTGTGTGTATAAAATTATAGTTGGCATTCATTATTGTTCAGCTTCAGCTTCAGGTGTACAGCGCAGTGATCAGGCACCTACACCGTCCATGAAGTGGTCTCCCTAATAAAACAAGTGTCCATTGGACACCTTACAACATCTTTACAACATTATTGATTATATTCCCAAATTGATTATATTCCCAAATTGCCAAGGTTCCCTGTGGCAACCTTGTGGTTACTGATTGTGCTTTCTAATCCCCTCACCTTCCCCTTTACCCCCACCCTCACCCCCATCTAGCAACCCTCAGTTTTTTCTCTATATCTCTGAGACTGTTTCTGATTGGTTTGTTCATTCTATTTTTCAGATTCCACATATAAGTGAGATCATATGGTATTTGTCTTTCTCTGTCTGACTTATTTCACTTAGCATAATGTTCTCTAGGTCCATCCATATCATTGCAAATGGTAAGATTCCATTCTTCTTTATGGCTGAATTATACTCCATTGTATAAATGTACCACAGTTTCTTAATCCAGTCGTCTACTGATGGGCATTTCGGTTGTTTCCATGTCTTGGCTATTGTGAATAGCGCTGCAATAAACATAGGGGTGCTTAGATTTTTTTCAAATTAGCATTTTGGAATTCTCTGGATAGATAGCCAAGAGTGGAGTTGCTGGGTCATAAGGTAATTCCATTTTCAGTTTTTTGAGATACGTCCATACTGTTTTCCATAGTGGCTGCACCAATCTTCAATCCCACCAACAGTGCACGTGGATTCCCTTTTCTCCACATCCTCTTGCCAGCTCTTGTTGTTTGTTGATTTCCATTCTGACCAGAGTGAAGTGGTATCTCATTGTGATTTTTATTGGCATTTCTCTGATTAGTGATTAGTGAGGTTGAGCATTTTTTCATATGTCTGTTTGCCATCTGTATGTCTCTTTAGAAAAATGCCTCTTCATGTCCTCTGCCCATTTTTAAATTGGATTGTTTGTTTTTTTGGTGTTGAGTTGACTGAGTTTTTACTAAATTTTGGATATTAATCCCTTATCAGATATATCATTGACAAATATCATCTCCCATTCAGTACGCTCCCTTTTTGTTTTATTGATGGTTTCCTCAGCTGTGAAAAAACTTTTTAGTTTGATGTAATCCCATATGTTTATTTTTTCTCTTACTTCCCTTGCCCGAGGGGATATATCAGTAAAAATATTACTCCGGGTAATGCCTGGAAACTTTCTTTCTATATTTTCTTCTAGGAGTTTTATGGTTTCAGATCTTACATTTAAGTCTTTAACCCATTTTGAACTTATTCTTGTATATGGTGTAAGGAGGTGGTCTAAGTTCATTTTTTTGCATGTGTCTGTCCAGGTTCCCAGCACCATTTATTGAATAGACGGTCTTTACCACAATGTAAATTCTTGCCTCCATTGTCGTAGATTAAATCACCATATAGACATGGATTTATTTCTGGGCTCTCTATTCTGTTCCATTGATCTATGTGTCTGTTTTTATACCAGTACCATGCTGCTTTGATTACTATAGCCTTGTAGAACAATTTGATGCCAGGTATCGTGATACCTCCCACTTTGTTCTTATTTCTCAAGATTGCCCAGGCTATCTGGGGTCTTTTATGGTTCCACGTACAATTTATGATTATATGTTCTATTTATGTGAAAAATGTCCCTCGTGGTTTGATAGGAAGTAATTAAATCTGTATATTGCTTTAGGCAGTATGGACATTTTAACAATATTAATTCTTCCTGTCCGTGAGCATGGTATGTGTTTCCTTCTATTTGTATCTTCTTTAGTTTCTCTCTTCAGTTTCTTATAATTTTCTGAGTACAGGTCCTTTACTTCTTTGGTTAAATTTATTCCTAGGTATTTTATAGTCTTTGAAGCAATTGTAAATGGGACTGTTTTCTTAATTTCTCCTTCTGATATTTTATTATTGGTATATACAAATGCAACTGATTTCTGAATACTAATTTTGTATCTTGCTACTTTACTAAATTCATCTATCAGTTCTAATAGATTTTTTGGTGGAGTCTTTGGGGTTCTCTATATATAGTATAATGTCATCTGCATATAATGACAATTTTACTTCCTCCTTACCAATTTGGATGCCTTTTCTTTCTTTTTCTTCTCTCATTGCTGTGGCTAGAACTTCCAGAACTACATTGAATAGAAGTGGAGAAAGTGGGCATCCTTGCCTTGTTCCTGATCGTAAGGGGAAGGGTTTAACTTTTCCCCATTGAGTATGATGTTAGCTATGGTTTATCATATATGGTCTTTATTATGTTGGGCTCTTTATTCTGTTCCCGCTTTCGTAAGAGGGTTTTTTTTTTTTTTTTTTTTTTTTTTTACCATAAATGGCTGGTGGATTTTGTCAAATGCTTTTTCTGCATCTATTGATATGATCATATGATTTTTATTTTTCATTTTGTTAGTGTGGTGTATCACATTAATTGATTTGTGGATGTCGAACCACCCCCTTCCATACCAGGAATGAATCCCACATGATCATGGTGTATGATCTGTTTAGTGTGTTGCTGAATTCTGTTTGCTAATATTTTGTTGAGGAGTTTTGCATCTATGTTCATTAGGGATAACAGCCTATAGTTTTCTTTTTTTGTAATGTCTTTGTCTGATTTGGGGATCACAGTGATATTGGCTTTGTAAAAAGCGTTTGGGATCCTTCCCTCCTTCTGGATTTTTTGGAATAGTTTGAGTAGAATAAGTGATAATTTTTTTTTGAATGTGTTCTAAAATTCCGCTGTAAGGCCATCTGGCCCAGGGCTTTTGTTTGTTGGCTTTTGTTTGTTGGGAGCTTGTTGATTACTGATTCAATTTCCCTGGTAGTAATCTGTCTACTCATGTTTCCCATTTCTTCTTGAATTAGCCTTGGAAGGTTATATCCTTCTAGAAAATTGTCCATTTCTTCCAGATTGTCTAATTTGTTGGCATATAGTTGTTCATAGTAATTTCTTAAACTTTTTTTGTATTTCTGTGGTGTCTGTTGTCACTTCTCCTTCATTTCTGATTTTATTAATTTGGGTCCACTTTCTTTCTCTCTTTTTTTATTTTTTTGATGAGTCTGGCTAAAGGTCTGTCGATTTTGTTTATCTTCTCAAAAAAACCAGCTCTTGGATTCATTGATCTTTTGTATTGTTTTTTTGGTCTCCATTTCTTTTATTTCCACTGTGATTTTTATTATCTCATTCCTTTGGGCTTATTTTGCTGTTCTTTTTCCAGATCCCTTAATGTAAGGATAACCTGTTGATTTGTTATTTTTTCTTGTTTCTTTAGGTAGGCCTGCACTGCTATGAATTTCCCTCTTAGGACTGTTTTTGCTGCATCCCATAGATTTTGGGTCATTGTTTTTTCATTTTCATTTGACTCAAGATATGTTTTTATTTCTTTCTTGTTCTCATTTTTGACCCATTCATTATTTAGTAACATGTTATTCAGCCTCCATGTATTTGTGTGTCTTCCAATTTTTTTCCTGTAGTTGATTTCTAATTTCATAGCATTGTGGCCAGAGAAGACCACAATGCTTTAGATTTTCTTAAATTTATTGAGACTTGTTTCATGGCTTAACACGTGGTCTATCTTGGAAAATATTCCATGTGCATTTGAGAAGAATGTATATTCTGCAGCTTTGGGGTGAAATGCTCTGAAAATATTGGTTAAATCCAACTGGTCCAATGTGTCATTTATGGCTGCTGTTTCCATATTTATTTTCTGTCTGGAGGACCTGTTCCTTGTTGTCAGTAGTGTGTTGAAGTCCCCTACTATGATAGTGTTACTGTTGATCTCTGTCTTTATGTCAGTCAAGATCTGTTTTATATATTTAGATACTCCTATCTTGGGTTGATAGATGTTTACTAAGGTTGTGTTCTTTTGTTGGATTGATCCCTTTATTATTATGTAGTGCCCATCTTTGTCTTTTAATATATTCTTCATTTTAAAGTCTATTTATTTTAGATATAAGTATTGCTACTCCAGATTTTTTCTCATTTCCACTTGCATGAAATATCTTACTCCAGTCCTTCACAGTCTGTGTGTGTCTTGATCTGAGTGAGTCAAGAGTCTTGTTTTCTTATCCACTCCCCCACCTATGTCTTTTGATTGGAGCATTTAATCCGTTTACATTTAAAGTGATTATTTATAGGTAGATAGTTATTGTCATTTTGTTATTTGTATTTCTGGTCTTCATTAGTTAGATTGTTTTCATCTTTCTTCTGTTCACAGAAGCCCCTTTAACATTTCCTGTGTTGCTGTCTTGGTGGTAATGAATTCCTTTAGCTTATTCTTTTCTGGGAAGCTCTTTATCTCTCCTTCAATTTTAAATGATAGCCTTGCTGGATAAAGCAATCTAGGTTGTAGGCCTTTGTTTTCCATCACTTTGAATACCTCCTGCCACTCCCTTTTGGCCTCCAATCTTTCTGTAGAACAGCCATTTGATAGTCTTACAGGAGTTCCCTTGTATGTAACCTGCTGTCTTTCTCTTGCTGCTTTTAGGATTCTACTCTCTTTGTCTTTAACCTTTGCCATTTTAACTATAATGTATCTTGGTGTGGGCCTGTTTGGGTGCATCTTGGTTGGAACTCTCTGCACTTCCTGGGCTTGTATGTCGGTTTCCTTCACCAGGTTAGGGAAGTTTTCTGTTATTACTTCAAATATGTTCTTGATCCCTTGCTCCCTCTCTTCATCTTCTGGTATTCCTGTGATGCGCATGTTGTTGCACTTGATGTTATCCCATAGGTCTCTTAAACCATCTCCATTGTTTTTTATCCTTTTTTTCTTTCTGTTGTTCTGCTTGGATGATCTCTGCTAACTTGTCTTCCAAATCGCTGATTTGATCCTCTGCGTCATTTAACCTGCTGGTAATTCCTTCAAGTGTGTTCTGTATTTCAGTTACTATATTCTTTAGTTCTAACTCTTTGTTCTGTATGATTTCTCTTCTTCTCGTCATCACTAAGCTCCCTAAACATTCTTATCATCAGTGTCCTGAACTCTGTCTCTGATAGGTTGGTTACCTCTATTTCATTTGGTTCCAATTCTGAAGGTTTTTTCTGTTCTTTTATTTGGGACATGTTTCTTTGTTTTCCCATTCTGGCTGACGCTCTGTGTTTGCTTCGATGTATTAGGTAGATTCCCTAGGGTTCTTGGTCTTTGCTGGGTGATCTTATGTAGTATGTGTCCTCTATATTTGACTTGCACCACTTCCCTATTCTCCTGTGCATGTGCTCCAAAGGTGACCCTTGTGTTGTGAGTACTCTCCTGTTAAAGTTGAGATTTAATTGCTTTTGGCTTGTCAGTAGATGGGATTGACTTCTAGGCTGACTAGTTGTGAGAATTGGCTATGCCCACAGTGGATGAGCTGCTGTGTGAGGGTTGACTGCTCAGATGAGGCTTGGCACCTAAGGGCTCTTGTGCGTGTAGAGAATTCCCTCTGGGTGTGTCACTTGTAGGTCAAACCTGGTAATACTCTGGTTTGGTCTGGAATTGGCCTCTTGGTGTGTTGAATTTTGTGCCTCTTGGGCTGGGCCCTTCGAGTAATCCTCATATGAGTCTCTTAGCTGTTCTGTGTGATGAGCAAAAAGTCATTTGATGGGTTATGGATGTTCAATTTGTGGTAAGTTCTGGAGAACTCAAGAAGACCACCTTGCTGCTGCCAGTCCTGTGACATTTTATATTATCTTAATCCTCACAAAAACCTGATGAAGTAGGGAGATACTATTAACCCCATTAACAGGTAAAGAAACCGTGGTTTAGAGAACTAACTGCATCATTTTGCTCAAGATCGCATAGCTAGTATGTGGCAGAACTGGGATTTAAATATAGATCTGTCTGATTCCAAAGCTCATAATTTTCCACTGCTTCCTGCTGCCTTCCTGTGAACCTGTTCTTTCTGTTGTTCTGCTTTTGGCTTGTCTGCTTTTGGCTATGTCACATAATCATTAATTCGTTCATTTCGTAAATTTTTATTGAGTATCTAACATGTCCCAGGTGCTGTGCCAAGCACTGGGTATACAGCTATGAGCTACAATTACAGTCTTCCTGGCAACAGAACCACCCTGTGCCATGTTCCCTGATAAATGTATGGGACACCTTGACATTTCTGGTACATTAAGGTTTCCAATAAAGTGTAAATTTAGAGGACTAATTTGCTTTATGATCTTATCACATATCTTCATTGATTACTCTCATCAAATATTTAGAAAAAGCACAATGCTCATTGAAAAATAATAGATAGAAAAATAGAAAATATTTAGATGTCATAGTTGGAAGACCTATAACTTAAATATCTTATGATAACATTGGTGTTGCTGTTGATAGACCTGAGTGCCGAAGAGCATACAATACCTAAATCATGCAGATCATGATACAGATAAAAGACTTCGTAAATGTTTGAAAGGTATGTGTTGGGGGGAGGCTTACTTTATTGACAACCAGATAAAAGTGTGTGGTCAGAAATTTAACCTATTGGCCTACTTACTAAAAAAAAAATTTGAAAATACCTGTACTGAGAAACACGAAAAGTAAAGTAAAAAATCATCCATAATATCACCAGTTGAAATCTATACATACACATATTTGCTTCTCCATTTGTTATGTATTAAAGTTTCTCTCCCTGATGACCTACTCCTCCAGCCCCACTCAGAGATGACCATTATCAGCAATGTAGAGTTTACCCTTCTAGAATGGTGACTCATACTTAGTCCTTATTCATAGTGACAGATCCGTTCATTTAAGTTTCTACGTACAATTTTTATTTTACTTTTTACAAAAACAGAGCCATTACTGTATTTTAATTTTTATGTCATTAGCTGCTTTTAGAAAATATAACTTTAGGCCCATTAATTAAGTTACCTCTGACTTTTAAGAGAACATCTGTAATTTGCTCCCCCAAGGATACCAACACCAATAAGGTTATCAGCAAACTGTAAGAAAGGCTGTGAATGTGGTCTTATGGTCAGTCTGGGGCAATATTCTTCAGTATGTGAAGCCTGGGAGTCAGAGACTCTAAAGGATACGTTGTGGATTTGCTTTTTCTATAATTGAAGTATAATTGAAATACAATATTATATTAGTTGCAGATGCATTATAACATAATGATTTGATATTTGTATACATTGTAAAATGATCAACACAGTAAGTCTAGTTACCATCTGTCACCGTGAAAAGTTATAAAACAATTTTTTTCTTGTGGTGAGAACTTTTAAGATTTACTTTTTTTAGGCAACTTTCAAATGTATACTAAAAAAAAAAATGTACACTAAAATATTATTGCCTATGGTAACCGTGCTGTTACCTCCCCATGACTTATTTATTTTATAACTGGAAGTGTGTACCTCTTGATGCCTTTCACCCATTTCACCTATTCTGTAAGCCCCCTCCCGTCTGGCAACGACCAACCTGTTCTCGGTATCTATGAGTTTGTTTTTGTTTGTTCATTTGTTTTGTTTTTTAGATTCCACATATATATAAAATCATATGGTATTTTTCTCTGTCTGACTTACTTAAATTAACATTTTATTCTTGAGGTCCATCCATGTTGTCACAGTGGCAAGAATTCATTTTTATGGCTAAATCATATGTGTGTGTGTACGTGCGTGTGTGCGTGCATATCCCATCTTATTTCTCCATTTATCTATCAGGGGGCACTTACGTTGTTTCCATATCTTGGCTATTGTGAATAATGTGGCAATGAACATAGGGGTGCATATATCTTTTCAAATTAGTATTTTCGTTTTCTTCAGATAAATAACCAGAACTGGAATTACTGGATTAGATGGTAGTTCTCTTTTTAACTTATTAAGGAACCTCTGTACTATTTTGTCTGCATGAATTCACATTCCCACTCAACAGTGCTCAAGAGTTCCCTTTTCTCCACATCCTTGCCAACACTTATTTTTTTAAATAATACAACACTTATTTTTGTTAATAATAGCCATTCTGACAGGTATGAGTTGATATGTCTTTGTGGTTTTGATTTGCATTTCCCTGATGATTAGTGATGTTGAGCATCCTTTAATGTGCCTGTTGGCGATATGTCTTTTTTGGAAAAATGTCTCTTCAGATCCTATGCCCATTTTTTCAGTGAGTTGCATGAGTTCTTCATATATTTTGCTTATTAACACCTTATTGGATAAATGATTTATAAATATCTTCTCCCATTCAGCAGGTTACCTTTCATTTCGTTGGTGGTTTCTTTTACTGTGCAGAAGCTTTTTAATTTGATGTCGTCTCATTTGTTTATTTTTGCTTTGGTTGCCCTTGCCTTTGGAGCCAGATCCAAAAAAGTCATTGCCAAGATCGATGTCAAGGAGTTTGCTGCCTGTGTTTTTTTCTAGGAGTTTTATGGTTTTTATGGTTTATTCAAGTCTTTAATCCATTTTGAGTTAATTTTTGTGTATGCTGTAAGATAGTCATCCAGTTTTCCCAACACCATTTATTGACAAGAGACTGTCCTTTCCCTATTGTATATTCTTGCCTCCTTTGTTGTAAATTAATTGACCACATATGTGTTGGATTTGCTTTTAATTGCTTTAATTGCTATACAATTCTCGTTACTCTGTGAACTTGTAAGAATCCACCGACAATTAAAGTCGGATTTGACAAATTGTGAGAAATTGTTATGAGGACTACAATTCTTTGTTTCCAAAGTGTAAAGTGCTTCCAAGGTATTTCTTAAAATGTTGAATTTCATTTAAATATCTCGACAAGAACAAAAAGATCTAACCACACGAGATTAGAAAGCTTAAAAGCCATCATTAACCTCTGAAGATACCAAAGGGTACTTAAAAATGATATAAAATGGGATATAAATATCTATACTATTATCCTCTGAACTGAAGCAAGTGGCATGTCTGTTACGTTATATCTAGGCTGAATTAATTATGTAGAACAGTAAAGTCCAATATGTGAGTGTAGTAATGGTGTGATGAATTGCCTGAGTTACTGGAGTGATTGTCTTAAGCCTCCATTTTATTTGTTTGTAGAGTTCTTCTGAGGAGCTTAGTAAAATTATCTGTAAGTTGTTTCTAGGTATGACATTTTGGTCTGCATTGCTCCACTCAGCATTTAAAATATAGTGTTATATCGGTCTCCTTTCTGTTTTTTAAATAACTTGTCTTTTCTGGCCTCAGGGCCTTTGCACCCACTGTTCCTTTTGCTGGACTGCTAACACTCTCCCTACTCCCTCAAAGTGGAACACGCCATATCGCACTTTAGGGCTCAGCACAAAGGCCTCCTCCTTAGAGAGCCTCCCAGGATAACCTTATCCAGAGCTGCTTCTCCCTCTCCTTACTCTCTATGGTATCATCTGATTTATTTCCTTCACGGCACTTGTCACAGCGTATGATTATCATGTGTGTTTGCTTACTCCTCTGTCTTGGCACGCAGTTGATTCAATAAATACCTGTAGAATGAATAAAGGGCTTCACTGGTCATTCTTTCTGTCATTCACTCCTTCGTTTATTCATTCAGCATCAGATAACATATTATGAGTCTACTGTGTGCAGCTCACTGTACTGGGCTCTGGGGATGACAAGAAGGTATTGTGCAGCAATAGTAATCTCAGTGAAATTCTCAAAGAATTGATGCTTAGCCCTTCACATACAAAAATCTACTTAAAAGTAAATATTGGAAATATAGATATTAAAGCAGTAGGATATTGAACAAAAATCTTCTTTTAAAACATCATGGGTATATCTCTTCAGTTGAAAGACCTAGTCGTGATATGTCATAGTTCTCATTGTAAAGTGTCCTTACAGTGTAGTTTTTTACATACATTTTAGGTTTTCTCTGAGTCCACAGAAATCTCACTTTCTTTGCTATAACTGAATCAGTTGCTCCAGTAATGGCCCCTTTCCGGCGTCTAGATGCAGGAGTCTAGTCACTGGTCTCCTAGGTCTAAAGCAAGATATTCAGGGTGGTGTTCTCACCATGACCCTGCCATCCCAATTCTCTTGTAGTATGTGAGAGACTGAAATTATCTAAATATGACCCTGATTCTCCAAGGGGTAGTGCAGTAGTAACCAGGAGATTTTTTGAAAATTGTATTTATAAAGTTAAAAATTATGAACGCTTTTTATCTTGTTATAAAATCATCTATGTATTTCCCTTTCGCAAAGTCATCATTGTGAGATGAGATTTATATTAACATGGTATTGCTCAGATGGCCTTTAGCAATGTATTTGCAGGAAACAGCTATTATATGTACCTGGTGTTCTCAGAATGCAAAAATTCAAACCATCCTCTATGTAGGAAGCTCTTTTCTGGGTTCTGGGTTTGTGCTTATTGTTTCTACATTTCCACTGTAACTCCCTTCAGAAGGTATCTTCTAATAGTGGTAACATCAAATGTTGCACAATTTCATAGGCTTATTTGGTGGGAGTTTTATTTCTGGGTTTGTTCCTTTTGTAAGAAAACATGTTCTCTGCTTCATATCCAAAATTTAGGTTTACTATTAAGTAGCTATATATTTTAAATCCATGTCTAGTCTTTATTATGTCTGGTATTTTACTTGCTTTTTGTTTTGTTCTTTTCCATCCATTTTACAGGAAATAGAAGATCAGAAATACTGAATCTTATCAGTTCAGTGCTCCCCTCAAAATCCATATCACAGCTTTCTCTTGCCTCTTTTACTTGTCATGGTCAGACACTAAAAACTCTAATTGAGCAAATTTTCTACCTAGGTGAAGCTTACTGCATTAGCCACCAAAACTTTAAAAGAATTATTATTTTAATTACTTTGGAAATGCAGTTTACAGTTTCTTCATTTCTTTCTTTTTTTTTTTTTTTTACATTTTTTAAATTAGTTTCAAGTGCACAAAACAGTGTAATAGTTAGATACATGCTATTCTGAGCACACCTAGCCTTATTGAGTCAAGGCCAGCCCCATGAACCTCCATTATTGTCTGAGGCTGGAAAGCCATGGTTTGGAGGCTATTGAGGCCACTAGAACTGTTTCCTTGGTACCAAATACTCTTTATATTTCTCTCTATCTCAGCCTACCACCCTCAGCTGTCATTTACTGGAATCATCACTGGGTCTTTGTGGCTTCTGATCTTTGTCCTCATTGTAAACACAACTGACTGAGTTAAGGCCCAAGTTTACCTCACCCTTTTCTATAGAAAAAAGTCCCCTGGGTGATCCTCTGTTCAGGACTTGGGCCATTGTCTTGCATGTCTTTGCTCTGGTTAAGTTCTGGTTGGTAGGAACCTAAGAGGTCTGGTAGGTAGGACCTCTGGCTAAGAGAGGGTCATGGCATCCTAGGTTGTCATTACACATTCTTAGCCTTTAATGATGGCCTAGCTCAGGACTGTCCATTTCAGTTTTTCAACTACTGTATTCCCATAAGATGAAAATCACAGAGCCAAGTCTTTTTGAAGACTTCTACTTGGAATCATAGCAAGACTCCATGTGGGGATTTCCAGCCAAGATAGCAAAGTGGGTAAATGCTGTGCTTGCATCTTCTCGGGACCACATGAAAATTACAACTAAACTGCAGAACAACCATCATTGAGAATCACCCTAAGTCTAGCTGCAGAAGTTCTACAAGCAAGGACATGCAGAAGAAGTCAGGTCGAGACTGGTAGGAGGGGCAGAGATGTGGAAAGGGCTGGTCCCACACCCATGTATGGTGTTTAAGAATCAGGAGGGATATCTCAGCTGTAGAGGTCTTCCCTGAGGATCGAGCGGTCCTAGCCCCACGTCAGACTCCCCAGCCCAGGTTTCCGGTGCTGGGAAGAGGCATCCCCACAACTTCTGTACATGAAAAACACCAGGGATGGTGGCTGAGTTAGATAGAGGGTGGTTGGAGTCCCAGGCATTCCTCTTAAAGGACCTATGCATGGATTTACTCACTGACGGACTCACTCATTCTGAGCTCTAGCACTGGGGTAGCAACTTAAAAGTTGCCAGGGACATACAGGGAGGAACTGAACTGTCTGGCCTCAGGGCAAGAACTGGAGGGGCAGCTTTCTCCCAGACAGAAGTGCCAGCAGAAGCCATAGTTTCTTTGTGAGCTATCCCCTCTCCCAGCTTGCAGACTTAGGCGGATGCCATATCTGAGTCTCCATCAACCTTGCTAACACCGTTCACCCTGCCCTGGAAATTCCCTGAGACCCTACTCCACCCATCCTGCAGGCCCACCCAAGCCTCTTCCAGTGGCTTTTCCATACAAGTGGCCAGTCTTGGCTTATGCTGCAAACTTTTCTAAAATCTCTCCAAGGTTCACAAACCCAGACAAAAAGCTTCTGGCCTCAGTGTGCCCCATACCTCTTATTAAGCAGCCCTAAGCCTGGCACTAGTGGCCGCTGACCTTGGTTCTCAGCTTAGCCTTTTCATGGCACCTCCAAGCCCAACGTGGGTGGCAGCCATCTGAAGATTACTTTGTCACTCATTCCAGGAGGCTCTTGAGCTGGAGCACCACCCAGCTGTTTCCACAGACAACACACCCAAAGGGTAGACTGGACAGGCACCAGAGCCCTGCTAAATCTAATCCTGTGCCGTAGGGTCAGCCCCTGCATAACAGCTACTCCACTGTAGTCATAGCCAGTGCTCACAACCAATCAGCCAGATGGTCAGTCCCTCCCAATGATGTGCAAACAGCAACCAACACTCAACTACAACAGGAGGACACACACAACCCACACAGGGGATACACCTCGCTGAGGTAACCGGGGAGACTGGGCTACTGGTCCGGGCCCCACAGGACACCTACCTTGTTTCCTTGAAAATAAAACCTAGCTGGACAATCAGCTCTAATGCGTCTTTTGGAGCAAAAATTAATAAGACCCAGTATTATATTATATTATTTTATATTATATTATATTATCACATTATATTATATAAAACTGGGTCTTATATTATAGTAAGATAAGACCAGGTCTTATATTAATTTTTGCTCCAAAAGACACATTATAGCTGATTGTCTGACTAGGTCTTATTTTTTGGGGAAACAGAGTACTACATGAGGCCACTCTACTAATACTGGGAAACATAGCATCTCTACCTAATACATAAAAACAAATAAAGGGAGGCAGCCAAAATGGGGAGACAAAGAAACATGTCTCAAATGAAAGAACAGAACAAAGCTCCAGAAAAAGAACTAAACAAAATGGAGACAAGCAATCTACTAGATGTAGAATTCAAAACGCTGGTTATAGGAATACTCAATGAGCTCAGTGAGAAATTCAACAAAGAGATATGAAACATAAAAATGGAGCTAGGAAACATAAAAAAGAAACAGTCAGAAATGAAGAATACAATAACTGAAAGAACACATTAGAGGGATTCAACAGTAGATTAGATGAAGCAGAGGATCGAATCAGCAATTTAGATGATAAGGTAGCAGAAAATACCAAATCAGAACAGCATAAAGAAAAAAGAACCCAAAACAATGAGGATACTTTAAGAGGACTCTGGGACAACATCAAGCATACCAAAATTTGCATCATAGGGGTACCTGAAGGAGAGGAGAGAGAGCAAGGAATTGAAATCTATTTGGAGAAATGATGGAAAACTTCCCTAACCTGGTGAAAGAAATAAATATATAAGCCCAGAAAGTGCAGAGAGTCCCAAACAAGATGAACCCAAAGAGGCCTACACCAACACACATCATAATTAAAATTCCAAAGAAAGAATCTTAAAAGCATCAAGAGGAAAGCAGTTAGTTACCTACAACGGAGCTCTCATTAAGACTGTTAGCTGATTTTTCAACAGAAGCTTTACAGGCTAGAAGGGATTGGCAAGAAATATTCAAAATGATGAAAAACAAGGAGTACAAACAAGATTACTTTACCCAACAAAGCTATCATTTAGAATCAAAGGACAGACAAGAAAAAGTTAAAGGAGGTTATTACCACCAAACACTATTATAAGAAATGTTAAAGGGATTTCTTTAAGAAAAAGATAAAGCTCAAAAATGTGAATAACAAATGGCAATAACTACATGTCTATCAACAACTACTTTAACTGTAAATGGATTAAATGCTCCAATCAAAATATAGGGTTGCTGAATGGATAAGAAAATAAGCCCCTTATATATGCTGCCTACAAGAGACTCATTTAAAATTGAAAACCACACATAGACTGAAAGTAAAGGGATGGGAAAATATATTTCATGAAAATGGAAGAAAAGGAAAAAAAAAGAACAAAAACCTGGGGTTGCAATACTTATACCAGACAAAATAGACTTTAAAGCAAAGGCTATAACCAGAGACAAAGAAGGACCCAGCAATTCCACTTCTGAGTATTTATCTGAAGAAACTCAAAACACATACCATACTTTGAAGGGACATGTGCATGCATATGTTCATTGCAGCATTGTTTACAATAGGCAGGATATGGAGGCAGCCTGGGTGTTCATGATGAATGAATAAAGAAGTGGTACATGTGTGCAATGGAATATTACTCAGCCATAAAAGAATGAAATCTTGCCATATCCAACAACATGAATGGACCTAGAGGTTATTACGCTAAGTGAAATAAGTCAGAGAAAGACAAACACCCTATTATTTCACTTAGATGTGGAAACTGAAGAACAAAATAAACAAACAAACAAAATAGAAAAACTCATAGATACAGAGAACATTTTGAGGGTTGCCAGGTGGGAGGGGTGTTGTGGGGATGAGTGAAAAGGGGAATAGACTAAGAAGTACAAATTGGTAGTTCCAAAATAGTCATGGGCATGTAAAGTATAGCATAGGGAATATAGTCAATAATATTGTAATAACTGTACATGGTATCAGATGGGTACTAGATTTATTGGGGTGATCACCTCTTAAGTTATATAAAAATCTAATCACTATGCTGTACACCTGAAACTAATATAATATTGTATGTCAACTATAATTGAAAAATAAAAAATTATTTTAAAAAGACTCCATGATATTTCAAAGGGAGATAATTTTTCAAATATTTCAGTGGGTAGTTTCGCATATTAATGCTAACACTGAAACTATAGTATAAAATCAGTCTTTATCATTTTAATTTATCTCATTCCGATACTAGTTTAATTTAAGTCAGTATTCCAAAAAATGCCCCAAGTTCATTTACTCTTTGGGGAAGCTTTGTGGCTCCTATTCCTCCTGGTTGCAGCAGGACTTGGTTTAGTATGTTAATTACTATAAACTTCTGAAATGAAATGAATATACAACAGCTTGTGAAATCATTTTAATTGCTTTCTTAAAGTGTTTTGGTTCCATCCATAAGGATATTTTTATGTCACATTTCACTAAGTACTGGTGATTATGTGGAGTTCTGATGAGTGTGTATAAATAAGAAGAGGGAATTTAGATTCAGTGGGGATACTACCAAAAAAATAAACTTGCTTAATTCTAAATTTCCAATGCTTTGATGATTTGATTGTAAACAGGATAATTTTATTACATTTACAAAATGTGGGGTGTAACTTGAGCAGGAGGTGCTATTTTCATGTCAGTCACTTTTATTTTATAATATATTTTGTCCTCTTGATGTTCTTGATGTTATGTCCTTTTAATCCCACTGGAGCCTATGATGCTACTGTAGTTCCCTTCTTTCTGGTGGCCCTGGTACCCTCTGGGGCCTTCTGTTTCCATTTAGGAGGCAGTGCCGGCAGCACACACAGGGTAGATGCTGGTACAGCAGCAGCTGGAGTTTTGGGAAAGGGTATTAGGCTGTGAGTCATCTTCTCTGACAGAATTCTGAGTCCTGGTGGAGCAATGTCCATGGACTCAGGAAATCTGGGAATCGAGAACTCTCTGCCTGGTGGCCTGAGGCAGTAGCCAGATTTGGCAGGATGTGCCAGATGGGATAGCAGAGCTGCACTTCCTCACAAGGCTTCCTGGAGAAGGCTGTTATGAATTCCCATCAATGGAACCTTAAAATGCCAAGCAGAGGGATGTATTATGAGATTAGAGAGGGCTCCTTGGGGCTTCCTTTGACCTTAGAGAGTGCTCCCTGGGGTTTCCTTTGTGGAGAGGTACTTGCCTCAGAGCTGTCCAAGCTGGGCCTGCAGCACCAGGAAAACACAAATACACTATACATTCCTCCAGACTAGGAGTTTCATTAAATGCCATGTAATTTAAATATGTTTGAATAAAAGTGTAGATATATTATTGATGAGAATATAAGTTTTTTTGACATATCTTTTACATTACGTAAGTGAGCACTGAAGTGGTTTCTTCTTTTTAATAGACTTTAGTTTTTAGAGTAATTCTAAAGAAAAATTGATTCACAGAAAAGTTGAGCAGAAAGTACAGAAATTTCCCATACATTCCGTGCCCCCACTCATGCATAGCCTCCCCATGATCAACGTCCTGCACCAGAGTGGTACGTTCGTTCCAATTGATGAACCTGCAGTGACATTAGTTTCCAGCCTAAACCCATTGTTATCTCAAGTCCATAGTTTACAGTTGGGTTCACACTTGCTGTTGTACATTGTATAGGTTTGACAAATGTCTAATGGCATGTATCCACCATTATAATATACAGAATAGTTTCAGGGCCTTGTGCTCCATCTGTTCATCTCGTCTTCCTCCCTAACCCCTGGCCACCATTGATCTTTTTACTGCATTCATAGTTTTGCCTTTTCCATGATGTTCTAAGGTGGAAATCATGTAGTACCGCATGTAGCCTTTTCAGATTGGTTTCTCTTACTTAGTAATACTCATTTAAGGTTTCTCTGGTAGCTCAAATTTCAGTTAAGCTTTTTGTCTTTAGCTGGGTGGCTTGGAGTCTGCCCTATGCATGTGTGGTTCAAGGTTAGGCAGAGATTTGGACAAAGTTTAGATTTCCCCCTCTCTGGTTCGCTCTTTGCTGGAGTTCTCCCTTCACTGTCTAACAACCTTTTTGCCCCAGGCTCCATCTTCTGGTTCCTTAGGCAAGATTGATGGTGAGCTGTCTATCAGAGTTTGATCTTCCCATGCTATGCTGTGGCTGTGGCCTGTCCTCAAGGCAGAGCTGAAAAATTGGGAAATCTCATAGGTGCGGACTCCTCCTCTAACTTTCTATTTCCATCCAAAATCTGCCTGCTTTTATTTACTTTCCAGAAATTCAGGTTGTCATTTTTTGTCTAGAGTTTGTCATTGTTGTCAGTGAGAGAGTTGGTGGTTTAGGAGTTTACTCTTTCTTACTGGAAGAGGAACCTAGTTCATTTATATTAAATACATTCGTAAGATATTTACATTTAATGCTATTATCTTACTGTTTGCTTCTCTTTTCCCCACCTGTCCTATGTTTTGTATTTTTCCTCTCTTGGTTTCTACTAGTTTAAATACTTTTCCCATCTCCCCATTCTAGTAGTGTGTTAGCTATAAACTTTGTTTAATATTATTTTTGTAATTAATAGAAATTATCAAATTATTGTAATTTGTCTAATGTTAATACCTCTACTCTTCTCCCAGGTATTAGAAGGACCTTAGAATACTTAAATTTTAGTTATTTCCCTATTAATTTTGTGCTCTTATGGTTGTGTATTTTAATTCTCTATTTTTTTAAAAAGTCAAGAAGACATCACTACTGTTTTCTACACTGAATATTCATTTAGATTTACTCATACATTTACCTTTTCCAGTGATATTCATTATTTGCCCATCTGTGAGCTTCCATCTGATATCATTTGCCTTCTGAGTAAATAATCTCCCTTTACTCTTTTCTTTAGTGCCAGTCTACTGGTGACAAATTCTCTCTCAATCTCTCTCTCTCTCTCTTTCTCTCTCTCTCTCTCTCTGTTGGAAAAGTTTTGTTTTATTATTGTTTTTGGAATATATATTTACTAGTTATAGAGTTCTAGGTTGGCATATAACTGATTTCAGCATTTTGAAGGTATGATTTCACTGTGTTTCACATCCATTATTTCTGTTGAGAAGTTAAATGTCAATCTTATTATTACTACTTCTTTAAAGTGATGGGTCTTTTTCCATGGCTATTTTAAAACATTTTTCACTTTGTATTTGCTTTCAGCTATTCTTCTATGCTACGAGTAGGTGTTTTCTTTGTATTTGTTTCTTCTTAGGTTTATAGTACTTCTTGAATTTGTGGCTTGATTTGTTTCTTCACTATTGAAAACTTCTCAGTCATTTTCTCTTTAAATTTTATTTCTGCCCTATTCTCTCTCTTACCCCGCTACGACTGATATTACATATACATGACACATTCATCTGTGTCCCAGATGTCTCTTACACCCCTTGTGTTTCCCATCCTTCTATGTCCCACTTTACTCTGGATCTTTTTTTCTGACATATACTCCAGGGCCCCAATTCTCTCTTCACCATGCTTCATATCCTTAGAAACTCATCCATTTCGTGACTGCTTTTAATTGTATTTTTCTGTACAGGCATATCTCGTTTATTGTACTTCGCTTTTCTATGCTTCACAGGTATTGCATTTAAAAAAAACAGTGAAGGTTTGTGGTAACCCTGCATAGAGCAAGTCTGTCGGCACCATTTTTCCAACAGCATTTGCTCACTTCATGTCTCTGTGTCTGCTCCTGGTGATGATGCTGTGAAGATTGTTGAAACGATAACAGAGGAGGCCTGTAGTAAAATTTTCCCTTTGATTAGTTTTCATAGTTTCTAGTTTTTTGCCAAAATTTTGTACCTTGTCTTTTAAATCTTTGAACATGTTGACCGTGGTTATTTTAAACACTGTGTATGATAACTCCACTCTCTGGATCTCATGCGTGTCTATTTAATGATTTCCCCTTTTTGCTTTTTGGTCAATCTTTAATTTCATTATTACCTAGTTATTTTTTATTGTGTATTGGACAGTATATTTCAGGAAATTTAGAGATAATTTGACATTCTAGATGATGGCATATTTCTTTAGGTCAAATCTACTTTTGCTTCTATTGGCAGCTGGGCAAAGGACAGGTGATAATAATTCAATCAGCGATTGAGATGATTCAAAGATGGGTTTCATCTCCCATGTAAAGGTTGGTCTATTTCCAGGTCAATCCTATCCCATTGGGGTCCCAACTTAAAACCCAAGGTATTTATTAAGGTCCTTTCTCCCTGATAGGCCCTGAGCTCCAGTTTTGTCCTGTTTCTGAGAGATGTATGAAAGCTCTTCTGAGCTTGTCAGCTTCTGTTTTCAGAATTTTCAATAGCCTTGAGGGGATATGGACGCCAAAAGCCACATTCTTGCTTCTTACCTTCCTTTCTCCCACAGATCTCGGTCTGACAAAGTCTCACTATGTAGTGATCTCTCTAATACTTTCAAATAGAGGCCTGTAAAAACATATTCTGTCCAAACTTGTAGTTATTCTTGTCAGAGAGTTGTTCCAAGAAAATTGAGGTTCAGAAAGGATCAATAAATTGCTCAGAATCATAAACAACCTGGAAGTAGAATCTCCGTGAAATATTTTTAAATTGGAGACACTTTTAGACCAGAGAAATCTGGGGCTTCAAGTAGGCTACAATCCCCAACCTTCATTATTCTTTGTTTTTTAGGGTACGTCTATGGATGAGTTGGAGAAGCACTGAATTTAATTCTGATTTTGCACCACTGATACAATTTAATTCTGATTTTGCACCAGAGTGATGGTGTGATCTGGCCATGATCGCACAACTAGATAATGAATGAGTTGGGACAGAACATAAGCCTTTGGTCCTCAGTCAGTTTTCCCGTTACACCTTGCTGGCCCCTATTACTTTTTTATTATTACTCAAGGACCCAGACCTACATCTCAGCTTTAGTAAGACGTCTCAGTAGTTCAAGAGTATCCTTCTAGCTTATAGAAAATTGTTCTTGATTACCTAATCAGATAGGAACATCACCTCCTACCCACTTTTCCTTTCCCTCCTTCATCCCTTCCCTTTGCTGCTCTGGATTTTTACATTGCCACTTAAGTTTTTCTTCGGCTATTAGGTAAGTCCACATTGAAAGATCTAAGTTTTAGTAGAGTGGCTTCAGAGATCCTTAATTTGTCTTCTTTTACGGCTGTGTATATTATGTCAGATTTCTTCAAAAGGCTTTGGAAAATAAGATGTAAAGGGAAATGATAAAATGAGACATTTGAGGAAGTTTTCAAACTCATAATTAGCCTTTTCATTTAAAAATAATCAATAATCTCCTCCAGAATTGCTAGTAAAGCTTTTAATTTTTGTGGTTTATCTGCCATTCTCTCAAGCACATGGTATGTATTTATAGGTCCTTACATTGAATTATAGCAGAATCATGAGTTAGGGATTGGGAATAAAGCTGATCACATGTAAATCTATTCCAATATCTTCTCTTTGCAAGGCCTGAAAATGGGGTATTCTATGCTTCTGGTTTTAATGGGAAAGCATTTTCATGGTTACCAGAAAGAAACAGTGAGGCAGGGTGGAAGTGTCACTGGACTGGCTGCTTGGAGACCTTGATTTTATCCCATGTGACATCACACTTGTGTATTACCTTTAGCACACCACATATCCTCTTAGGCCTTATTTGGCAATCTGTAAAATGAAAGACTTAAAGAAAATGACCCCCTGGGAGCTTCCCAATTCCCAAATTCTTAGAAACCATCCTTCACTATGAGTTCAGTGTCTGGAAGAGTATTTTGTAATAATACAAGTGAGAACATAAAGCAGTTCTTGCTTTTGTGTGATATTGGGGGGAGAGAGAAAGGGTAAAGTTAGCTAATCCAGAAGTTAACACTTGTATTTTCACGTAAGCAAGTCAAATGTTTTGAGGCTACATTTTGATTCAAGCTAAAAAAAAGAGCTTATGCAGTCATGATCCCCCTTATTAAGTTAGATTACAAATATAAGGCACCTATTTAGTTTCTGGCTCATTGTGGAACTCAGTAGGATTTTCCAAAAGAATGAAAGAGAGATCATTCTAATAATATCTATCATTTATCAACTGCCTATGATGCCAAGCACTAATACAAAACTGACATCTGCCCTCTCCAAGGGGCATGTATTATTACCCCTTAGTTATACACAGGGAAAGAAATGCCAGAGTTGGTGTTATATTAAAAACCTTTTACTGAACAGCAACATTGGCAGCTTTAGTTCTCTAGCAGCCTGCATTTCGTGCCAAGGAACAGAGTAATCTTCCATTTACCAAGGGCTTTTTCAGCTTTTTAAATGATATATTAAGTTAAACACCCACTCACCAAATATCTGTGAGTGTCGGTTGTAGCAGGTGGATTTGGGCACTGGGTGCTGGGATACATGCTGTCACAGCTGATCACCCACCGGTTCTCTGACCATGGCTGGAGGCAGCTGGCGTCTGTCTCCTAGGGTCCTCCTGCCCCTGACAGTTTGTGGTTATGGTGACAAAATTATTACATGATAAATGTCATGGTAGATATATAAACAGAGGATGGGGGACAGCAATTGAAAGAGTCTCAAACACATTTTAAGATCTTAACCGTTTAAGTTACCAAGCCCCAGGAAGGCATTTGATGTGTGTTAAGGGACCCGGTGTCACTGGGACAGTTTTCCTCTTCCTCCAGCAAGGAAAACACTGATTTCCCCAGACCTCAAACAGCACTGGGGCTATTATTGTCAAATCTTTGGAATTTGATGAGCGAAGTGGATTCTAGCTTGGATTTGCATTTTTGGATTGCCAGAGAAGCTGAGCATAATTTTTACAGCCTATTTGTGTGTTTGTTTCATGAATTGCCGGTCCTTTACTGTCCCATGTTTAATTGAGATGCTTACCTTTTTATAATTGTCTTATTAGAGTTTTCAAAAACTCTGATAATATGCCAACTTCTTTTCTATCATTCATTACAAATATTTTCATAGTTTTATTATTTACTTTTTTATATTTTATTTTTATTAATAAAAATCTAACGCTCATTTCCTTCAGTGTTTATGTCTTTGATATTATTCTTAGTAAGATATTCTAGGCCTTTGAATGATGTAATTATTCACCTATATTTTTTTCAATATTCTCAAGGGTTTCTTCCATTTAAAAATTTAATCTGAAAGTAATTTGGATATATGTTATGATACATAGAGTTAACTTAATTTTTCTCTACATGTTAACCAATTATCGTTACTGAAATTACTGAATTATTACTTCTTCCCCACTGATATAAAATGACACTTTTCCTGTTTGCCGAAGTCATACTTCCAAGACAGCATGGTTCTAGCAGAGAAATCAATGAAAGGTAATAGAAAACCTAGGAACTGGAAAAAAATACACACACATCTCATGTGTGTGTATATATATATATATTATATATTTATAATATTTAATTATAAATAAATATATAAATAAATATACATATATGTATGTGTATGTATATGTGTGTATATGGTGTATATATATATATATATATATATATATATATATATATATATATATATAGTATGTGTGTGTTCCTAAGCTTTCTGTTGTCTTTCATTGATGTGTCTGCTAGAACCACGTTGTTTTGGTAGGTGTATCTTTGAAGTCAATTGTTACATCTGGCAGAGCAAAATACTCTCAACTCTTCCTTCCTAATTTTGTTAGCCAGTTGCTGGAAGTTACTCTACGTGAATTTGAGAATAATTTTACAAGTTTAAAAAGTTGTGTCAGGATATTTATAGTAATTAATATATTGATTAATTAAGGGGAGACACCATTTTTTAATACTGACATCCCATCCAGAAAGGCAGCATATTATTTCGTTTATTTCAATCTTCTTGATATTACACGCCAGACTGCCTGATGACACAGGTAGTCTGGTGTGTAATATCGTATGTGAAAGCACAGTTTCTGAAGTCAGATAGTCTGAGTTCAAATCCAAATCAACCCATTTATTAGCTTGCATAGCAGTGAGCAACTGTTTCCCTGGTGACTGGAATACATTAGGTGTTCAGTAAGTATGTGTTAAAGGAATGTTTGAGTGAAAGAATTTATTCTTAAGTGCTTTTGTTTCTGTTCTTTTGAAAAAGCATTGCTCTGCATCCTTGTCAGCAATTGGCATTGTCAGTTTTTCAGATTTTAACCATTCTAATAAGTGTGCAGTGGTATCCCATTGTTTTAATTTGTAATTCCCTAATGACAGATGATGCTGAGCATCTTTGCATGTGCTGTTGCCATCTGTATACCTTCTTTGGTGAGGTTTCTGTCCAGATTTTTGCCCCATTTTTCAATTGGGTTGGTTTTTTTTTTTCTTATTGTTGAGTGTTAGGGTGTTTGTATATTTTAGATACAAGTCCTTTAGCAGATATGTATTTGAAAATATTTGTCTCCTTATCTGTTGCTTGTCTTTTCCTTCTTTTCACAGTCTCTTTTAAAAGCAGGAGTTGTTAGTTTTGATAAAGTTCAACTTAAAAAATTTTTAATGGATCCTGCTTTTATGACATCATTTTTCATCCCCTAAAACATCATCAGAAAAATAGAGCAATAATGTTAGCGAAGCAGACACCTCACAAGCAGCATTTTTTACAAAACTAAGTATCAGAGTAGGTCTGTGAACTCCAAAATATGAGCTGTTGGGGCCAAACCACTAACAGAAACAAGGAGCTCTGCATTAAGAAGTGGTTGGAAGACAGAAGGGCTTCTGGTGGTCCGAGGGCTGGGGAGCCCAGACATTGGCCCTAAGCACTTGTCCCAAGGGGGGCAGTCCTATGAGGAGTGGAGGGCTTGGTGAGGTGATTTGAGAACAACAACCAAAAATGGAGGGCAGGCTCCAACTGGCAGACAGTGGGGTCACATGGGAAAAACATGCCCCCAAAACAAAGGAGACACTGCCACCTAATATTTCAAAATGAACTAAAAGAAAGAAAGAAAATGATTAAAAGCTTTGAAAGAACAGAATGAATCTGAATTAGAAAACCAGATTAAATGCTTAGACAACAGAAGTATATGAAAAAGAGTGATAACTCAGAAAAGAAGTATAAATAAAAGCAAAAAAACCCCTAAGAAATGAAGATCAAACTGGAAGAAATATAACAATGTATAAACGCTGCAGAAAGCACTGCAAGGGAAATAGAAGTTGGAGAAAAATAAGAAAAAACAAGTGAAAAGGGAAAGATTTAGAGAAAGTGACAGTTATGAAAGATAGGCAAAGGAGATCCACATGTATATTTTTCTCTGAAAACAAAGTGAGTGGAATAGAGCATATATTTAAAAATAAATCACAGAAAACCTTCCTGGAAGAAGACTGGAACCCACCTACAGAAAGAGTATATTATGTGCTGGGAAAATTGATTCAGAATGGACAACACCAATACATATTCTAGTAACATAATTGCCCTTAAAGAAAACAAAATATATTTTGGGGTATCCAGGCAAAAAGACAAAGTTATATTCAAAGGAAGTAAAATCATATTGGTGTCAAATCTTGATAGTAATGCTTAAAGCCAGGAGACTATAAAGAAACATGTTAAAGATAATCTAGAAAAGAAAAAATGAGCCAATTATTCTATATCCAGCCAAACTGACCTTCAGATATAAAACCCTGAGACAAATTGTATGAATTTGTCAGAAATCAGGGAATGAGTTTCCCTTGAACCTGTCTGAGAAATCTTCTGACAGCCTAAATAACTGGAAAAGCTGTGGCTTAAAGACTAATTGTTGGTATGTGAGACCTTGGGTTGCATTAGCTTCTGTTCAGACATCTGGCTTTCCTGGAATTTCATAAGTGTTCTTGGCCCAAAGACAGCTGTGAAAAGTAGCTCTATTATCCCTCCGTTGGAATGCCATATCTCCTCTGCTCAGGTGTTGGTCTTGAGTCTAGTTGTCTGGGTTGTGATTATTTCATATCCCTCTTTTTGGGAAGCTACACACCGTTACATATGTAACTTATGTGGCCTATTCTCCATCCAAAGGATATATATTATCAGGTCTCTTTCTAACATTAATAAGAGGAAGTCATTTGTTTCCATTGGGATTCTTTCTGTGTTGAGCACAGAAAAGCTTATTCAGCCTTGCAATTTTATTACTTAAGCAATAGAAGGCAATTTGTTGGCTCACATAACTGAAAAGTCCAGAGGTAGAAAATGCTTTGGCCAAGACTTAATCTGGCGGTTTGGTCGTGTTACAAAGATTTATTTCTCTCCATTTCACTCTACTTTCCATGGTGTTGTGTTCATTCGAACATGGTATCAAGATGTTTATGAGCAAAAACCTGGTTATATGTTTCTTCTTTTGACAAGCAGTGAAAACAAAGGGGAAGAAGCCCAAGATTCCAAAATCCAAATCAAGCCCAAGATTCTCACCAGGGCAAGACCATGACCTGTGGCCTGGCTCCCTCCTCCCTTTTGAGCCTCATCATCCCTATCCACAGACCCACTTTGCTTGTGGTTGTCCCCAGAAACTCTGTTCTTTGCCAGTCCTCATGGTATTTCGTACGTACGTAGGCATAAAATGCCCCTTCCCTTGTCTTCACTGGCTCATTATCACTCCTCCTTCATCATTGAGCTCTGGGAATTTCCTAGAAGCTTGTGTAAATTCCCAGATGGAGCGAAATGCATCTTGCCTGAGTTCCCATAGCACCCTGTAGGTACCTCTGGCATATCACTTACCTCCTTCACTGAATTGATTGCAGAGCACTGTGCTCTGCTGAAGGTATTTTAATGCCTTGAGTATGGAAAGGGGAGCGCCTAAGGCTCATCAGAATGAGCAAGTGGATGAGCTTTAGAGCGAGAATAAAAGGGAGCCTTGCACTTCCATTCCTGGACAGGATTATGCAATCCAGCCTGTTCTCTGGCCAAGAGAAGAGGCAGATGCAAGTGGATCTCAGAGAGCTGTGAGTTTGGACCCCCTTTTAAAGAAATGTACCTTGGTTGAAGAGAAGACGGATGTTTGGCACTTAATCTTTTGCCGTGCTTGGGAGTTTTCTATTTATTTTTTCTCCAGTAGTGGACACATTTATTCTGTACCCTTTGTAATTGTCTGGGTTTCTGGGAGAAAGGAGGGTGCTGCCATGGGAGCCCTTCCTCAGCTCAGTCACATGCCTGTAAAGAGGCTGCTTCCACCCTCACGATTCTTCCCTATTCTCTTCCATAAATCGTAACAAATAATACGTTTTAAAAAGAAGAAATTAGGTGGTAATGTTGTCACATTGCCTTTTGAGGTAAGCGCTGATGGAGCCAGAGGGCCAAGGCACAGTGGGGCCTTTGCTAGGTAAAGAGGAGGGTCTCAGGGCCGTGCGGATGTCTTCCCAGCGTAAGCCCTGCTGGTCTCGGGAGGCTGTCATGTGTATGCTGAGCGTCTATAAATGCTGCGGCTTTTGTTGTACAGTGCTTCACTTAGGTCTAACATTTTTAGGATGTGAACTGTGCTTTTGACAAATACTGTTTGGAAATCATTGTATTTGCCCAGTAAGTAAAATTCTTTTCGAAAAGGTGGGCATTTGCATGTGCAGATTCCTTCTCACAAGTTACTTTTAAATGGATTTGTTGAAATGGGTTAGTTTTTAAATGGGAATCAGTTCTCAAAGCTGACTCGTTACCCGTGATGTCCACGGACTCGGGGATTGACGGTTACACTTCCCTTGCACGCATGTGGCGTACTGGCGGCAGGAAAGGGAGTGTGGTTGAAGTTTTGGTGCAGTAGTAGATGTGGCCAAAAAGCCAGAGTTGCTTTAGGGTCACCGGAGACCTAGTATGAGATTTTCCTGGAGCCAAGCAGAGAAGACAGTTAGCTATCGGTTCTCTCAGGCAACTCTAGCTTATCAATGATAAAATTGAGGGCAGAGGCAGCATGGATAATTGAAATCCACAGGAAATCTCAAACTCACTTTTTAGCAGATGGTTTCTGTCTCCTTGCCCAACAAATCTATTTACCAGAACTGCTGGCTGTGCAGCAGAATTGACTTGACTTCAATATCATCCCTCCCCACTTTCTCCCATCTTCATTTAATGTTAAGGAGCAGCATGTAGCAGGATGGGAGAGCATCAGGAATGCTTGGTTTTTTCCACCATCTGGATAATTGCCTCCTGAATAATCAGAAATCAACTGCTCTTTGCTTGTCCTCTATTATACACTGTAATTTTAAATATTTGAAGTCATCCAGAAATATCTATTATCAGTAATACTCCTAATAAAAGGAAGGAAGTTAGTTGAAGGATGTCACGTTTTGCGGTTGCCTTTAAATTCCTCTGCTAAGTCAGAGTCTGGGTTTGACCTTGGGAATCTGGGAATAGTGTTATGTTTACACACACTGGGCCCAGTGACACTGGCTGAATTGTTACATTTGTGAAAGTCTCATGCCTTGATCCTGCACTGCATGTGTGATGTGAAGCCTTTGGACATAATCATAATGAGATGCAGTTAGGGTTTTTTTTTCCCTCTAAAGCAAATTCTCTCTGAGGCTTCCTTATGGTAACCATCTTCAGGCACTTGCCCTTTTATGGATTGTATTCTAGATCATTTTTTTTATTTCCATTTTAACCCATAATCAGTATCAAGATGAGTTCTTTTCTCATGTCTGTAGATGAAATGACTATATTGTTTAAATAGTTCTCTTTCACCTGATATTTGTGGGGAGGGGTGGCTTCTCCATTTGATTGTGCTGGCTGCATTTTCTGTGTTTGAATCTGCTGGCATCCAGATGTCTTCTGCGTTGCTTCTTAATTGCCACTTCAGTGCTAACCAGTGGATGACCTCTCTTTTCCCACTGCAGTGTTTTCTGGGCACAGTGAGGTATATCATCCTCTCTGCCCCTTGTCCTGTAAGGCTCATGGAATGTTGTAGCAGTATTCCTTAAGAAAGAACACCTTTGTCACCGACAGTGACTAGGGAATGGAGGAGAGGGCATGGGGGCGGTGCATTGTACACCACAGAGCCGGAAAGCCCGTCTCTTGTCTAGTCTAGTGCATGGGTGGGTTCTCCCAGCTTTCACTGGCAGCAGGCTGAACTGGCTGTGACAAGCATACATACTGATCTTCTCACTTGCTTCATCTTTCCTATGCTCATTATTTCTGAGCTAGATCTTTCACTTCTTACTTACAAGTTATTTTTAAAACTTTTACTTAAAGTCTGTTTGTATATCATCTGAAGACCTTTCTGGAACCAGTCGAGATATTAGTGACTATATAAATAAGAGAATGGCCTTCCAAGTAAGCCGAATCTGGGCTTAAATCTGAACTCCAGCCTCTCGGGTCAGTTACTTAACCTCTCTGGAGCTTTAACTTCTTCATAAAGAAGTGGGATTGCGACGACCATTACATGAGATGATGTACGTGGGGGATCCATCAACCCCCAGCAGAACAGTTACTTGTCTTGAGCAGAGTCTCCCGAGTCCCAGGCCAGTTTTCTAGGATGCCAGTTTACCAAGTTTCAGGGAAACTCTATCCACATTCTGTGGGATTTCAAATACAGCACCTTATTTTACCAAATAAAGACTTTACTAGAAAAAAAAAGTGTACGTAGAATATTTATAGAGTGGCTACAGCTCAATTAATGTTAACCCCAAAATAGAAAATAGACTTTTGCAATACAATGAAATACATTTAAATTTCATTTTGCATTAATTAAGATATACAACAAACTAGAAAGTATAATTCAGTGAACACCTATGTACTCACTACTCACTGCTTAAAAAAATACATCATCAGTAGTTGAAGCCTCTGGTATGTCCTTCCCTCAATACACCCCCCTCTCCACTAGCAGGACCACTTGCTTCAATTGGGAATTCATAACCATGTATTACAATATATTCCTAAACTATATTCAGTATTGTTTTAAATACATGTATGACTATTCCTCGATATATTGGTTATTTTGGTGATGGATGTGAATGGCTTGTGAATTAGGCTGTTTCCAAATTTTGGTTATACATCTCCTCCAGATATTCTTATAAATGCCTCCTTATTTACCCTAGAGAAACTCTCACATAAGAGGTGGATTGTAGCATATGTACTTCTTCATCATTACTGGGAATCCCCAAAATGTTTTTCAAAGTGGCTGAACCAATTTACACACCCACCAGCAATGTATGAGTTCCTGTGGGAACTCATTCTTGCCCATGCTGGCTAGTGTTTGACTTCCTAATTCTACCATTCTGTTTATTTCACTGGGCGTGACACAGTGTCTCATTGTAATTTAAAGTTTTTGTTTTCCTAATTACTGAAGATTGAGCATTCCTTCATACTTGTATTACCTCTTCTGTGAATTTTTCAAATCTTTTGCCCAACTTTATTTTTGGCTGTCTTTTTATTGACATTTTTAAAGGCTTTCTTATATGTTCTGGTTACTAATACTTGTTGGTTTCCCATATTTTAAATATCATTTCTTGAGCTGTCACCTATCTTCTCTTTTTAAAAGAGTGTTTTTATGCTTTTGCTTTAGTTTTTGGTGAATAGAAATTTTAAACTTTAAAGCCAAATTGGTTTTTTATGGTTGTGTATTTTGATGAGTAGATATTTGTATGTTTGTATTTATGTGATACAGCATCATGCTGCCAAATTAATGTAATATTTTAAGTAGCAGAGCATAAAACACAAAACTGGTAGGTATGTCACCCACTGTGAGTATCTCATGACTCTGAGCAATCATATATACTCATATGCAAGGTGTGATCAAACAATACGGTGAATGTTCAAGTAAAAAAAAAAATTACAGTAAAAGACACATTGCCATTAGTCCCCCTCAAGATACTCCCCCTCGCTTTGAACACACTTCTCCCATCATTCTTGCCACTTTCTGAAGCAGTTCTGGAAGTCCTCTTTCATGAGTGTCTTTAGTTGCACTGTCATGGCTGCCTCGATGTCCTGAATCATTTTGACTTTGGGGAAGAGCCAGAAGTCACACGGTACCAGATCCAGTGAATAAGTGGATGAGGGCACACCGTAATGTTTTTATTTGACAGAAATTGCCGTATACCAGCACTCAGCAGCAGCATTCATCATATTTTGTGATTCTTCATATCACACATTGCTTCTGGTATGCAATTTCTGTTAAACAAAAACATTACAATGTGTCTCATCCACCTTATTCATCGAATCTGGCACCGTGCAATTTCTTTTGACTCTTCTCCAAAGTCAAAATGACCACGAAAGGTAAACATTTTGAATCGATTCAGGACATCGAGGCAGCCACAACAGCGCAACTAAAGACACTCACGAACGAGGACTTCCAGAACTGCTTCTGCAAGTGGCAAGAACGATGGGATAAGTGTGTTCGAAGTGAGGGGGATTAATGGCAATGTGTCTTTTACTGTAATAAATTTTTTTTATTTAAACATGCACCATATTTTGTGATCACATCTTATATATATCTGTGTATGTGTATAACAAAACAATAAAAACAAAAGAAATCTTTTATTTATTTTTATTCTAATTTAGGGATACTGTTTTGGGGGAATAATTCATCAACTGTGAAGGACTGTATCTTTCTCTTGCCTAAGTGATAATCTTATGTTTTTGGAGGGGATATATGGGAAAAAACCAAACCCATGGGTGTCTGGATTCAGGTATGGCAGCTGAGTCTGGGTGGGTTTTGGTGCCTTCCACTAAGTTAGTTGCTCCATTGATATTTATTGAATAAAGTAATATGTAATAGAGTGTGATGTTAACAGACATGTCTACTCAGAAGAATAGACTAGTGATTCTCAACCCTGGATGCTCCTGAGGAGATTTTAAAAATGCTAATGCCCGGGCCCCATCCTTAGATATTCTGATTCTCTTGGTTTGAGATCCGGTGCAGGCATTGATACATTTTCAGAGTTCTCTAAGTACTTCTAATATGAGAACTTCTGGATTGGAGAGTTGCAAGCAGGTGGGCGAGGGGAGGTTCAGGACCACCTGTTGGGCACTGAAAGGGCCCGGGCAGCAGAGTTGCCAGGAGGTGCTGGAGAGTGGCTGGAATCAAAGCAAGGTGAGGGCTTGAGGATGGGGAGAGAGCAGAGCTAACCAGCGCTTATGATGAACCAGGCCCATCGGACGTCACTGGTTCATCCCCGTGGCTGAGAAGAGACAGAGGAAGCATTCTGTATGCGCTGAAGGCAATGGGCCTGGGAAGTGGAGACCAGGATGAACCAGTGACATCCAGCCTCGTGGTCAGTGCTGAGGCGCCTCAAAGAGGAAGCCGGAAGGCAGGCATGGGTCCATTACAAAGGCAAAAGTCAAATACCACCTTTGCTTACCCAGAGCTCAGAGGAATAAAGAAAGACATTTGGCCTGGGAATAGAGGGTGGACAGGGGATACCTTGAGAGAAATATTATTTTAAAGTTAGAGCCAGCAGGGCAGCAGGCAGAGTTGATTAAGGGCATTTAAAAAGGCCCATTCCTGAGCCCACACCTGGTCCCTTTTATAAGTTAAAAATGATCTTTACCCTGGAGTTCCCCTCTTATGAAGTTAGGTTTTCCGTGAGCTGTGTGTGTGTGTGCCTGTGCATAGACATTAACTTCTGCAGGTGATGGGGAGGAAGGGATTGCAAAGGACAAGTCATTGAAGTGGGGAAGATTTAGACTCTGAGCTTGTTGGAAGGTGGAAATTATGGAAGCCCTCCCTTCCCCAGGCACACACGCGCACACCCTCCCTTTTCCTTCCTGGTTCTGCTGGCAGCCCTGTGAGCAGCAGGACAGACTGACTACCAGGACATGAGCAGGACTGTCAGGGATTGGATCATCTGTTTTACCAAATCAGAATGGAATCCAGAAACCCATAACAGAAAGGTGGGTAGTATAGTCAGAATTCTCTACATTTTGGAGCATAATGAAAGAGCAGTGCCCTGGGAGTCGGGGAAAAACGAAGTCTCAGTCCTGACTCTGTTATTAAAATCTGTGTGAGCTTAGACAACTTAATTCAATTCCATTTATTTACTGAGAACCATCGACGTATTGAGCACCAGCAGTTTTTGAGCATCATCTAGATGCTGGGGAGAAGATTGTGAAAAAGAGTCTGTGTCCTCAAGAAACTCACAATTTTACCAGAGGGACAGGTATTTAAATGAGTCATGAAGTCAGGGCTGTGAGGTGCAGGGGGAGTGCCCCAGAGGAGAGAGAATCATTCCTTCTGCCTCGGGGCAGCTGGGTCGGAAGAGCCTTGGGAGAATGGGGGCAGATGAGCAGGCCACTGGGGACCAGGAAGCCGTGCTGAGCACATGGGTAGGAAGGGCTTTCCAGGTCAACCACTTTTCTTCCTGAATTCTCACTTCCTTCTTTTTGAGAGAAGCTCTGAAACTTGGCTTCAGGTAATTTAACAGAATTCCTGAAGCTGAAACTACTGAGAGCTGTGGCAGCCACCTCCAGAGAACGTGGTGCAGTGACAGGTGAACGAGCCAACCTGAATCACCTTGATTCCTCCCAAGAGTCTGTCTCTTTCATCTGCCTGCCCTGCCCCAGCTAGTTTTCTTTTTGGAGATCCCTCTCCATTGAAATAAGGCCAAGCTGCATGGGATTTTTTTTGGTAATTTTTTTCTTGATCATTGAGAGATGTATTTCCCCACCTTGCTTTCTCTGCTGTAGTTCCCACTCACGGCAGTGCCTTTGTTTTGGTTTTGCTAAATCTGTTATTGTCTAGTTAGAGAGTAGGTAAACCAAACGTTTGATTTGTTTTTTTCCTCGCCAAGTCATAAATCTGATGCCGTTCATCTTCTGTTCAGAAACCTGCATGGTGGTTGGTGCTAAAGAATAAAAAGGGCGTTCCTTTCCAGTCTCCTCTAAGGAACTCACCCCAACCCTCCCAGGCTTCACTTTCACACTCTCTAATCCGTCTTCTCTAGATCTTGTTTTTCCCCATTGTACCTTTGCATTCTTGCTTCCATGCCTTTGCTTACGTTGTTCCATATGCTTGAAATGTCTTTCCCCCTGACCCAGTCTCTTCATCCTCCTATTTTTCATGACCTACTCATCTTCACCTTCCTTGATCTCTCTACCTTCAAAACCAGAAGTATTATGTCCTTTCTCTCAACTTCAAAGTCGGAGGGAAAATGTCTATCAACCAGAATTCTGTATCTTGCTAAACAATCAAACAAAAGTGATAGGCATTTGCAGATCAACAGACCGAATGAGTTTGCCACTCATAGACCCTCTCTAAATGAAAAAATATATTCCCAATTGTTTCAGGGACCTGTGTTGCTAGCTTGAGATCAGCTAAGGTGAAAACACTGACACCATAGAATCAGCAAATGCTACAAAATAGGACTCTTCCCCCACCCCACCCCAAAGAGCCAGTTCATCTGAATGTGAACTGGTGACCCTGCTACGTGTATATAAGCATGTGCGTATGTTACCAGGTACACACAAATATTTGACACGTTATAAATGTTGGACCGTTAAAACTGCAGTCAGTCCGCAGTCTTTCCTCATTAGGCTGCTGGTGAAGCCGTGTGGTCAGAGTGGCTAGGAAGCTTGCCTCTCTTCACACTGTCGTCTCATCCTCCTCTCCTCTCAGGACCTGGAATTGTATTACCTCTGACCCACCCCTTTCTTACTTCTGTGTCCTTGGCAAAATTGGTCACTTCCTGGAATCACAGCTAATATACTAATGGAGGATCTGTGCGTCTGCAGTTGCTCAAAGTTCACTCCGTGAAATAAAGGATCTTTACTTGGCTACACAGACATCAGTAAATGGTCTCCTGTTTCTGTTCATAATTGCTCTTACAAATTGGTGAAATGCAGGCAGTAAGACGCCTGGGTCAGAAACAGAACTCTGCTGACTGCTGTCTGTGAATATACCTGCTGCAGATTTTTCTCTGATGGTCACTGCCTCGTGCTAGCCCTCAGAGCCAGTGAGGGGAAGCTGTGGGATTCTGTGGGAATAGTTGTCCTCTCTTAGACACAGAAGCCAAGGTCAGATGACCGGAAGCACAGACTAAGAAGGAAAAGGCAAGCGAAGAGACAAGAAGCAAAGTGTGGGTCAGGACTAGAGGAGCTGGAAAACGAAGGCCCCATGCTGGCAGTGGAGGTTGGAATTGGGGCGGGGAGGAGTTGGGGAGAGATGGGAGAGGCAGGGGTCTTAGACGGGTCCGCCAGCCACGGGGTTCCTCTCCTGGGCTCTGCCTCAGGTGGTAGCTTCCTGCTAAGCTCAGTCAGGTAGCGGTTAAAATGCTGGATGCAGGCAGTGAACTCTTGTGGCTGTGGGAGAAAGTTATAGGCTCTTTCTTGTCTTTTGGCAGGAAAAGAATATCTTTTAGACTGAGTGTTGCTTTTCAAACTCCGTGTTGTAACTCGGCGTCCATTGCCTGTCTGCCATTGAGGTCCCTTGTGTGAAAGTGACAATGCTCAGGACAGAGCGGAACTTAGGAAGTGCTCACATGGTCATCACATGTCCTCCTGGCAGAGTTGGAGATGGCCTGTGTAACTACTTTGTGCACATATTGGCTTCTTCCAAAGTCTATAAGAATGTATCAGTTAGGAGTGAATTATGATTGTTTTTTGGACTCTGTTCCCTCTAGCAGGGGTCCTTCCCCCAGTCCCAGCCTTCCAAAGAGAGTCTCTTTTTATTCTATACCTTTTAAGCTTTTATTGATTTATTATTTCATTTGTTTATTTTCTAACCCCTGGACAACCCCTTTGGGAGCCCGTTTTGCTGGAGAAACCATTAACAGGTGGCCTTGTTGGAGGGGAGGCTTCTGTGTGTGGTAGATGCAGTGAATCCAAGAGAGATGAGAGGGAGAGTGAAAAGATATCCCAGATTATCAATCAAATCTACCTTACTGTACCTAATTGGTTTCACTTCTTAATCTTTAAGTTTTAGTAAAATTCTGGCAGCTGTACTGCTTTTGATGGAGAGTATCTGTTTCAGACAATAAAAACTGCTTTTAAAATAGAGCTGGGTGGGGGGCAAGAGCCTAGTGACGCAGGAGGCTGGGGACGGTCCTCCCCCAGTGGAATTAGTCTTGGGGCTGTATTGCATTGGGTGCTGGTATCGGCAAAAAGATCTTGCAGGACATTGCTTAAGAAAACAAGCATGAGAGGTACACACTCAATTTGAGTGTGTCACTTTTACCTGAAGAATTATTCATTGGTGCACGGGCTTAGGGACACGAGGCCCCGAGTTGGTTTAAGTTGTGCCAAGCCTGCTCGAAGAACCCACTGTTGAGAGGCTGCCTTGCCAAGCAGAGCAGGTTCCCCGAGAACCAATCACAGAGGCCGAGGAGCCTCTGATGGGTGTCATCAGAAGGCTCTCCATGTTTTCTGCTGCCTGGTTTGGTGAGAGGCCAAAGCCCCCAGTGTTATTTCTTCACAGATGATGCTTGAGTGTGGTTTGGGGGGGAGGGGAACATGGGGGTGGTTGGGCGGGGAATCAACCTTACAGAGAAAAAGAGTATCAGCAACTTATGATGTTTTGGAGAAGAATCACACCACTGGGAGTCAAACATGGGGAAAGGTGAAGAAAGGAGAAAGGTAATTTTTAGCTTTCAAAAGTAGAAAGAAAACACTGCTTTTCCTGTTTGTTGTTTAAATAAAGCCTCCTCTGGCAGCTTGGGTCAGTGAGGTGTCTCTGGTCCTGTAAATCCCGACGTTTGCTGAAGGTGCCCCATCTGACTGACAGGGGTCAACATAGTGTTTTGAATGCAGGATAAGCTTCCAAGTTCTGGCCAAATGCCTACAGCCTCTGAGAAAAAAAGAAAATAGGATCCATGGAGGAGAGGCCAAGACCTTCAATCTAATTGTCTAGAGAAAAGTCATTTTTAGAAATCCAAGTAAAGTAATTAAAAATGCACACATTTGTTGGCTTGGTTATTACAGCCAAAGGCAGTTAGATGGTGTTGGCCAGTGAACACCTAAGCTCATTCCTGGAGTTGTGGGGTACAGTTTAGCCTCTTGTGGTCATGATGTGTTTATTTGAAGAGGTACAACTAAAATGAATAATGTATTCATGATAAGCATGGGTGAGAGTAAGCTATTTACAGCTCTTAAACCATAGAAATGCTTTGGCTTCCACATTTGAGAGAAATTTTTACTCTTTGGAAATTCCAGGATAACAGCCCAGTATGGTGCCCAGCACATAGTAGGTGCTCAGTGTGCAATTATTGAATGGAGTTGTTTTCTCCCATAAAACAGTACATGCTTATTGTGGAAAAGTCCAGGCACTTACAGTAAAAATAACCTGAAATCCCATCTCTTAGCATTTGAGGAGATAGCCTCCCAGACATTTTCAGTGCATATAAATGTGTGTATTCTTTTACAAAACCAGGATGGTACTGTACATGGTGCTTTGTAAACTGTCTCCAGGTCAATCAATTGGATCCTTTTATGTAGCGTCTGCAAAGTGGCATATGTAATATCCTGTGCAAGGAGGAATGTTGACAATTCTTGTCGTTTCAGATGTGACACATCTCATGTACTGTCCTTTGTTTAGCAGGTTTCTTCCGCGGAGGTACGCATTGGGCCCATGAGACTGACGCAAGATCCTATTCAGGTACGCCTCCATTACTCAGTAGGGCCTCATTTCCCCAGCACATGGTCATGTGAGCTCTGTCTGAGGGGCCATTCTGTTACTACAGCAGTCAGCCATCTTTGCCCCTACGTACACGCCTGTACATAATAGTGTATACATACGTGTGTGTGTAAATGCTTGCTTTTATTAACGTCATACTTGAGGAATCAAATTGCTTTCCAGGTGACTTAAATATTGCCCCATCTTGAGTATAAACCTAATAGGTAGATTGCATGGTGATCTGTGAGGGAGGACAACTCTTCCACCAAAAATCTAGTCTGTTCCACATCCTGCTGCAGCCGGAAGGGGAAGGAGCGTGTGTGGTAGAGGGCAGGGCTTTGCCACGAGCCACAGCCCTGTGTGAATCCTGGCTCTGCCTTTAACCAGTTGTGTGCCCTTGCATGCATTGCTTCATTTCCCCACCCAGGGGCCCACCTGTAAAGTGGAGATGCTAATGCCCCTCCCATAGGGAATTGTGAGTGAAATGGAATAGCATGGAGTACCTAGAAGACTGCCTGGCAGTGGAAAGTGCTCAGGAAATGATAACTGTTGTTGTTGGCTGGGAAGAGAAAATGACAAAAGGCTCCCCTTTCTTGTCCTGTGTGACTTGAGCCATGCAGCCTTCTGGGCTCTGCAACACCGAGGAAACAGTGTGTCTTCCCTACAGCCCCTCCAGCTCCCTGTGGCCCCTTTGGAAAAATATGTGTGAAAGGGTTTTTATCCTTTTAAATAATAAAAGGATATTATTATACATCATCTGCATATACATCATCCAGGGAGGCCTCCTGAGGAAGCTTGCCTGACACTTGGGATGAGTGAGGATGCAGAAAAGATGTAAGCAAACCAACCAACACATAGATAGATGAAAATGAAGGGGGAAAAAAAACAACCCTAAAGAAGAGTACTGTTTGATTTATGAGCAAATGGAAAATAAAATAATGTTTTACCATTGCTTAGAAAAGGAAATGCAAATCTAGGGGAAGGGAAAAAACAAAAGGAAGAGTTTTAAGCTTGGGAAAATTTGATGAAAACAAATTTAGGAGCAGAGAGAGAGAAAAAAAATCACTAAAATAAACATAAGCCACAACTGTCTGTATAGAATACAAACAAATGGAAAATTCCAGTAATCATTCTGGGCGCACGTACTTTGTAGTCCATTTTGAATGAAGGCAATGACCACGGATTTTATAACAATATTCCCCAAACAATTTCCAGAACGTTTCTTGAGATTAGTGCAGTTTTACATCAGTTGGTTTAATTTACTTTCATTTTTTGCCCTGTGCTTATTGGCAATGAATGCTCATGATAAGGATGACTTATTCTTTTAAAAATGTAATTTGTCAAATTGCAAAGTATTTCAAATATTCATAAAGGTGCATGTGTATACCCATGCCCACTGTTGTCAAATATTAACAGTATATCCTATTTGTCTGAGTTTTTTTCAGAAACAAAAGAGTACAGATACTGTTTAAGCCTTTATTTATCCCTTTGCCCTCCTTCCCTTCCTCCCTAAATCACTATTTGAAGATTGATTATGATATTTTTATAGTCTACATATGTATATTCTACACATGTATGCATCCATTCATAATATTTTTGGTTTGAATATTTTAAGCTTTAGTTGAAAGGTATCAGGCTGTAGGCATCATTCTGGAATTTTTCTTTATTTAACATCATTTGGTGTCATATCTAAGAATCTATTGCCTGATCTAAGGTCAAAGATTTACTCTATTTTCTTCTAAGAGTTTTGTGAGTTAGCTCTCTGATCCATTTTGAGTTAGTTTTTGTATATATGGTGTGAGGTACGGTTTCATTCTTTTTCATGTGGATATCTGGTTGTCCCAGCAGCTTTTGTTAAAAAAATATTCTTTTCCTGTTGAATTGTATTGGCACGTTTGTCAAAATTCAACTGGTCTTCATTGTGAGGGTTTATTTTTGGATTGTAAATTCTGTTCCACTGACATGTCTGCCATACAAGTATGTCAGTACCACGCTGTCTTGATTGCTATAGCTTTGAAGTATGAGTCCCCCATCTTCTTATTTTTCAAGATTATTTTGCCTCTCTTTCTCCCTTGCGTCTTCACGTGAATTTTAGGACCGGTTTGTTAATTTGGGGTGGGGGGAGCAGCTGGGATTTTGCAATAAACCTGTACATCAATTTTGGGATTATTACTACGTTAACAATTTTGTCTTCCAATCCATAAACATAACGTGTCTTTCCATTTGTTTAGATTTTCTTTAACTTCTTTCAGCAATGTTTTGTTGTTCTCAGTGTGTGTCTTTCATATTTTGTTAAATTTATTCCTGAAATGTCAATCTTTTTGATGCTATGGCAATTGGAATTGTTTCCTTAATTTTATTTTTAGGTTGTTTATTGCTAATGTATAGAAATACAATTTATTTTTATATATTGATCTTATATTCCTCAACCTTACTAGCTTTTAGTTTTTTATAGATTCCTTAGGATTTTCAGTATACAAGATCGTGTCAAAACTTCTTCCTTTTTGAGGTCAGAAAGGAAAACTTCTTCCTTTCTTTTATCTTATTTTAGTTGCCTAATTGTCTTGCTACAATTTCTAAAATAATGGTGTGTTTAATTTTATAAGGCAATAATATACTTCTAGATCTTTTCTCAAAGTGGTTGTACCATTTTACACTCCTGGAAGCAATATGCAAGTTCTATTTACTCCAAATCCTTGGTAATATTTGATGTTTTGTCTTTTAATTTTCGTTACTCTAGTGGGTAAGTAGTACTATCTTATGGTTATTTAAATTTGCATTTCTCCATGACTAATAATGTCGAACACTTTTGTTTGTTTTCTTACTTACTGGCCATTCGTTTATCTTCCTTTGTGAATGTTTGGTTAAGTCTTCTGCCTGGGTTTAATTTTTAAAAGTTATTGAGTTATAGGAGTTCTTTAAATATTCTTATTACAAGTCCTTTATCAGATTTTGAGAGTATTTTATCCCAATTTGTGCCTCTTCTATTCATCTTCATACCTCTGGATTTTGAACAAAATTTTTAATTTTGATGTCGTCTAATTTATCATTCTTTTATGGTCATTGCTTTCTGTGTTCTAAGAATCTTTACCTACTTTCACGTTAAGAAGATTATTTCTTTGTTTTCCTCTAGAAATGTTTTAACTTTTAATTTTAGATCTATAATCCATCTCAAGTTCATTTTTGTGTAAGGTGTGATATAGAGGTCAAGGCTTAGAAGTCCACATATGAATGTCCAGTTGTTCCAGCTCCACTTGTTGAAAAGACTATATGTTCCTTCCTACATTGAATTGCTGTGATGTATTTGTTACTGATTCTTTAATATTTTTTGCAACTCGTTTGGTGGCTAATAATGTAGCCAATTTTGAAATTAATATTTCACCAAAAGCCTTTAAAAAGATGTATCTCTATTTGTTGAATACAGGGTTCTATATTCATGAAATAATTCAATGTTATTAATTGTGTTATTCAAACCATCTTTATCTTAATTTTTTGACTGTGATCTGTTAGTTTCTATGGTAGTGGATATGTCAATATCACCTATATCTGTTAATATTTGCTGACATTTTTAGTCTGTGATGTTAATGTGTATTCTTTTTTTAAAAAAAAATGGTATCACACTTTTTTTTTATTTTTAAAGATTTGATTGGGAAAGGGGAGCAGGACTTTATTGGGGAACAGTGTGTACTTCCAGGACTTTTTTTCCAAGTCAAATTGTTGTCCTTTCAATCTTAATTGTGGAGGGTGCCATTCAGCTTCCGGCAACCTTCTGGTTGGTTGTGAGGACGCACTCCAACCAACTGAGCCATCTGGGACTTCAGCAGCAACTCAACTCAAGGTGCCACGTTCAATCTTAGTTGCAGGGGGCGCTGCCCACCATCCCTTGCGGGACTCGAGGAATCCAACCGACAACCTTGTGGTTGAGAGCCCACTGGCCCATGTGGGAATCGAATCGGCCGCCCTCGGAGTTAGGAGCATGGAGCTCTAACCACCTGAGCCACCGGGCCCTCTTTAATGTGTATTCTTGATTGTGTATATATACTTGATGACTGTCCTTTTTATTATTTAGTATCCCTCTTTAAACTTTTCCCTTAAATTATGTTTTCTCTGTTGGTGATATTGTGACCTGCATTTTTGGTTAACATTTTCCTGATACATCTTTTTCTGTCTTTTCATTTTTAGTTTCCTTTATAACTTTAAGTTAAGTATGTCTCTTGCAAGCAGCATATAATATTTTTCTAACACCTATTCTGAGACTTTGTCTTTTAATAAGGGAGTACAGCCTGGTTACATTGAGTGTGATTACTGATACAATTCGTCTTATTTTGTATCTTCTGTTTTGTTACCCTTTTTCTTTATTTTTTTCTTATTTCTGCTTTTTGTCAAATTGAGTTTTCAGAGTTACCTTTTATTTTGTCTGTTTTAGAAGCTATAGATTGTGCTTCTATCTTTTTAGTGGTTACCCTTAAGTTTTTTTTTTAAATATACATGTTTAGCAGTCAAATTTTATAACAAAGTCTCAAATATATCCTATTTCTGTCATCTGAAACATCTGGTCCTCAGCAGAATTTAAACATCCTTTAATAGCCCCACTCCGAACCACTGAAAGATAATTGTCTGTAATTTTGATTTATTAGGTATATTAAAACATACCAAAATGTTTTTAAATTATACTCATAAGCTATAAAATATAATAAGAAAATGAATACCATGAACCTATCCCTCAGTGCAAGAGCTGGAATATTCCCAGCGCTACTGTGTACCCTGCCTGGTTCCAGTCCCATGAATTTGGCCCCAAATGACAGCAGATGCAGTGGTCAAGAGTCCTGACCTGAGTGAGGGACAAAATAATTGAGATGCCTTTTAAAAATATGAGAAGCCTAACTTAGACGGAAGGATGCCTTTACTACTTGGTCTCATTCAAATGTAGAGTCTCACTCTTCGATCTCTCCAGTAGGAATCTGCTGAGTACCTACATGTTCAGGGCTCCACACAGGGTGCTGCAGGGGTAAGAGCGACTGCACAAGGCTCCCTGAGCACCCAGAAGGGTCGGGCAGTCGGTCTTAGTATTTGTATAACACCCTAACTTTAGGGGCAGTGGTGTCTAGTTAAGTGTTTTTGTGCTCCTGCCATTGCAACTGTCTTAGAAAAATCATACTATGTCCTAGTGCCTTTGTTTTTGTTTTTTTGTTTTCTTGGTGAAAAATATTCTGTGACTTCACTGGCATGCCAAAAATGTTAATTAGTTACATCAACCGGAGCGCTTAGGGTTTCAGAGGAACTTGCTTGATAAAAATATTTCAGGATGTGGTTGCTTTTGAGAGTGTGTTTCTGAATTTGCCAGGGGAAATGTGCTCCCATGTCAGGACACGGCACGTGGGGCTCGGCACACCGCACACGAGCTGGCAGGAGCACCGTTAGGAGTGGAATGGGTGGAAGTGTTAGAGAGCAGGAGGTATTGTTGGGGACATCATCTCTCCTCATGAGTGGCTGTGACGCACCGTAAAAGTCGTAGTTTCCAGTCTTGGCAACAAAATAAAAAGTAGGGGAAATATTATGAGGCAATAGATTCATATCAACATGATAACATCTGAAAATCAAGTGGCCTTTTCTTCGTCAATGCCTGAAGCACAGTTACTTCCCAAGAGGGCAGAACTGACGTGCTCAGAGTGCATCCAGCTCCCCTCACGCAGGGCTTTCCAGCTACACTTGGCAACAGAGCTTTACAGCTGTGGCCTAAGCTTTTTCCTAGCAAGGCAGCACTTCCCTTTAAATTTTATTTTTCCATGTTATATAGACATGGATATTTCTGGAACTCTTGCATATTGGAGATGTGTGTGTTGGAGATCATGTGGCCTCAGGGGGAACTGTTCTTCGCATATTAAGTGAAATGACCGAGTGATGGAGACGTTCAGACTCAGTAACTTGCTGTGGTCAGCATTCCCCTCTGTCTGCCTTACTGCTGATGCCACGTTGTGTCTTCTGCCTGTCTTCCGCCAGTTTTGTGGACCCACGCAGTTGGTAGGAATTTTGGTCCCATATTTCAGGGGGTAAAAATAAAACTGATAGAGAGTCAGTTACTTAACATAATGATTACACAGACTCTGGGGTCAGATCAATCTCAGTGCAAATCTTGCTAGCTGTGTGGCTGTGGGTGAGTCTCTTAATCATTTCAAACCTCAGTCTCCATGTCTATAAAATGGAGATGATGCCCACTTCCAAAGAATTGTTAGAGGGTTATGAATAAGATAGTATATCTAAAGTACTTCTGGTATAAGGGCTGGCCCTTTGAAAATTCTCATCAAACTTTAGCTGTTATTAGCATCACTTTCTTAGGGACATTTAAGGAAAGCTTCCATGCCATTTTTATCCAAGTGCATTGATCCCTCCTCTGATCAAATTGGCTAGTTCTTTAGTATTATGTGGATACAACTTATATGTATACATGTGGTCTGTTCTAGAAGCTCCTTCTTACCCAGTTTTTGCTTAATGCCCAACCAAGTAGTCTGAAAATTGGATGTTTAATAGTAGATGTTGGTAATCCATTTGGAGAAGTGCAGACACACCCATATCTAAAGAACACGAATAATAATGAAAACTTATATTGTCTGCTTCAGGTTAAGGAAAAGGTAGTTTTGTCTTTATTTTTTTTCATAATTAGCCTTCACCAGAAAGAAGTTTCATTGTAATTTAGCTACTGCGTTTCCCCCAAAAATAAGACCTAGCCAGACAATCGGCTCTAATGCATCTTTTGGAGCAAAAATTCATATAGGACCAGGTCTTATTTTACTATCATATAAGACTGGGTCTTATATAAGACCGGGTATAATGTAATATAATATAATGTAATATAATGTCGGGTCTTGTATTAATATTTGCTCCAAAAGACATATTAGAGCTGATTGTCCAGCTAGGTCTTCTTTTCGGGGAAATGGTATCAAAGACAGATCATTGCTGTCCTCAAAAAGATAGTTTCCAGCACTTTCTCAAGTAAATTTACCGAAGGAGCAGTACAAGGGTTTCTAGCAAAGCAAGGGAACATGAGCCGGAGCCACGGAAACATCACTGAGCGAGGAGTGGATGGGCTGTGTGGGCCCGGCTTTGAGAAGTCGCTGTCCTCATCTGTTGGAAGGGGGTTGATGTATCACCCCAGAGTCCCTTCCTGCCCTGAGAACGCATGCGAGTCATGGCCCCGTTCCTGTCGTTGCCCCTGGGACCCTCCCCACCACCCACATCCTGTGCAGTCTGTGTGTGCTAGCCCTTTGCAGCGTCTCACACCAGACCCCTGCGCTTCATTCTCTAGCCCTGCCCTCTTCATTCTAGCTTGGGTCAACAGATGAACTAACTTTTGGTTCCAAGAAGGTTTAGGTAGAGTCTTCCCTGGAGATAGAGGGAGGCCCTGCGTGGCACTTGGAGGTCTTTTGTAGTTATATTGGAGAAGCAGTACGGTTCCAGTGTGCACAATTTTCAGAGTTCAGTTAAATAGCACCAAACCCCTAACACCATGTTTCAGATTGTAGTTACGTCAGTGTTTTAGCTGTGAGTAATTGCATAAAGTATGAACTTTGCTGCTAGCTCTTCAGTCCACAGACCAGTATGCAGATACCAAACTTGCAGCGTGATCAGTGACCGGTCATGTCACCTTTTTCAGCATCTCCATGATTTGTCTCTGCCTAGCTGTTCTTCATTTCAAGCACAGACAGCCAAGTGTGTAGTTGTGTTGCCACTTTGTCTCTCCGTGGTCATGCACATGTCATTACACAAAAATAGATCATTGGAAGAGGGAGGGAATTAGACAGCAAAGACGAAGGTGCAGCAAAGAAATGAAAAGTGTTAACATTGGAAATGAAAATCAGATAGAATGTACGTGGAGTTAGAGGAGAAACAGCCAACTGTAGGCATGTTGACACTGCCACCTTGGAGAGATTCTAGAAAGTCACCAGAGGAAGGAAGTCAGTGCAAGCAAGTTTATCGGAATAAATGAAGAAAATGATTGTGACAAAAAGGATAAAATGTTACAGAGGAAATGATGCCAGCAAAAAAACGGCACATTCATTAGAGGAACTCTGGGGCTATCTTGTGACATTGAAAGTACAGAGGATAAAGTGTTGGAAGCTGATCCAAACTTAGGAGTTTATAATTCACCAAGGCATAGCAAAGATGCTCACTCTGTATCATAATTTATACAACTAGAAAAAGGCAAGCCCTGTTCGAACAACTTCCAATAAGTTTCTAAAAAGAAAACATTTCCACTCTCAATGTTTCTAATGTTTTCAATCATAGCGTACTGTTAGTTTTACTTTTATTTCCCTATACGTTTATAACCAACAGTAAGAAAGCTTTTAATGTTTGACAAAAGTTTCTCAAGGTCATAGAACAATCATTTTTATCATCATTTATTAAGATTGCGTTGCATGATCATTTTTGTGGTCTGGCATGGCCACGCTAAGTGAGGACTGCCTCTCGTGTTCTCATTCTGGACAGAATGCAAATTGGCCAAGATCTGCCCCTAAAAGAAGAAGTTTCCTCATTGTCCCAGGTTTCACCCGACATCAGTTCGTTTGCTGTGTTTACAACCGTACAGTGAGGTTGACACAACAGAACTGTTTCCTTGTGCCTGTTTTTCTATGCTGAGATTCTTGTCTTGGGTCCACTTCCATGCTCGGCCTGTAGTCCCCACTCATTACTGCATTTATTGTACTTGGCTGCTTAGCTGACTCTCTCCCCGGCACACATCCTAGGGGCAGAGACTGGGCTGTGTCCGTCTCCATCAGCCTTTTACTCCCAGTTCTTAACTCACTATCCGGTGTGATAGTCTTCAATAAACATTCTTAGAATGAATGTTCTGCATATTATATATTTAGGGTAAGTAAAATGGTCAGTTTACTCAGACTTTTTACAAATCAAGTTGTCATATGCCTTTAATAATGACTTTCAAAATATATTTCACAGAGTCATTTGATGAGATTTGCCTCAGTGAATGGTCAGTAAATATTTACAAATGGCTACATCTAACAAGAAACTAAATATTGATACACAGAATGCTAAACCTGAAGAGGGACTGTATTGCTTAAGGCAGGGGTGTCCAAACTTTTTCAACGTTTTTTACCAAGGGCCATATGCGGTAAAATACACAAACAGTTGGGCCACTACTCAAAGTGAAGTACGTATTGCCTCACCTGGTGTATTTAAGTAAACTAAATATATTTTTGGAGTTTGCTGCGGGCCAATAAAAAATGGATTGTGGGCCGCAGTTGGCCCATGGGCTGCAGTTTGGACACCCCTGGCTTAAGGAGTTCCGTTTGTTTGTTTGTTTTTGTTTTTGTCCTTTGGTTGCAAGTAACAGCTGCTTTATACAAAAAAGCAAGTAAATGAATAAGAACTACATTAGAAAAATAGTGTAATTTTTTTTTTTTTCAGAATCCAAGGAAGAGTTGAAAAACCATGGCTTAGAAAGGGTAGCAATGAGCCATCTCTGAGCAGTCTGACAACGAAGGAGTGTAAGGTTCTTCCTTCAGGAGCTCTACTAAAATGAGCCATGGGTCCTAATTCGAGCTCCTGTTTCTCTGTTCAAATTCCAAATTCCTGGAAACAGAATATCATTAGCCCAGCTGTGGCCTGGGAGACAGGGACAGAGAGTTTGACCCTGGTTCCTTGGGTCCATCACTTTCCTAGAAAAGGAATAGTTCTGTAGAGGCAGGCAGACCTCAATCAAAGGGGCAATTATAGTACTTTAAAATTTATATATATTTTTATTTCCCATAGATTTTTCACTTTGCTTAGGAGTTGAATTATTGAAAAGTCTTTCTGAATTTTTTATAAGTGGAAAGAATTTTAAACACTACTCAAAGAAATTCTCTAGTGAGTGCTTTATAATATAAATACTCCCGTTTAAAAAAATGTAGATTTTCCTATTATTCCAGTAGGGCGAGACCAACAGACCAGGAGATGACTGTCATTGAAAAGATAGTTTGTTACTCACAGCTCCCAAGAGGAGGAGGTAAGCCACACCACGCAGGACTACCTGGGGAAGCAGAAGTGGCAGGGTTGGTCGTGAGGCAGAGAGAGCAAGGGGAAATGTGGGCAGGAACCTTTATTGTGGTTTCTATGGGAAGGAATGGGTGAGGCTGGGTGAGCAGGGTTGGCTAGTTTGCGTCTTTCAATGGCCTGGGGCACAGGGGAGGTCTCTAGTTGTGTGGTACCTGGCCCTGGAATGACAGGTGGATAGTTGTCCAGAGCGTGAGAGCATGATAAAAGAGATGGTAGGGGTCTGAGCTCTGGATTGGTTTGCATAGGGAAAGTGCATTCCTAGCCAAGTCCTTTGCTGTCCCTAGGAATCTGCTAGCCCTGGGAGGGGCAGTCTCTCCAGACTCAGCAAGTCTCTCCAGGGTCAGTCAAAGCATCAGAAAAACAGAAAATAACAAGGCATAATGAATAGAATTCCCCACTTTCAGTCAGTTTTGTAAATTTCCACGTGAATCCAGTTTAAGTTCCTAGAATGACCTATAAGGCCTTACCCATGATCTAGCCCTCTGCTGTGAACTTGACATTCTCTCCCACCCTCTCACCCTCCCCTCTGTCATGCTAGCTTCCTTGTAGTTCCTGGAACACAGCAGGCGTGTGTCCCACTGTAGGGGCCAGTGAAACCGTTTCCTCTGCTTGGAATGCTTTCCTTCAGACGTCAACTTGGCTTACTTTTTGGTTTCTTTCAGGCATTTGCTCCTATGTCACTTTCTCAGTGAAACCTACCCTAACCACCCTACTTAGCGCTGCTACCAGCAGCTACTCCTGATCCCCCTCACCCCGCCTCATGTTTTTTACATAGCACTTACCACTTGCAACATTCCATATCACTTGCTTATTATTATATTGATTGTTTACTGTTTGTCCTTCCACCACTGCTATGCTTGGATCTCTGTTTCGTTCATCAGAGTATTCTAAGCAATTATAAAGTGTCTGGCACATAGTGGGCACCCAGGAAGTATTTGTTAAATAGTGACATTATTTTTCCAAAAGTGGAACACTCCCATATTTTAAGGACATGTAAGACATACGAGATGAGTATCTATAGCAGAGGCCAACATGGGAATCCAGCCGTGTTCTTATTGTACTGGTCAAATGCTGAAGCGTCATGGTATAAAGGAAATACAAAGTGTTGATATTTTTGTTTAGCAAGCCATAATTCAGCCAGACAGATGGGAGACAAGAAACTCTGGCACCTTTTCTGACTTTTAGGTTCTGCACATTGAGTTTCTCATGTTAATATCACAGCTGCACCAAGGAAACGGCTATTGACTTTGTGCACAAACCAGGTTATTCTACCTGATTTTTTTTTTCCTTGTAACTCCCTGGTCAGCAGTTATGTGTGAATGCTTTCTTTGCACTATCAAAATCCACAAATCTCTGCCCTTCACTTCTCTTGGGAGAGCCATCTCCTATGTCTTCGTAGAAAGTTCTGCGGCTGAAGATTTTTAGGAACACCCTGGGTGGAGGAGTGACTGAGCCTGGCTCAGAGAGAGCCCTTAAGTGTGGCTACCTCATGTGTTACTGGCTTATGATTTCAAGCCACGTGCTAAGAAGGAAATGTCAGAATCATACTGAAAAGTATTTTTTTCTGGAAACATGGCTTTGAGAAAACAGGGAATGATTCAAACAGTGTAAAATAAAGGATATTTATGATACCGTTAGATATTTAATGATAAGGAATTATCTGAGAGGTTTAGGTGTGAAATGGTGTATTTTAAGAGTCTTTGTCGTTAACAGATGCAGATGGATGAAATGGTATGATATGTGGGATTTGCAGAGTAATACAGGAGTTGGGAAAGTGGATAGGGATAGAAATGAAACTAGATTGGCCAGGAGTTGGTTTTTGCTGAAGCTAGGTGATGGGTACATAAGGTTCCTTATGTTATTGTTTATATTTTTATATGTTGCAAAATTTTGATTGACAAAACATTTTTAAGATATAGTGGTAATAGTTGGACAGTTTGTCTTGTTTCTGATTTTTAATGAAACAGATTTGGAATGTCATCATGAGGAAGGATATTGGCCATTGGCTTACAAACTCATTATGTTGAGAAACTACCCTTCTGTTCCTAATTGTTAAGGCCAGAAGTGGGTACTGAAGAATATGAAATGCTTTATCAATATCTTCATGTTATTATATGTTTTTCTTATTGGAACTATCGTTGTGATGTAGTCTTATTCCTATTAATAATAAAACTCTTGTGCATTTTGCAGAAACCCCTACAAGCAATTATCCTTTCACTGATCAAATCTTTACTGAGCCGCTAGTAAGTGCCAGCTCAGTGCTGGGCACAGGGTTACAGCAGGGAAGGAGACAGGCAGGTCCCTGCTGTCCTGAAACTCAACTCTAATAGGGAAGATAGATCATAACCAAGTGAATGAACGAACAAGTTCAGCTGGTGGTGAGGCCATCTCTGGCTTTCTGCCTGCCGGAGAATCCGAGTCCCACATCCCAGGGGGTGATGAGGGAAACGTGGTATAAATTACTGCTACCTTCTTTCCAGAGGTAGGGCTGCGCTTTTCAGGGAGGCAAAAAGATTCACGTTTTCCTCAGTATGGTTCCACGAGCTTCACATTTTATGATCATGCATTCCAGATTCCAGCAAGAGTTGGATGTTAGAATTAGTTTTTGAGGTCGTTTTGAGTTCCCATCCTTTCCTGTATCTTTATATGAACTTAAGTGCTAAGTTCAGAGAGGTGGCCTCCAGGTGCCACGAGGCAAATGCCGCCTGCCCTGGAACCAAAGAGACGTATACGTGAGCCATACACATACATCCAGCCTGTGTTCCTTATCTTATTAATTATTTCACTGCTTAATCTATTTAAAAATAAAGGCAATTGGGAAATTAAAAATAAATAGCAACCACCACCTAGCCTGTGCTCATTCAAGTCTCACAACTAGCTTACGAGGCATTACTCTTATCACACCTGGTAGAGGAGAGACCATAGGCCAAAGAGAGCAAATGCCTTGTTCAAAGGTACACTGGAACCGGTTGGAGGAGCTGGGATTTGAACCTAGGTAGATTCCCTATGGAGGCTACGTTTGTAACCAGCGTACCATAAGCCTGTTTTTAACAGTCTCTACTGTGATGATTCCTGTCAAGATGCTTTTTTTCTGTGTGTTCCAGGTTTTGCTGATCTTTGCAAAGGAAGATAGTCAGAGTGATGGATTCTGGTGGGCCTGTGACAGAGCCGGTTATAGATGCAATATTGCCCGGACTCCGGAGTCAGCCCTTGAATGCTTTCTAGATAAACATCATGAAATTATTGTAATTGATCACAGACAAACTCGAAACTTTGATGCAGAAGCAGTGTGCAGGTACCTTCCTTAATTTAATGTTTAGTCAATGTCCACTGAACAGCTTCAAATGAAATTCATTTATAGATGTCTCCAGTTCCATCCCAAATATTTCTAAAATATGTGTTGATGTTTCTAAGCAGTATATACAGATTTCTGTGATCAAAGCTATGGATTTATCTCACCTTTTCTGTTTTCCCACATTTGAGTTCTGATGAATTTAGAGGTATGAGCTGGGCACCACTGAAAACTTCAGGGTGTTTTTTTCCCCCTGAGTATTGCTCATATTTCACCAAAAGAAAAAAGCATTAAAATTCACACAGTTCTTATTATACAGATATGGAGATATGGTTTGGATGTAAACCAGATATTTTAATCTTAATTATTCTGTCCCAAAATGAGCATCAGAATGTATGAAATATACATTTTTCCCTGCCTGACACAGATGGGTGGATTCGACAGCAGTCATGGAGAAAAGGCAGCCACTTTGCAGGAGCAGAAAATCTCCCAGGGATCCAAAGCCCCTACTTGTTTACAGAAATGCTGGCACTCTGGGGAGGAAACGCATGCCTGTTCATAAATAAATGCAGTCCTAAGAGTTAGCTCTGCATGAACTGATCCATTTAACAGAAGTGGAATGCTTTGAAGCTAGACAGGAAGAGGTCACTAATTAAATACTAGGCCAGGGCAGACTTCAATTACATATGGAGCTGGAATTTTCTTGAAAGTAGTAAATGAAATGCAAGATAGGGAAATGGCTTCTTAGAACCTATGGTCCCCTGACAAGAAATGAGTGGATTAAGGGAAGTTTCTCATCACAGGCAGCACCTTGCTGCTCTCTGACAGTTTTCAGTTTGCCAAAGAAGAATTTTTCTTAAGGAACCTATTTTAAAATGTCCCTACTGGCCTCAGGTCATTTTATTTTCCTGCATAGAAATATTTTCCTATTTAATTACTACTTGTGTAAATAAATAAAACGTATCATACAATATTTGGATGATATTTTTAGTAGAAATATCTTTTTACATGATTTTCAGGGTAGAATTGGGTCCTTTCTGATTGAGTATGTCTACTTTTCCTTGGTGTTGACTGACTTTTCTCACATTATTTTGTGGCAGAAATAGCTACGGTCCTTTGTGCGTACAAAGAATGATTTAAGACAAGCTTCAGGTGTAAAAAGAAACTAACAGGAAGAATTCTTTTAATTCAGGGAAAGACCCATTTTAGCAGATGAGGTTTACAATCTTCCTTGAATATAAAGAAATGGACTTTTGTTTCCTAATAAGTGTACTTCTGTCTTAGCTGCAGAGAAAAACAATGGGGGATCAGTGCAGTTCAGAAGCCAGGTTACATATCTGCTAGTGTGTTTACCGACCGGTATTGGTCCTGCTGAGGATGGCCCAATTCCTGTGCGTGACTGCCAGCACATGTTTCCTAAGATGTCTGAGTGGAGGACACGCTCTCAGCAGATGTGCATTCTTTCTTGTCATCTGTGGTCCAAGATCCCTTGAGCTAGACTGGACCTTAGATTAATGTGCTTCCTTGGACCCCTGGCCTGCCTATCCCAAGGCTCTGCCTTAGTCCTCTCCACCAGGAAGAGGTCCAGTTCCCTCTGACCACAACAGCTCCTTTGGAGAATGAGAGAGAAGAGGTAAGCAGCCCCCCAAATGGAAACCAATCTCCAAAGAATCTAAGCAAGAGTGTGCTCCAGCCAGTTATGTTCTGACAGTGTATGAGCCTCTTGCCTAACGCCTCCCCCGCCTCCGTCCCCACCCTCCCCAACTCTCCACCCCCCACCCCCGATTGAATGTAGCCCTGAAGTGTACTCCTGACACCTCATTGGGTAAGAAGAAGCCTGAACTAAGGTGAGAAGTGCTTAGTGTTTCCTTAGAGATCACACCATACCTTTGAAACACTGCATTTTTTTATTAGATGCTAACTGGTAATTCTGGAAATGCATTCAGTAGGCCACTAAGTGGAAACTGCGTGTAGCTTCACCTTACCAGGACCTGTTCTGTGGGCTGGCTGAAGGGGAAGTAGTCTGTGCTTGCACTGGAGAACTATTGACTTACTTCTCCTGCCCCACAGTGAGTGAAAGAAGGCATTGGTCTCCAAAGGTATTTGTCATTCAAATGCCATTTATCCATAAGGGGAAGCTCCACTTCCCAGGGAGACAGCAGCCGGGCATTTTCTTGAGCCTTCCACCCACATCGTGTGAGGTCTCAAGACATAGGAAATGAGGAAGGTGCATTTTTTGAGAAAGGTCAGGAAATTCTGGAGTTGAAGAGGATGGAGCATTGTGAACTGCCTGTCCTTGTGGGAGCAGTCATGCAAACACATTAAAATGGAGAAGACCTAAAATCCCAATAGCTAGAAAGAAAAATAAATACATGTTATTTCACAAATTACTCAGGAGCAGCCTTGAGCCTTCTGCTCTTGGAGATGATGGTTCTCTTCTGAGGGATCTCAAAATAAGCAGAGGCCAGAGCAAGGCACCTGTTTGTACCAAGATTCAAGTGTGTGGCCCATTATGAAAAGTTCATCCATTTTACAACCCCTGACCAGAATAATCCAGAGTCTCAGCTGCAGCAGCCATAGCACTTTTTCTAAGAAGACTCAGCAACTTCAAAATTTTACATCCTTACATGTTTTCATCCTGTTAAATTCCTAGGGAATAAACTATATAGAGGTGGTCATAATACAACAAATATCATTACAGTGACAGTTGCTATATTGTAATACTTCTCAGCCCTAGTGGATGACGCAGTTGTTTGAAGTGTTTCAGGACAAACAGCAGTACAACTGAAACACTGGGATAGCTCTGTGTACCATTTTTAATGTGCTTCAACCTGCATTGGTATATCCAGCTGCCAGCGAGCATTTTCATTTTTATTATAAGGTCAACTTTCAGAACGGTCTACTATTTTAAAAGAAAAAGGATCCAACTCAATTACCTCCCAAGTACAAACTGATAAGTAGAGAATTGTAGGACTGCCAATTATTTTGCAGAGTGGAATTTCAATCAGAAAGTGGGATTTGCCGGTTTTTGAAGTGGAAAATTGGCAGATCTGACCTCCTGGATAATTGCCTAGGAATTAAAAAAAAAAAAATTTTTTTTTTTTTTTTTTAAATAACACGAAGAGCTTGTCCTCATCCACAAGGGCATCTTTCTTTGTTGTCTTCCATGTGTTTTCAGACTTTTTCTTTAGAGGAAGATTTGAATTTGTGCCATTTTCAGTGTGAAGAAGTTCCACATTGGTTTAATGTACCAAAGCCCTGGTCATCTGGTTTGACGTGGGGCCTTCTTGTTGCAGGTCAATCCGGGCCACGAATCCCTCCGAGCACACGGTGATCCTTGCGGTGGTTTCACAAGCGTAAGCTCCCCTATCACAGCCCGTTGGAAATGGTCCTGTTCCTTCTGAAACATTTGTCTGATGTAATCCTGTTTTGGAGCTGGCAGAACAATAGGCATGACCTTGGCCCTGCAGTACCAACCTTAGATCTTGCTGTGGGGGTTTTCTTTGTTTTGCGAGGTTCTGGAAATACTTAGGTTTTTCTCTCTATCATGGCTATTTGCTGTTACCACATATTCGTACACCTCAGGAAAAGAAACTGGTTCCTCTTTATATGCTAGAAATGAATAGAAAGTCTGGGAAGGAGAAGGTCTGGAAGGAACATTGCTCCAGCTTATCTTTTTTGTTGGAAGAAAAGAGATGGGAGAATGCTTGGTTTTCACTTAAGGCAAACAAATGGTAGCATGAGAACAAAAGGGTGCCAAATCCACAGCAAGATAAGGGTTGTGTGGTTTATGTGCTGGGACAGTTACAGGGCGAGAAGCAGGACTAAGATGTATGTCAGTGTTGGAAGGCAGAAAAGAGGGATTGGGCTATAGGTACGAGACTGTGGGATGAGAAATTGCTCTGCCAGGTTTATTGTCTAAAATGGCCAGCACTTAGAATGAAAGATCTGGAAGGAAAAATGTTTTTGTACAAACTGCAATGGTTGGAATCTTTGCAAGTACCAAAATGTGTTGTAATTGCTTAATAGCTGTCATTAGCTTTGGGGAGAATAAGATCTTAATCGGGGCCTAGGTTCTACTGGACTTGGCACCAATGTGGCAAATGGCACAGATTCTGCAAGGTCGAAGCTGGCAGGCCAGCGATTCAGACTTTTGGTCTTTCCCCAAGCAATCCCAGCCCAAGGAGATTTGAAATACTCCATTCCAAAGCCATATTGGTACAGTGGGAAATCCTGGCTTCAAAGTCTTGGCCTAGCCAAAGACTTCTCCTTGCCCGATACTCCTTGAGTCTCCTGCTAGGAGCTGTGTTTCTTCACTCTGATACCTGCCATGGGCTGTGGGGCAAGGAAAGTGAAGAAACTGTCCCTATTGGTTCCTTACCACCCCGCCATCCTGGTGGGAGATGGGATCCCAAAAGGAATGAGTAAGTGGAACTGTGGTATGCAGTCAGCCTTCTTCAGCTGTCGGGCTTATATTTTGTCTTCTGGGGACTCAGATCTTCGAGTCTTGGACCTGAATTCCAGATGTGCACCAGGCCCCCAGCATTCTCCCCAAGCCTGGCTTACTCCATTGGCCTAAGAACAAAACACTCTTTTTTCCTACTCACATAGCAAAAATGTCTACTTGTCCTTGACAAGTTATAGTTTGCTATGCCTTGTTATTATTATTTTTCACCTTTCCCCCCGTTTTAATAAGATATTTTGTGTATCAAGGAGTAATAATGAAAACGAGTGTTGAGTTTGTGCCATTCCGCTTATGAAATAGAACATCATTAATACCTTTGGAACCCGTTTTGTGCCAGTCCTGATTTATTCGTCAACGAAGGTAGGGCCTTGAGTTCCTGAGGAGAAAGGGAGTTAGGGAAGACAGCTTCTCCCTGGGAGGGATGGGGGGTGAGGCAGAAATCAGCTACAGGTAACGCCACAAGTGAGCACTGGGACTTCTCTTACTGTTCTTCGTCTGCTCCTCCATCCAATCCCCTCCATTCCATCTTTCTACCCTGTGTTCCAAGGTGTATACTCCATGTTACTTGCTGGCTGTCTTAGGGAAAACTTTTCTCTCTCATAATGGAAACAGCCCAGCATGTCTTCATGGCAAGCTGACCCTCACTCCCACCTTCTACTCAAACTGAAGTTCTAAGACCCAACTGTAGACTCAGTATAGGAAACCTTCCCATGAAATAAGTGACAACATTCAAGTTTTGTTTTCTTCTTTTCTCACTTAGCATTCCTGATAGCACTTCTTTCCCATTTGGCCACGGGGTGCAGCAACCTATAAGGCCTGTTATAATATCTTCCTCACATTGAGAGTTGGACCCAGCTAGGTCTTGGGGTGGGAGTTGTGCTTTTAGAAAGTTTGGAGATGGCAAACAGGACAACTGTTTCTGGGATGAGCGTTGTACTTACCTTGTCCCTTTATGGGACTGCTCCTATACACTTGCTCCAACTCCCAAGGGCAGCCCAGAGTTGGAGAGGGCCCTCAAGGGTACCTATGAGAATGCTTTCAGACACACTGCTAGAGTTTTCGCCTTACTGTTTTATTATTTTTGCATCTGGAAGGCAGATGAGGGAGTCTGGGTCCTTGAATGCAGGTGTACCCCGTGAGCACATGCTGGTCAGGAAGCCAGTCTTGGAGCCAACGCCATGCTTGCCTCATTGCTCTCTCTCCGTGTCTCAGTGTGAGGAATCCTGATTTGTGTCTGTTGAGTGACCACATTTTCTGCTTTGCTGCAGATCGGGCGACCATGAAGAGGCCTCAGTCCTCCCTCTTCTGCATGCAGGCTTCAACAGGGTATGTAGAAGATGAGCCAGCACCTCCCTGGGGTGCAGGCATCTTACCCTTAGCTCTCCCACCACAGCGAAGGCAAACAGCCATGGATAACTGCTAAGGGAATTCCGCTCTGGGACTGGGAGGAAAGGAAAGGACAGGAAGTATCTATTCTTATGGGACGGTAATGAGCCACTGCTAGTCAAGCCTCTTTCCTTTTTCTCTCATATCTTCATATATCTTAGCTACAGATATGGAATGACATAAAAACACATCTTATTATATCAGGTCAAAATTCTGTAGTCCCAAAATATCTCACTTACATCAGTTGTCTAGTCAGATTCCTATGTGCATGTGATTATGCAGAGGTAAGCGCTGCGTCGGCACCCAGGGCTGCGTGGTCATTGGGGCCTGGCCAGAGCGTACACCCCAGGGACAGGCCCACGATGGCTATGGCATCCTGTGAATGTCAGCAAAGAAAAATTCTTTGAGGGACCACATGAATTAACACTGATACTCAACTTTGAAGATGAAGATTGATTACCCCAAGGAGACCTAACAGCAAGCTAAATAACTAGGCTTACCTGGTAGCTCCAGGTTTTTTTGACACGAGTAACATGAATCTCAAATAGATGACATGATACATCCTTTTCCCTCAAAAATTGGATGTTGCCTGTGCCTTGTGAATTATGAAAATTCCTTTGGGTGTTTTAAGTAATGGTGTATTGCTACGCCAGATTGAAAAGAAAAATAAATCTCTGTTGTAGACCATAGAGAAGCAGTAATTCCCCGTGAGCAAGGCTCTATATAATATTTAAGCAGCATAGGGGTTCACACATGTCATAGAAATGAATGCTTCTCGTTAGCAGTATCACTCACATAACTTTCTTCCTGTCCGTCATTGAGTCTCTCAAAGGCTGGCATTTGGTTCTGAAAACTGTTCTTATATGCTGGATCTTGATGAGAATGCATAAGACAACGCTTCTGAGCTCTGGAATGGAGAGTTGCAAGAAGAGAAGTGGAAGAAACCTTGTACCTGGCACTTCTTTACTTACAATGACCATTTCCTGAGAAGTAACCTGAAATGATTCACAGGTTTCACAGGTCTTCTGTTTCACATTGACCACCCCACTGCACCCAGCCCATTACTATCCGGGCGCAGGACCTCTCAGAGTACGAGGACATAGGGTGTCCTCACCCCTTGGAGCCTCATTCCTGAGAACAGCAATGACACACTGTAGGTGACGTTGATGAGGGCCCACAGAGGTGCCGTCAAGTGTCCTTTTCGGAATTCAGCTTCCAGTTCAGGGCTCCTCCCTCCAAGTGGTATAAAGTTTTTGTTTGGAGCAACCACCGCTTGTCTGGAGGCTGAGACTGCACATCTGCTTACAGAAAAGCTTAGAGGAAGCAACAAGCCCTCTTTGGGTGCAAAGGCAATTAAGTAAATTTAGGAAGGAAATTCCATTGTACCCTTTTTATTAGATTGGTGCAAAAGTAATTGCGGTTGAAAAGGTTAACAATAATTGCAAAAACCTCAATTACTTTTGCACCCACCTAATATGTGTTTTGTAACCTGTCCATGTTGCTCAGAAGATTTCATTTCCCTCTGTGGATTGGTGCTACTTTCTGCAGTCAGCCACGGTGCATAAAACCCTTGGTGGGAGCACGCAAAGCATGACCTGTCAGGGACACCTGGTATTTTTTCCGCGCTGGGTCTGATCAAGGCCTTTTGGCAGCCAGGTCAAGGTGCCCCCAAATAGTTTGGGCTCCTTCTGAAGGAAGCACACAGCACCTACAAAGACGTTCCCTCCTGAGTTACTGTGACACAAAATCAGTTGAGTCTGCTCTCCAGGTGGCTGGTGTCCTTATTTGGGCAAAATCTTGTCTTTGGCAACTCTCTACCAAGCACCCTTCCAAATATGCCAGCGATTCTGCCTTCCGTGAGGTTGGTTCCCATCTCTGAGTTGTTTTGATTGTATTAAATCATCTGCTGAAACTCAGCCCTGTGTTGCTAGCTAATTGGCCCGTGCTTCAGTCTGTGGGTCCCTGAGTAGGGATCCAGGAACAAATTGTACCATCAAATATTCCACAGCAACTCCACTTGCAGCCTCTGTAACTGGGTGTAAGTGGCCAACTGCGTGATGCTCAGTCCATTCTGAACGTTTTAGAAACCAATATCTTAGCAAAGGGCGATGGCAGCTGTTTTTATATCCACCTTTGGGTCGCTCTTTCTATCTGAAATGGTGCTTATTCAGTTGATCAGGTATTCACGGAATACTTACTATGTGTGGCACAGTTCCTTCCTGGACAGGCCTCCCTGGGGAGGAGGAAGTAGAGGCCTGAGATTTATTGTTTGTCCAGCTCTCTGCTAGGTGATTTACTTAATCCTCATGTACCGAGGAGAGATTGGAAACAGAGGCAACCAGCTCAGAATGACTAAATGGCTTGCCAGAGTTCGTACTCATAACAAAGTCAAAATGGAAATGCTTGGGATTTAACTCCAAACTCCATGCCACATCCAGTAAAGTAGCAGTCTTTCTCAAACTGTTTCACAGAACACTAGTGTTCCAAAATCTCCTAAGAGGTGTTCCGTGACAAAAGGCTTTTGTGGTCAAATAAGTTTGGGAAATCTGTGAAGACTGTGGTTTTCCTCCTCCCACCCCTGAAAATCCACAGTATTCATCAGCAGTATTGCACACGAGCATACTGAATGCCCTGAGAAGTCCTGTACTAAAGAAACCTGCTTAAATTTCTGGAAGTTTATGCCCAGGAATCTGCATTTTTAACCAAATGCCAGGTGATACTCAGCACATTGAAATTTGAAGACCACTGCTTTTAATTTTCATTCAGATTATTTCAAAGATATGGGTTAATCCCCCCCAAATAAGGAAGTGCACTCTTCCATTACCTTTAGTCTACAAAACACTAAGTGCCAATTATGTACAAACAGTTTCTGTGTTTCCCCGAAAATAAGACCTAACTGGAAAATAAGCCCTAGCATGATTTTTCAGGATGACATCCCCTGAACATAAGCCCTAATGCATCTTTTGGAGCAAAAATTAATATAAGACCCGGTCTTATTTTCGGGGAAACATGGTGTATGCACCAGTGTTTAGAAACCATCACCTACAGAAAGCTGTTTTTCACTACAATGGAAGTTCTTAGGAAACCTGAAGAAAAATAAAATATAAAAAAATTATTACTTGGATGTGAAAATATAGCATAAATACACACAGACATAATAAAAGCCTAAGGGAAATAAACCAAAATTAACATCTCCAGCTTATAACATTATCTCTAGCTTACTGCATTATCAGGGATTTAAAGGTTTTTTTCTTTGTATTTTTCTGTATTGTATACACTTTAAAACTAATGTGTATTACTTTTATAATTAGGTATAGACAACAAAAGTTTACTTTTAAAGCTTTTGTCTTAAAAAAAAAGAAAAATACCTGTCTAAATCTGTTTATCCCAACATTTTCAAAACTTATTTTATCACAGATTTTTTTTTTGTATCTTAAGAAGCATCAGCTAACAATGCTCAGAGCTGTTATAGGCTGATTATAATCTTCACCGGTCCAGAAGCTCAACCTGAACCTGAACCTAACCATGTTGAGCTTTGCTTTGGGAAAAAAAACAAAAAAACAAAAACAGGAAAGTATTTCCCTTCTGTGGGTGTTCACGGCTTCCCCCTTTTTCTTGAGCCCTACCCAGCTTCCACCTGGAATAGTGCGGACCAGTAGCACAGGGAAAGTCAGGGGGCTTCAAAGGTATTCCCCAAAGAGAAGCCATCCACGCTAGATACGGGGAAGTGTATATGTGTGAGTGTCAGAGAGACAGACAGACATACACACATAGTAGCTACTCAGAAGATGAGGAAGGAAGCAAAGGACCTCTTCCCTGGAAAGAGGTCATTCGTAACATGGCACACACCAAATATGTCCAGTGTTGGGTTTTAGGAGACTTTTAAGCACAGGTGTTTCAGTAATTAACAACATTGTGTGTTTATTTTCCTGTCAGCACGCATAATTAAGTTTTCCCCTTTGTTAGAAAGGGAGTTAAGCATACAAGATTACCTGCTCTGTTTTTTCTCATATGTTTAAACAAGCATTGCGAACACCTTGACAGACTGCTTTTACTTCGTCTCATTTTACCTATTAGTTCTCTTATGTAACAGTTACCTGGGTAGGAAAAATTGTTAAGCTTTCTTTATTTGACTCTTTAAGAAGTAATTGTATATGTCTTATGTGTTATCTTTGCTTTCTTTTCAGAGATTTATGGAGAATAACAGCATAATTGCTTGCTATAATGAACTGATTCAAATAGAACATGGGGAAGTTCGCTCACAGTTCAAATTACGGTATGTAGCCAAATAAGAGGGGGCATGAGGTTAACAATTCTGTAGAAAAGCTTGTCTGTCATCAGGTTGCTATTCACAGGTTCCTGGCTGAGTCACAGGGATTTTGAAGCCGTTAAACAAATAATGGTAGCGGGTACACGGCAGATTCCTTTGATATAATGAAATAAATTAGAAGCATTTCTCCTTTTGACAATATTTTCCACTATTTACAGCAGTTTTAAAATTATACCCAAGCAAAAGTGCTGTTTAATTTTTGTGCAATTAGATAGAGATTAAGAATAGCCTTTGAGAATTACTTTCTACTTACTACTTTCAACATTTATACATTCCTCCATGGGTTGTTATGGATAGGGGCAAACCAGTGGGCATATTTATTATGCTAACCATAATAATTGCTATATAACCACGATAGCAATTTCATTATGGCCTGAGTGCACGACATTTTTTCAAGAAACTGATTTTAAGTCTAAACAGGTATCTAGTGCTCTAAGAGCAGGTCTCTCCCTGGTGCTCACTTCTGGAATAGGATTGTCTGAGGGTATGGTCAGAACTATGGGGTGATGGGACTTTCTACTTCTGGGACATCTTGGAATATCAGGATCCTAGCTCATGCCTGGTTTTGCTCATGCTCCATGCCAGCATTTTCTCAGGACCCTGATTTTTTCAACCCGCCCCCTTGAGCAGAGAGAGATCAGAGGACAGAGAAGGCTCTACCCAACTTACGGCCCCTGGGAGGCCTTTCCCAGTAGCTCCAGGCAGTAGGATGCTAGAAGGTCCCAGCCTGGCTTCTCTCTCTGGCCAATTGCAAGGTCAGGATGGTTTCAGGCTTAGCAAAAATTAAATAAGATAGCATCTCACTGTAATGATTAAACTTCTTATCTTGATTACTTAATTTGCATTCAAAGGGGACCAAACCCTTTTTAAACTTAATTTTTCTCTGCTATCCTCTGTCCCATGGAAGCAAAATGGGTTGGCATAAACCCACAGAAGCAGGTTCTTCTGGGGTTCCCCTGGTCAGGGAAGGTTTTTTTGTTTGTTCATTTGTTTTTGTGGATAGAGAGCTTTAAGAAATAAAGTGTGGGAATAAACACTTTCTTATGTGAGAAAGTATCTAAAAAGAATCTCAAACAGTGGAAATTGAGGTATTTTAACAGTCTTTGGTGAGTAATATTACCAAAGATTTTTGAATAAGTTAAATCCCTCAGTTTCTTTGTATCCACATATTTATTAGCCTCAGAACTTAATAGAATTTTTCAAGAAAACCACATTGCCTTTACTTCGGAAATTTATGATTTTTAATATTTGTACATTAATTGTTTTCATTCTTGGGAATCTCGACTGTTTTAATTGAAGGTAAAAAGACTATAAATTTTTTAGATGTTTTCACAATGAATAGAATTTTAAAAAGAGGGATTTCATTTTGGTGTAAATATTTTACTGTGTATTATCTACAACAAAAATGAACAGATGCCTTATTGCTTTGATAGGTAATTCCCTCCTTTTATTTTAAATAATTGTCTGAGTTTTCTTAGGAAACAGTAAATGTGATAGCACATGTAAGATGTCAAAGGTGCCTGGTCCCCGGTGAGCAGGTGAAGGCAGGTCTGGCAATTGGATAGCAACATCCCCCGCTGGCATGGTGGGCTTAAAGAAAGGGCTTCAGGTTATTGTTAGGCTGGTGAACTCCCCTTAGAGCCAGGGCACTGAAAACTTTTCAGGGTCTCATCAGATTCAGAACTTGGCAAGTTTCTAAGTACCTAACACTATATAAGTTCCATAACGTCTCACCCCTCACTGACTAGAGTTGGACCCATTATAGAGGTCATAGTGAGAAGGCTCAATTTTTTAATACAAATCAGTGTGAAGTTGGTGCATGACTCAGGCAGGCAGTGGCCCCAGGAAGGGGGGTTTGCACAGAATCCTGATTCCCCTTACCTTCCACACCAGCTTAAGCTTTGCTGGTAAAGAACCTCTCTTCCCAGTCAAGAGCAACCAGCATGAGAGCAGCTCCTGCAGGGATGGGGGTTGGTGGGCAGGTTAGAGTTCTGTGTAGGACAAGGCCAGACGAGGGCTAAGTGATCGGTTTCTTCTGTTGCTTTTTAGCTGGTTCTGTCTCAACCTTCTCCAAGTTCCTTCCCTTTTTTTGAAGGAGTAAGGTGTTTGTGCCTGATTTGACTCTCTCTGAGCATACAAGATCTGGGACCAGCAGGGGTGGGGCAGTGGCAAATGGTGACCCCATATCATGACTGTCCCCAGCTCCTTAGGGCCATCAAGGACCTCTAAAGCCTCTACCTGTACCCCAGCGGTAGGCAGGCAACTCTGTCGCTTGCTGTAGACTGGGAAAATGAACCTCTTTATTACACAATGCAGAACAATTATAGTCTAATTACATAATACTTTCGCCTGCAATTCCGCCCCCAGCTGCAGCTAAATATGTGACATTACTAGCATTTTGCAAGGACAATCTGTAGTGCAAGGATGATTGTTGAATGTTGAAGGTAGATACTTCTGCCCAGGTTTTCATGTATGGTAACCATATTAACCAAGAGAAAGAAAAGATCGTGTGATGAAACAAAAACTATCTAATTTTAAAATTCCAGTACATAGAATAACTTTTAAAGATAGAAGACGTAAACCTTTTTCGTGTGTGCGTTTGATGAATTACTTTGTTGAACAGAAGAATTCATGAAATGGGGAGAGCCTAGAAATGTGGGTTAAATGATGACCATTTATCTCTTCTAATATTCTTATGCTTCTGTATTATGAAAAGAACTATGTTATCCAAAATCAGATAAGATTTAGCTACTTGTTGGGGTTTACACTGATCAGTTTATACTAACACAATACCAGCTAGTGTGTCGCCATTAGTCAGTCTGATATCTGTTATCCATGACTTACACCCAAATCACCATGTTTATTTTACTCCAAACCTTAAGAAGGCAGTAGTCCTCAATTTTAGAAAGAATCCGTTTCTGATCGGGAAAACTTCATATTCATTGGAACGCTACATCTCTCAGAATTAAGAAATGTTTACAGCGTGCTTATCATGTGGGCACTGAATGACAGCCATTGTGTCACAGAAGGAGAAGCCCAACCGTCAAGGCTTAGAGTAAGGGGCCCCTACTGCATTATCGCCCAGGAATGGTGCTGCCCAGCAGCAACTCCATGAGCCCCTCCTGCCTCCACTCCTCCCGCTTACGCCTCCCAGCAGACTCCCACTGGCGTGTGGATTTGTGTTTAGAATCTTCTCTCTACAAACCACCACCTTGCCCAGCTCTCCCCTGGTTCCAGGCAGCCTCAGTGTGTGTGTGTGTGTGTGTGTGTGTGTGTGTGTGTGTGTGTGTGTGTGTGTGTTTTGTTTGAGTAGATTCTAGAATCCCTTTGGAAAGGACACAGGAGATCCTATAATCCAACCACCCCAGCCACAGATGACAGAGGAAAACACCGAGAGCCAGGGAGACTTGACACGATCAGCTACCATGTTGGTCCCCACGCTGGAGTAGAATCCAGGTGTCCTGCTTTTCAGCTGATACACTCTGCACCCCACCAGACCACTGTGCCTTTGTAGGCTTTATACCCAGACTCCTTTAGTACTTGCCTTTCCTTCTGGACCTTCCAGGGTCCTTAAGAAGGTGGGGGAAATGGATACATCGCTTGCATTTCAAGGGTTTCCATACCGAAAGTTACCTTTCCTTACACTGCTTTTTCCAATTTTCCAACTTCTCAACCTGAAGGATACGTTTGAGGACCAGAGTTACAAGGTTCCCAAGAACAGAAAATGAACAAAGCTAGGGTTCTTCTGCATGAAGATTATTAATAATTAATACAAGCAATTAAATTCCCAAACTCTAGGAACATGATTCAAGTTGATTACCTCATTTTGCTGCAGGTTTATTTAAATAGAACCATGAACCAAATTGGTTTAAAGCCTAGATCTAAACATTGCAGTCCCGTAATGTTAGTCACTGGGGGAAAATAGTCTGCTGGTGCCACCAATATCCTTTCACTTCAACTGTTGATGAGAATTTGATTGTCCCATTGGGCATTATATTTATTGAAGATTTTATGCTTTGTGGATAATCATACAATGAATGTTTAATAGATAAATTTTGGAGATCAGAGCAACGATCTGGTATAAAGGCAACCTCTTGAATTCACAAAAACAAGAATACTCTGAAGTATCTGTTTACATACTTAGTTGAGACACACAGGTACTTTAAGAAAAATACTTGGGCAAAAGAGGAATTTATCATTTGATAAAATGTGTTAGAGCTTTAATTATCCAGCTCTCAGCGTTAAGGAATTAGCCCACAGAGAGTATGCTTTTGCACGTCTAACTTCTGGAAGACAGGGAACACTTTTCTGTGATGCCAGGATCTGCACCAGGTACCTGGGAAATAATTCTGGCAAGACTAGCTCTCAGTTGCCTCTTAATGAGAAGCAATGCAGCAACGGCTATGGTAACAATTTTAAAGTTTCCTTTTATTCTTTTTTATTTTATTTTAAAGGATCACATATACAAATGCAGAGATGCTAGTAGGATAATTTAAATTAGGTAGCTTGGAGCAATTTAAATAAGAAAACATCAGGAATCTCAGTTAAGTTAGGTTTATGTTCTCCTCTGCTCACTCATATCATAATTACTTATTTTACTTACCTTCCCACACTGGTCCCTTAATCTCTGAAACTATAGGAACACTGTCCTTCATCCGGCTAACATCTTTCACTTCCCCGTGCACGTTACCTTGCTATTATTGCTCTGATATTTCAAACATAATTATGAGAAAAGATAGGTCATTTTTCACTTTTTATCAACAGACTTTGAAAGCCTTAGAAACAAAGAAATGTTACTCTGGGGTCTTACTAATAACAACAAGTACCTTGTGTTGAATTCTTAAGCACTTTGAGAAATGCCTCACATAAACTATCTCTTTTGATTCATGTAACAACCTGTAAAAAGTGTGTTATTTACCTCATTTTGATAGATGAGGTAACTGAGGGCCAGCGAAGATAAAAAGTTGTCCAAGGTCCCATAACTGGCAAAATATGGAACCAGATTTTACCCAGTTTGTTCTGCCCTATCCCTTGGAAATAGTTCAACACAGGATGGCAAAGTTAGATGCCGTTATGAGTGGAAAAAACAAATTACCTTTTAAGAGTTTGTTTTGTAAGAAGAAACATCATTCCAGTAAATCAACATCTTTTTTGTAATGTGTAGGAAAGCCTTCACTGGGATTCTTTAAACAGCCAGTACAAATAACAGGGCTCTAGGAACTAGGTACATACCTCCTGTTAGATAGTAAATTACATACTGTATCTGGAGTTCTGTAGCTTTGGAAGACAGTTACAATTCTATCCAAGAAACTGAGAAATTGAAATGATTTCAAATATTCCAGATATACAGCGAAAGTCACCAAGAAAAGTGCCCACCTGCTCAGCTATACAGTTATCTAGACGTGGTGGTGGGGGGGGAGGGATTCCTGCCTGCCATATTTCCTTCATCATGCCAGTGGGTGTGGTTAAAAGCAAAGTACTATAAAGACTTGTTTATCGGCGATCATGAGAGAAAGGGGAAAAAAGTTTGTGTGTATTACAAAAGGCTAGAATACCTTAGATCCAATCTGGGCGTAAGTAGGTTTTCTTAATTGATAGGGACTTGACTTCTCCATGACCACAGTGAGAATGAAACAGAATGACATCACTGGCCTAGAACACAGGGGACCTAGAAGACTGTCCTTGCACCTTTGTTCCTTTGTGTCCGTATTAAGGTTTCATTCAGTATATGCGTATGTAGTTCTTATCATGATTCATGAAGATTTTGTTGGTTACAGTTCTTGTCTTTGTATCGTATGTATGGAAATATATACTGTTTATTCATTTAGTTGGAAAAGCTAGGTTTTTTTTTCTTTTCTCAAAGCAATATCAGAAGGTATATGGTTTTAATGACTCTGAGGAACTGTTTACTTTGATAAATTAACAGATGAAACACTTGTGGTTTTATAGCAGAACTAACATCAATCTTTTGCAACTTTCAGGGCTTGTAATTCAGTGTTTACAGCATTAGACCACTGTCATGAAGCCATAGAAATAACAAGCGATGACCATGTGATTCAGGTACAGAGACAATTTTTATTTTTAGATGTCAAAATGGAACCTTTCAATTTTGAACCACTCTTTTTCAAGTACTTTCCCCATAATTCTCAAATTTCAGCATGTTTTGTTTGGAGAAAGGAACATCAAAGCATGCAAATAAAACTGATAATCTTATAAGCTAAAAATTAACTATTCAATAAGAATAAAAAATTATTCAGATTAGAGCCTGTGATTTCTTTGATGGTGGGGTAAATTCTTTGGCCCATCTGTGATGATAGCATTTATACAGAAGTATGTCAGAATTGTAGACTAAACGCTTCTAAATGCCGAGGGGAACAAAATATTTTCAAGGGTCCTTACTTATTTGCCTATAGTTGGCATTCTAATTATAAAGCACTCTTATATATAACACTAAAGGCATCTTTCTAAGGAAATATTCATAGTAGACAAAACTTTGTTGAAATAGCCTTCTTATTATACTTTTTGGAAAGAAAAGCATTGATACTTAAAACAAAGGCTCTGAAATGTAGACTTTGCACAGACGGGTACTGGCCTGCCTACAGTTGGTTTGCATAGTGACACTGAGTGTGAGGGGTACTTGCTATCATCAGTAGAGACCAGCAGTGGTCAACACAGCGGCCCCATGACAGACAGAGCCCCACCTTCGCTGTCCTGCAACACCCCACACCGCACACACAGACCCACCCTGCTCTCATATGGGACCTTTAACATCAGTGTCCCAATATGCCCCGGCCCTGTCATCTACACACTCACAAGGTTATCTCATTTCCACTCAGCAAGCCCATGAAAGAGACATAAGTGCCCCGTGGTACAGATGGGGAGGCGGAGGCCCGTCAAGGTCAAGGAACTTACCCCAGGAAAGGCCCGCTAATCAGTATTGGATCCAAAATATGTAGCCATGGCTTTCCCACTCCAAAGCCTTCCTACCTGTTTGTCCGTATTTATAGAATTTGTTTTTTCTGGCTGCTCCTTGAAATGGATCTGAAATCTTTCTCATATTGCTACCAATTGCTGGCCCACCTGGACCGCAGAGAAACCAGATATGTTTCTGGTACAGACCAAGCACAAATCCCACATCTCCCCCACCTATATCCAGACTTGAACCATCAATTCTCTTCATGGAACACATTTGCTTTGTGCCTCCCTCTTGTACAGTGGGCAGCCGGGTGCTGGTTACAGTAATGAGGAGAAGGGGCTCCCTTTTCTCTACTCGCCTTCCCCACATGTAATCTAACAGATGATGCCTTTCACAGGGAACAGAGTCCGTCATTGTAAAATGAGCAACTGGTGCTTAGGAACCCTGTATCTCGGGAAGAGGAAAACAGGGAAGCTGTCACATGCTATTCATCACTTCCCAGCCTGTTCCATGAACAGGAGCAAATGGGCTGAGGATGGTGGACGCTGCACTGAAAGGGAAACTATACTGACTGTAGTTTTTCTCTGGGGGAACGTTTTCGGCCCCTTTGAAAACCTACCAGCTATCTGAATATGTTATAAAACCAGAGCAAGGAGGAAAAAGTTGAATAGAGGATGTTATATGTAAAGGGGAAATTTAAATGACCTTTGTGCTATAGATTTCGACCTGAGTCATCGTGGATGGGCTATTCCAACACGTTCCTCCGTGTCCCAGGAAGCATTCCTCCAGGGCACACAGCGTCCCTGCACTGACCTGTAACTACTTACTTCCTGTTCATAGTATGTCAACCCAGCCTTCGAAAGGATGATGGGCTACCACAAGGGTGAACTCCTGGGGAAAGAACTCGCCGAGCTGCCCAAAAGCGACAAGAACCGGGCAGACCTCCTGGACACCATCAATACGTGCATCAAGAAAGGCAAGGTGGGTGAAACACACAAAACAAATCTTCAAATCCCTGTCCAGTACATTCTCCTTTTTTGTGAATTTCTGGGTCAGGTCTTTCAGAGTGGCTTCTTTAACACCATTATGTAATACTTAAATGAAAAATCTTTTATGTTTGCAAAATGAGTTAATTTTTTTGTGAATTTTGGATATTAAATGAATCTGGTACTTATCATGACGTAGAACTTGGTGATTTTTTATAAGGAAATTTCCTTCTTGGCATGCATATATCCCACTTGTTGTTGCTAGAATATCATTCCTGTTTCTGAGCAGAGTTCGACTTCATAGAGCTGTTATGTGTTGTTTGTTTTTTTTTAGCTTATCCAGTGTTTGGAGGACTAGAAGTATTTTATATCAATATTTATACGGAGGCCCAGTTTTCAGTCTTCCTTTTTCTGTTCTCTTTACTCATCACAGTTCAGTAGAAATGGACTGCTCGTGTCTCCCCAACATATCAGCTTGTCAGTGGCCCCCCCTTTGCTGCAGTAGCACTCTTCCCTGAAGCCCTCCTCCCCGCCGCACTCCACAGGAGCATGGCTCCTGTAACTGGAACTACCTCTGCATTTTCTTTTAAGCATTCAGTGTGTTCTCACATATTCTTTCTTTCTTTTATCTTGCTTTGTCTGATGTGAGATAGTTAGATTAAGTATTATATTTATTTAATGGAGGGCCAGTTTGCAGGAATAAAATAAGGTTGGATTATATATGTTGGCCAAAGTTAATTTTAAAAATTGGGTAAATGAGACTTATAAGGAAACAGAAGGTTGTCAAGTACTCTAAAAAACAGCCAAAGAATACTGCCACACATCTGGTGACCCCAGTCTGCATACCAGTTAGCCACCTGGTGTGGGAGAGGGTAGGAAAAGGCTGCAGAGAAAAGGCTCAGGTTCTGGTTTAAGCACCCCCTCTCAGCCACTGTGGAGGTGCCGCAGGCTCCCCGTTGAGGACACCAGGCTCTTCATCCAGCCAGTCCCCCAGGGTCCAGAGAGAGCAGGAATCTTCACACTTCCCTTTGCCTCTTCTGGAAACTGCCAGGAGCCAGACTAACCCTCAGAACTCTTGGCTGGAGGCCCCATAGGATAATAGAAAGATGACGGGGCTCCTAGGTGAGTGAAAAGGTACGAATTTATAACCACATCCTCCGCTTTTTAATGTGGGCAAATAAGTTAGAATCTCTAAGCCTCAGTTTACCCATCTGTAAATTAAGGATGATAATATCAAGCTCTCAGGTTGTTGTGAAGGTTTTGAGAAAGACCTCAGAAGAATTCCTTGACCTGGTGCCACGACACCCATAGGACTGAAAGCAGGAATTCCACACACTGGTCAAGTGTCCTGAGACCTCGAAGGGGCAGCCTGGGGATGGACATATTGGTCTTGTGGTCTTTGTGCATTGTGACCTTGAGCCCTACGTAGTGAGCGGGTGTAACAATCAAGTGGTGTTTTGTGGAATGTAACAAAAGCATGTGGGAACTTGATTGCTCAACTTGATAAGACGCACTGAAGGAGCAGACCTCAGCTGTCACAGAAGGATTTTAACATCTCTCTTTGTCCATGTAGGAGTGGCAGGGGATTTACTATGCCAGACGGAAATCTGGGGACAGCATCCAACAGCATGTGAAGATCACCCCAGTGATTGGCCAAGGAGGGTAAGAGCAAATTCTTGAACTCTCTTAGTTGAAGGGCCCATGTAAGCATTGGATGTGCATATTGAAAAACCAGCGTAAGCATTAGACCCACAATTAAAGTAGCGTTGGGTTGCACTTTATAGTATATACCAAGTATATACATTCATGTAGCCAGCAACAACCCCCACATGTTACTTTCCTTCCCACTCTCTTCTCCTGAGTATGGGCTTTATGAAACATCACCCCAACTGCCCACCTCCACCTGACTGTCAGTGGTTCCATTTTCCCCACTGCTCTCTGAAGGAGCTCAGTTTCTAGGCCTTCCCCCTTCATCACAATGACAACAAAGCAACTGGGAGCCGACCTTTTCTCCTTGAGGTATCAGCTCTGGGCTGGCTCTCTCCAGGCCAGCTTGGCGCTCGCTCCACAAAGGGGAGAGAGCCCTGGATGTCATGGTTATGGAGAGAAAGGTGTTTCTGATCGAAAGTAGAGGTGATCTGATTCCATTTAATCTTGGATTATCAGAAAAGCCTAGTCATTTGTGGAGAGATAAGGCAAACATGTAATCCCTTTTCCTTCTCCCAGTTAAGTTTTGTGGGAAGGTTTATGAAGCCAAAACAGTACAACACTGAGGAGCCTTTGTAAACCACCCTGAAGGTCAACACCAGCTTCATAGTACGGGTTTATAAGGGATGCATGCTGTTGTGTGAAGTTTTGGAAAATGTGGCAGTTATGCCAATAGCCAGAAGAGGAGAGTCCTGCCTGTGATTCTTATGACTACCCAGGTTCCTTGCAAATTGTTGCGTGGTCAGAAAATGAGACATTCCATCAAGTCAGCAAAGTGTCTGTAGGTTGTTTCTCCTCCAATTTTACTTATTTTGGTTAGTTTTGAAATTGTTCCCCCTCAGTGCAGAGACCACCATCTTGTATTTCCTGCCACTGTGCTTCAGTCGGGGGGAGGGGGGCACTGGCAGGCCCTGACCGAGGGTTATGAGCCTAGAGAGACGCCTCCCAGACCCTTCCCCTGAGCGCAGGGGCCTCAGCGTGGCCATTCCCATCAGTGGTTAGTGCTCAGAGGCCACAATGACTGGCCTGCTGTTATCATCCTTAGACCATCTTCTCAGAAAATTTACGCTAAGATTCACTTTGTGTGTGTGACCAGAATTATTAGGTAACCAAGGCAGAGGAGACACACTATTTCTGGGTAATGTCTCGGAATGAATTTTTCTGATCGTTCAGATTTTACAGATAAGAGAGAGACGTTCTTTTGCCTAGACACAGTGTTATGCCCACTCCCCCACACCCAGTTGCAGGCGGTGAGCTATCAGAGGAAATTCTTATTAAAAGTAGGGGAATTTTACCTCTTCCTGTTCGGTGAAGCTCATTACAGGATAACCAGAATTTTCTATGCTCTGCTCAGCATCCTCCAGAGAACACTGAACCAAAGAGAGAAAGACAGAGCCAAAGAGAGACAAAACACAGGGAGGAGACTCATTACTATACAATCTACCATAGGCCTCTGGAATTCCTGGCTTCACTCTCAGTAGAAAATCTACCTTGAGCTGAATTTTGTGCAGCGCTGAGGCACCTATAGTCTTTTCCTGGTCTCCTTTGTGGTAATGAGCAAGACCACAGGCTGTTGTGGGATTCTGGCCATGACCTTAAAGTAAGAGGCTTTTTTTCTGCCATCTGAAAAATGCAATCGTTATGATGACCATACTGTAAAATAATACGGAATGTTAAATATAAAAATAGCAGCTATGAAATTTGGTCATTGTCCAGATGAGTCTTTTGCTTTTTATATAAGCTATAAAATTATAAGCATCAGCAGAATTAAAGCCAATTTTGTCTGGAGTAGTATTTCATCCTATCACTGAAAGATATTGAGGAGCCAAGCTTCAAGAGACGGTAAAAAATGAAATACCCATTAGCAAAGTGTTTCCGAGCTGGCTGTGATTAAAAGGGAAGCCCAGTTTCGGAAGGCACATGTGGGCTGCGTGTGAAAATGCATTTTCTGTCGATTGGGTTTCATCTGAATTTTAAATCTGCCCTAGAATAGACCCTGGAGTTTCTGTTGATGTTTTCATTTGCTAATTTGTTGAATTATCTCATATCTTACTCACTAATAACTGATTATTTATATTATTAGGAAAATTAGGCATTTTGTCTCCCTCAAGAAACTGTGTTGTGCCACTGACAATAATAAGCAGGTACGGTATTCCGTTTGCTTCACTTGCTTTGTCTGCTTGACCATGCGTTACATTCTCACCACTGTTCTCTGCTTGTCTTTCTCCATGTCTTATTGTTGTTGCCAATTAAGAAGGTTTGTAACAAAATTAGGCTCCTTTGACAAATAAAACAAAAATTCCCCTGCCAGCCTGTGCTACTGTCTTAGTAAAGCATATCAGATATGATTTAGCTTGTGGCTGTGCAACTCGAAACTAATATATTTTATGGGAGCATAAAATTCTTCCTCCAAATAAAAAATGTTCTGTTTTTCTATCTTAATTTCTCAAGCAAACAAAAAGTATATATGCATTTGAACATTTCACTCCTACAGATTTGTATCAAAAGCAAGACTCATTCCAAATTAGTACTGTGATTTTTTTATCATTACATCATGTAGAACAATAATGTAAGCGTTGTCTTCTGAAGTAACAGAATTTTAATAAGTTGCTATATTTAAAAACCTTTTTAGAGAGTTTTGTCATAGAGAGCAACACTGGTATCAGTATTCTTTTTGATTTATAGTTTTAATACTGGATTATATGTATTTGCACTTCCTGCTTTAAAGTTTGTTGATTTAAAAGTACTCAACAAACATAATTACCAATTATCTATTTTTGAAAACATCCAAAATATGGCTTTTGACTTAGATGAGGATTTTAAACGAAGGGACAATATCTCTAAAAGATATGAAGAGCTTTGAGTCATAATCCATCTTAGTGGAACATGTCAGAGACTTGTCAAGTGTGGGATCAGAAGGTGAAGCCTCACCAAACAAAGAAATGAACTGAGGGACGACAGGACCCAAAGATGCCTGGGCTTCTTGAGAAGGCGGCTTCCGAATGGGGAGTGGGACTGAGTGCCGTGAGCCATGCAGTGAGAGGTGTTAAGTGAGGACTTACTGTATGTGTACATGTAGTTGGTGTCTCAGTCCATTGAAGGTGTCTGTGGATGTTAGAGTATGTTGCAAAATGATCACCGCATTCACATTCATCATCACACGTAGGTTCAAATTTTTTTCCTGTGATGAGAACTTTGTAGATCTACTCTCTCAGCAATTTTGAAATATACAATACAGTATTGTTCACTATAGTCACCGTGCTCTGCATTACATCCCCACAATTTATTTATCTGATAACTGGAAGTGTGTACCTTTTCATAGTCTTCACCCATTTCACCTACCCCCCACCTCTGGAAATGACCAATCTGTTCTCTGTCTATGAGTTTGGTTTTTTTTGGTGTGTGTGGTTTTTTTGTTTGTTTGTTTGTTTTTTAAGATTACACAAATTAGTTATATAGTATTTGTCTTTCTCTGTCAGATTCATTTCACTTAGGGTAATGGCTTCAGTGTCCATCCATGTTGTAGCAAATGGCAAGACTTCCTTTTTTCTTAACAGCAGAATAATATTTGATTATATAGCAGGTCATCAAATAATGTTGCTTTGTTCAATGTTGTTTCATTATAATGTTGATGAGATACAGTAGGAACTTAACCCTTGTTTGTATCAATTAGCCTGTGGTAAAAGTGGTGTTGTACATTGTTTTGCTTAAAGTCACAGAACCTATTAACGATGTTAAGTGAGGACTTACTGTGTGTGTACATATAGGTGTGTGTCTACACACACACATACACATATGCCACATTTTCTTTATCCATTCTAATGTTGATGGACACTTAGGTTATTTCCATGTCTATGCTATTGTAAATAATGCTGCAATGAACAGGGGTGGATATATCTTTTCTAGTTGGTGTTTTTATTGCCTTGTATAAATACCCAGAAGTGGAATTTCTGGATCATATGGTAGTTTTTCTATTTTTAACTTTTTGAGGAATCTCCATATCGTTTTCCATAGTGGCTGCACCAATTTACACTGCCACCAACAGTGCATGAGAGTTCCTTTTTCTCCACATCCTCGCCAATACTTGTTATTTCTTGTCTTTTGATAGCAGCCATTCTAAGAGGTTGATACCATTCTAAGAGTTGATACTTCATGTGGTTTTCATTTTCTTTTCCCTGTTGATTAGTGATGTGGAGCACCTTTTCGCATACCTGTTGGCCATTTGAATGTCTTCCTTGGAAAAATGTCTCATAATTTTGATCCCTGACTGGGAATCCGCATATGTGGGGGCCTAAGTTAATTTACACTCAAATTTTTTACTGTGCAAGTGGTGCCACCCTTAACCTCTACGTTGTTCAGGTGTCAACTTTATTCAGATTCTCTTCCCATTGTTTAATCGGATTGTTTGGTTTTTGCTATTGAGTTGTATAAGTTCTTCATATATTTTGGATACTAACCCCTTACCAGATACATGATTTGCAAATATGTTTTGCCATTTGGTAGGTTGTCTTTTCATTTTGTTGATGGTTTCCTCTGCTGTGCAGAAGCTTTTTAGTTTGATGTAGTCTCACCTGTTTATTTTTGCTTTCATTGCCTGTGCTTTGGCTGTCACACCCAAAAAATCATCAGCAAGACCAATGTCATAGAGCTGCTTTCCTATGTTTTCTTCTAGGAGTTTTATGGTTTCAGGTCTTAAGTTCAAGTGCTTAATCCATTTTGAGTTGATTTTTATGTATGGTGTAAGATAGTGGTTTAGTTTCATTCTTTTGTATATGGCTGTCCAGTTTTCCCAATATCATTTACTGAAGAGACCCGTTATATATTCTTGGCTCCTTTGTCATAAATTAATTGACCATATATGAGGTGTGACCAAACAATACAGTGAATGTTTAAATTAAAAAATTTATTACAGTAAAAGACACATTGCCATTAACCTCTTTCAAAATACTCCCCCCTCGCTTCGAACACATGTATCCCATTGTTCTTGCCACTTTCTGAAGCAGTTCTGGAAATCCTCTTTCATGAGTGTCTTTGTTGTGCTGTCGTGGCTGCCTTGATGTCCTGAGTCATTTTGACTTTGGGGAAGAGCCAGAAGTCGTACCGTGCCAGATCCGGTGAACAAGGTAGATGAGGACACACCGTAATATTTTTTTTTGACAGAAATTGACATATACCAGAAGCGATGTGTGACATGGAGCATTGTCATGATGGAGGATGATTTATGGCACACTTCACAACACAAGTCTCTCAACCATAGCTCACACCCGACTGACTGCACTGCACAAGTTGAAACTTGTCACACACTGTTCTAAGGTTCGACATGCGCCGCTTCCCATAGATTGAAGATCCTGCCTTACCAATGGATGGCACTGGGCAGCAGCATTCAACATATCTTTGTGATCACAATGGAAAGGCTCTGTGTCACACATCACTTCTGACATGGCAATTTTAGTCAGATAAAAACATTATGGTGTGCCCTCATCCACCTTATTCAGCAGATCTGGCACTGTGTGACTTCTGGCTTTTCCCCAAAGTCAAAATGACCATGAAAGATAAACGTTTTGAATCAATTCAGGACATCAAGGCAGCCACGACAGCTCAACTAAAGACACTCATGAAAGAGGACTTCCAGAACTACTTCAGGAAGTGGCAAGAACAATGGGATAAGTGTGTCTGAAGTGAGTGGTAGTATCTTGAGGGGGATTAATGGCAATGGGTTTTTACTGGAATAAATTTTTTTTTATTTAAACATTCCCCATATTGTTTGATCACACCTCCTATACATGGTTTATTTCTGGGCTCTCTATTTTGTTCCATTGATCTTTGTGTCTGTTTTATGCCATTGCTATATTGTTTTGATTCTATAGCTTTGTAATATAGATTGAAATCAGCAAGTGCAATGCCTCCAGCTTTGGTCTTCTTTTTCAAGATTCATTCAGCAAAATATCCCAGAATAGCCAAAGCAATCATGTCCTTGTTCATAAGATTTAGTTCAACATAAAATGCCTCCTTCAGCACAGAATTTTATCAGGAATCAGGAAATTTTCACTTAATACTATAAAGCCACACAGAGAGGCAAGTCCTTGGAGACCTCTGGGAAAAGAAGGAAATTGACTTTTATAGGAAAACAATTCTCTCAACAGCAAGTTTAGACATCCCAGGAGGAAGAATGAGATTATGTGGGAGGTGACACGGGCAGAGGGAGAGGCAGAGGAAATCCTGATGGCTCTTTAGAGACAAATACTTGTCCCAGGCAGCACAAACCAACGTGTATGGTCTGTGAAGCCGTAGTACAAAATGCAGGCCCACTTGGGCTCATTCACGCTCATGCCAGAAATGAGCCAAGCACAGTTCATGTCCAAAAAAGCACAACCTTCCCTCGCCAACCTAGCCTTACTCCTCCTTCTTCTTTTTCTCACTTAATGAATGGGACCCCCAATCTCCCTATAACCAGTCTCCCTGCAATTCCATATACCCAAATTCTACCAGGCCTTGATGGTCCAGCCCAAGAAACATCAAGTCCCTTTTTCTTCCTCAAGCTCCCAAAGTACCTTATTTGCTGTGTATTACCCTCACCATATCATGGCTATTTGAGTGCCCAACTGCTCTCTCCTCTCCAGTGGGGTCATTGGGATGTGCCTGTCTTTGTGTGCCCATGCTGCCTGGCACATAGTAGTCCCTCAGGCTGTTGGTTAACTTAAATGGAATCGAATGTCTAGGTTCTGGCCTCTTGTCACCTGTAAACTCTTCCTGCTTCACAGGGAAAGCAAGCTAGCCCTTAGCACAGTACTTAGAGATGCAGAATGAAGGGACCACCTCTTCTTTTCTGAGGCTCTAAATAGAAACGTTTTTACTGCTGTTCTGAGAATAGTGGAAGCGCAGAGCTCAGATACCCTGAGCCATTGACGTCACGTAATAGTGCTACATGGGCCTAAAGAGACACTTAGATTTTGCAATAACAAAGAATTTTTATATCTTTGGCTAGCTGCAGTGTTTTTCCTCCTCATCGAAGGAGTCTGAAGTGAATGGTGATGGGTTTGTGATGGGAAGGGCTCCCCAGAGGGTGGGAGCAGCCTGTTTGCAGGCGGTTCCAGTGGCGCTGCTTTCTGGGGTTTAGCCCTGACGTCAGAATTTGTCCAGGGGTTTGCATTTTAACGAGGAATGAAATTGTAAGCCAGGCTGCTGTCTCTGGTGAAACTTGTCATCAGCAAAGATCGCTTTTCTTATGCGAACCCTGTAGCTCTTTGCCAAGAGGCTGGAAATACTCAGTGAGGTTTCTCTGCTGTAAACATCACCTCCCCCTTCACCACACACACACTTTATCCCTAAATGTGTATTCAACACCTGTTCTGTGTTGCCACCAGGGACACAGAGTCTCTGCCCCAGAAGCCATAGAGGCCACAGACAGATAAACAGGATACATTTCTAGAGCACAGTATGAGTAGGTGCTAATCAAGCCCCAGAGAAGCACAAAACACAGGGCCCACAGAGACTGGCTACGGTTTCTTTAGGTGTCATCTAGGACAAGAGGCAACAATCTACAATCTACAGGCCAAATGTGGCCTGTTTTGTAAGTAAAGTTTGATTGAAATACAGCCACACTCCTTCGTTATGTAGTGGTGTGGCTATGTAACTACAGTTACAGAGGAGACCACATGGCTGGCAAAGCCTAAAATATTTACTGCCTGGCCCTTTCCAGAAAAAGTTTGCTGACCTCATTTCTAGAAGATAATTTTCTTTCTTGGATTACCCACTTTCTTAGGCTAGGACCGGTCTACATAGACACTCCCAGAACCCCCACTCTCCATGCATACACACACTTCTTTGGGCACCCTTTGCCTTCATGCCAACCCCTGCACCCTGGTTCAGAGCTGACAGGACCTAGTTTTCCTGCAGCTATTGCCTTTTCATGAGGTCCAAATCCAAATGCATGACTCAGACTGGAATTTCAGTGATCTGATCCTGGAGTCTGACACATTCAGGGAAAGGGAGGCTTCTGAGATCCTGACTTTACACCAGTTCCTCCTAAGCTGGTCCAGGCAAAGCACAGGAGCCTTCCCACTGTCGCACCTACAGTGTCCACCTTCAGCCCAATTACAGTACATCCCCCTTCTCACTTTCTCCTCCAAGCCTTGCCCGTGAGAATGTGGGGGAGCACTGCACTTCCGAAAGCCCATGTGCCAGTGGTGGGCTTGGAGCCCTGGGACGCAGTATGGGAAGCCAGCTGACAAGAGAGTAGGGCTGCAGTTGGCAATGTGGAGGGTATCACTTGGTCCCCCTTCTCATGGAGCAATGACGTACAAGCCATGGGGAAGCCTCAGAGAGGTGCAGGTCTCTCATGTCCAGGAAGAGGAAGTGGTTTTCTTATGGTTTAGGAAGCTCGGCCCACCTAATGAGTGGCTCCAGAAAAGATTCTCTGTTCCACAGGGTTAGGAGAAAGGAGAAAGCCCATGGCCAGGCTCAGAGGAAGCAGTCTGTTTTCTGGCTGCTCGAGGTTCCAAGACAATGGCTGATCAAGAGCAGAAGAAGACCAATCTGACCTGGATTTTGCACAGAGGTTTCCAGAGTTTGCAAACAGAATCCCTGCCTTGGGAATTCTATTGACCACCTTGTCACCCTCATTTCATGACAGAAAGATTGATTCAACCATGGAAAAATGTAGGAAAAACACATTCTCTGAATGAAGAATAGCTATTTAAGTTTGGCTTGGTGGAAAAACTTCTCTTCCGCTGTAGACTGATAAAAGCATTGTCATAGCCTGACATCAGTCTGGGGATAGGCATTTGGAAATGACTGCTTTAAAAGCACTTTGACATATGTCACTATTTGGGGATAATACAGGCAGAAATGGGTGCTGAATTGCCCAAGTTTGCAATGATGAAATCTTGCTTTGAGATAAACTTTCAGGGTTCCTTCTCATTTTTTTATAGTAAGCTACTGTGTTTCCCCAAAAATGAGACCTAGATGGACAATCAGCTCTAATGCGTCTTTTGGAGCAAAAATTAATATAAGACTCTGTCTTATTTTACTATAAGACCAGGTCTTATATAATATAACATAACATAATATAATGTAATATAACACAATACCTGTTCTTATATAATATAATATAACGTAAGATCAGGTATAATATAATATAATGTAATGTAATGTAATGTAATATAATATAATAGCAGGTCTTATGTAATATAATATAACATAAAACCAGGTCTTATGTAATATAATATAGCATAATATAATATATAATATAATACTGGGTCTTATATTAGTTTTTGCTCCAAAAGGTGCATTAGCGCTGATTGTCTGGCTAGGTCTTATTTTCAGGGAAACATGGTATTTAATCTTAAAATTGTTGTAAAGATTAAGAAAATATTGAACTTTACTGTAATAATAATGCGTAAGACTAAGCCTGTCAGAAGTGCCTAAAACAAAATACAAAGGGTATAGAATATCAGGGAGTAAGAAGAGGGAGAAAACAGGTCTTTAGTTTTGAGAAGGCTTTGTATGGGGAAGGAGGAATTAGGCCCTGAAGGCAAAAGCAATAGGCGGTTTCAAAGGATCAAATTAGGCTCAATATAGGAAAGAATTAGCGTTGACCAGAGTTGATAACCCTAGCAGATGTAAGGTTACCACCAGGGGAGGTAATCACATAGAAGTAGACTGAGCACTCAGGAGAACAGGCTGCTTAGGGAAGGTACTCATTGGCCAGATGTTAAACCAGATTGGTGTTCTCCAGGTGCGGTTCCCTGGAGCAGCAGCAGCCAGGGAATTTGTTAGAATTGCGAAGTCAGACCTACAGAATCAGAAACTCCAGGGGTGGACCTGGAAAACCTGTTTTCATCAGCCCTCCACATGATTCATTCACTCTGAAGTTTACAAGCCACCGGACAAGATGAATGGCATCGAGATTCTGATAGTGAAAACGCAGGTCATTTGTTGATGAGCAGGATCTGTTCTGGGTTAAACATAGTCAGAAAAGATTTTCACTTCTGCCCTCCCAGGTATGAGGACCCTGACATAGAATTGTGGAGGACCCCCACCTCTGCCCCAGTACTGAAATGTGGCTGTCAAATTGAGATGTGGGCTAAGTCGAAACCACATGCTAGATTTCAGGGACTGAGAATGAAAAAAAAAGCAAATTATCTCATTAAAAATCTCAGTCTCATATTCATTACATATTGAAATGGTAACATCTTACACATATTGTGTTGAAAATATTAAGGTTAATTTCTCCTGGGTTTTGTTTTTCTGTTTTTGTTTTTTACTTTTTAATGTAGCTATTAGAAAATTTAAAGTTGTATATGTGGTTTGCTCTTGTGGCTCACACAGTACTTCTATTGGACAGAGCTGCTCTAGCCCGTCCCTCCCCTGTCAAATCTTACCCTGAATCCAAGCCCCTCACACCCTTTCACAGACGATACAGAGCCCAACAAGCTGTGCACATAGTCTAGTTTCTGCCAGTGAATCAGCTGCAGACTTACTGAGATAAGAAAGACGTTGTGATGGGCATTTAAACAGACCTTTAGGGAACACTTTCGTTTGGGGAAATGTTGGGGGCACCTTTCATTAGTTCCCAATCTGCAGCAGAAAGCTAACTCGCACTCTCTAGACAGCAGGGAGCCCAGGTACCACGCCTCGGACAGGTTTCTGCCCACTGCCCCCACGGCCCATGCCAGTTCCCTACCCCCACACTGGCCTTCTACTGGGTGTGTCCTTGCCATTGACTGCCCCAGGCCTCTAACTCTCCTTACATCTGCCAAGTTCTGTCCCCCTAATCCTTTCCTTCCTGGCAGGAGGCTGGGCTGATAGGCTCGTTCATGATTTGGGGGACTTGTCCTCTAGCATATGGCAGAACAGGGTCTTGATAACTAAGACGGCCCAATATCTATGGTTTTCTCCGTAAAACTGAGAGAAGACAGTGGCTGGTAGCAGGGAATGAGGAGAGAAAAGCACAGAGACTTGCTTGCTGGTTTCTGTTCGTTGCTAATCCTTAGTGACAAAAACAGGTTTTAACTGTGTCCTAAGTTCCCAGTACTTGAGATCTGTCGCATGTTTTTCAATGGGATGGACCCTTTGCAACTTCCTCATCCTTCAGTCCTCCGCCCAGCTTCTCCTCACTCCAGCAAATCTTCCCGAACCTGCCACCTATGTCTCTGCCCACCTACGAGGTGACAGTGACACTTCTTGTGTGCATCGCCCATGGGACCATTAATCATGCACTGAGTTGGGTGAGTTTTCAGCTTGGGGCAGAAACCCACTGTGCATGTTTAGTAGACGTCAGGAAATTATTTTGAAAACTACTTTTTACTCCCTAATACGAGAACCTTTGGAAGGCATAGGGAATTAAAGATGTGGCTCTGTCTAGCCCCAAATTATTATTATTACATGTAGAGTTTTGATCTGTATGTGGCCAATGTATGTTTCAGGTGCTGCTACAAAGAATATTTGCTGTATTCTCCCAAGGCACATGTCCAAGTATGACTTCTTAAAAGGAAGTTGGCAAAAATAAGGATACTGCAACTAAAAACATGATCTCAATTATCCCTCAGAGAAGCTGTTCACATTTAGAAAGGTATTTTATGTGATGAATATATTACCATGATACTGAGTTTAGTTTGTACGTAGGTACTCTACTCATAGTAGGTGCCCCAAATATTTGATATATTTGGTAAAGCCACTAAGTAAACAAAATTTTTCCATTTAGCTTTAGTACATATTTACACGAAGCTATTTAAAGAAAGGCCTCTGATATTGCAAAACCATATTTTTCTCCCTGAGAAACCACATTTGAACAGCCAAACCCTGAGTAGACGTGAGTGGAGTACCTGCTGTGTGTCTCAGGGTACAGACGTGAAGGAGCTCACAGCAGGGGCAAGGGACAGGCAGGGACACTGAGAATCTAGCAATAGGATTACGTGTGTGGGAAAGTCTTGGCTCCCAGGAGAGAGACACAACTTCCTGCCTGGCTTTGGTGGTGGCTGTCATAGTGGAAGCCAATCCGGACAGGCTTCCTGAAGCCCCTGGGGTCTGAAGCTGAGAGGCAGTCACCTGGCTGACAAGGGGGAGGGTAAACTGAGAACATTCTGGGCATGTGCAACTACACTGAGCATGGTAGGCCGGGAGGCTGCTCGTTTCAGGTAGACACTGGTGCCCTCCAACCTGTGAGAGAAACTCGGCCCTTGTGGCCAGTAGGGCAGCGCCTCGGGAATTGTCCTTCCTGCATGGTTCCTTTGCCCTGTCCTCTCTGCCACGTCAGTAGGCGTTTGTAAGGCTTTAGTGAGTGGTGGGGACAGGTAGCAGGTGGAGGATGGGAAAAACAGGGGGGAAGAGGCTATTAGTCTGAGCCAGAAATCAAGTTTGCCTCTGTATGAAACCATTCACGCCTGCTCACCAGCCACAGCTCAGCTCGCTCCCACCGGCAGGACCCATTCGGGAGCCTCAATACCGGAGGCCAAAACATGAGGAAAAGCTAATTGGACATAAAAAAAAGTAAGATAGCTTTGGTAGTGGACAGTAAACAGACACGTTGAAAACAACCAGGACTTAAACAGGGGAGAGTGCGTGGGCCTTAGGGTGAAGGAGAGGTTTTTTTCCCCCAGAAAGTTGGCTAAAATTTGAAAGCCTGCATTTTTGTATGATTTTTAGTCATTCAGACTATTGTAAAATTCTGCTTATTGTAGAGACTTATAATAATTAGGCCCAGGAGATTTACATATTGCCTTAGACCTGACATGTTCAAGTTTTACTTATTTACCAATTTTTATGCAATTTATGGGTATTAGACCTATCTGGAGATTTTCCTTTTTCCAGAGCAACAGTTGGTGACTGACTCCTCAGAAGGAATTAATTCACTTCACTTTGAGAACTCTTCAGTTTGGGGCGTGTGCTCGGCCTACGCTGAGCATTCATCCACCCATTCAGTGAGCATCCGTGCGTCCAGTGGGAGACACAAGGATGGATGAGGCTGAGGTCACCATATTTCTCTCCACATCTCCTTCTGCTGAAATCCTTGGCTTCCCTGATGGGACTCCCCCTCCATTTAGTCACCCCCGACTCCAAACCTGGGAACCACCTCAACACCCTTGCTTTTCTGAGTCCCCTGCAACCTTAACGTCACTCAGTTCTAAAGACTGTGTCTTCCTAACAACTCTTAACCTCCTGCCCTTTTCTCCCCCGACTCCTACTTCATCCCATGCGGACCTCGCTATCCTGCACTAGCTTCCTAACTAACTGCTTGCTCTCTCTGCTTCATGTAGTGGTGTGTTGGCACCAGCTCATGCAGGCTCAGGACAGCTGATAGTTTAATTTTCTGGAATTTTGTGAGCCAGTTGTTAAAGCGACCATTAGTAAAATTAAATTATAGACACATGCAATTAAATAAAAATTTTAAATAGGTAATATGTACTCAAGACCCATCGCTTCTTAAGTTTGTTACTACATTTTACTGTTATCTAGGCTCTTGAGGTTATTTACATTTGTTTTATCTGTGTGGTGGAAATATCATATAAAGTTGTGCTACAGTGTGTGTCTTCCCACGTCCCCGTTCAGTGACATCACGTTGGTTGCTTCAAACAGCCACGCTGGGAGTATCTTTATACCAAGGAAACCAGCAAATTCTACAAATAACTTTTATAAAAAACAAAACATATTTATTATTTTAAGTGCTCTTGATACCACTGTAGTAAAAACAAGCAATAAACGGAAAACTGCCCCCCCGACTAAACAACGTTTAATTTATATTTATGTGTATGTTAGCTGTTTATGTCTTGAAATTCACATTGTAACATCATAAACCCATGGCAAATTCTGAATAGAGGTATTCATTGTTAAAAATATGATCAGAGAAGATATAGATTATAAGGATCAAAAAAAAATTTTGATCCATATTTCTGACTTAATCTAAATCACAATATATCTACATTGGCTCAGATTTTTTTTTATATATAATTGACATACGACATTGTATTAGTTGTGGGTGTACAACATAATGATTTGATATGTGTATACATTGCAAAATGATCTCCACAGTAAGTTAACATTCATCACCACACAGTTAGACATTTTTTCCTGGTGATAAAGTCATTTAAGATCTACTCTCTTAGCAACTGTCAAATATACAATACAGCATTGTTAACTTAGTCACCGTGCTGTACATTACATCCCCACAAGTTATTTATCTGATAACTGGAAGTGTGTATCTTTTGACCCCCTTCACACATTTCACCACCAAAGCTCTGGCAATTACCAATCTGTTCTGTGTATCTATGAACTTGGTGTTTTGCTTTGTTTTATAGTCCACATGTAAGTGAGATAATATTGTATTTTTCTTTCTCTGTCTGACTTTTAGTGTATTTAGTATATTGTATTTAGTATAATGACCTCGAGGTCCAGTTATGTTGTAACAAAAGGCAAGATTTCCTTCTTTGTATCTTTATGGCTGAATAATATTCCATTGTATATGAGGTCTGACAATTAGATTCACGAACTTGGTGCAATGATGTTGCTAACCTTTTTTGAAAATAGAGGGATTATTCATTATGAATTTGTAACCAACTGGACAAACAGTTAACCAAGTTTACTATTTGCAAGTGCTGAAAAAGCTGTGTGAAAAAGTTAGACGACCTGAACTTTTCGCCAACAATTCATGGCACTTGCATCACGATAATGGACCAGCTTACATGGCACTGTCTGTGAGGGAGTTTTTAGCCAGTAAACAAATAACTGTATTGGAACACCCTCCCTACTCATATGGCTCCCAGTAGCTTCTTTCTTTACCCGAAGATAAAGGTAATATCGAAAAGAAGCATTTTGATGACGTTCAGGACATCAAGAGTAATACGACGACAGCTCTGATGGCCATTCCAGAAAACAAGAGTTCCAAAATTGCTTTGAAGGGTGGACTAGTTGCTGGCATCAGTGCATAGCTTCCCAAGAGGAGTACTTCAAAAGTGACCATAGTGATATTCCGCAATGAGGTATGTAGCACTTTTTCTAGGATGAGTTTGCAAACTTAATTGTCTGACCTCATATATCTTTCTGAGTTAGTATTTTCGTTTTCTTCAGATGAATACCCAGAAGTGGAATTTCTGTATCATACATAGTTCTATTTTCACTTTTTGAGGAATCTCCATATTGTTTTCCATAGAGGCTGTACCAATTTATATTCCCACCAACAGTGCATGAGGGTTACCTACATTCTCTCCAACACTTGTTATTTCTTGTCTTTTTGATAACTTCCATTCTAACAGGTGTGAGGTGATATCTCATTGTGGTTTTGATTTCCATTTCCCTGATGATTAGTGATGTTGAGCATCTTTTTGGTGTACCTGTTGGCCATCTGTGTGTCTTTGGAAATATGTTCGGATCCTCTGCCCTTTTATTAATTGGATGATTTGGGATTTTATGCCAAGTAATATGAATTTTTCATATATTTTGGATATTCACCCTGTCTTAAACATATGATTTGCAAATATTTTCTCTCATTCCATAGACAGCCTTTCCATTTTATTGATGGTTTTTTTGCTGTGCAGAAACTTTTTAGTTTGATGTAGTTCCACTTGTTTATTTTTGCCTTTGTTGTCTATGCTTTGGGTGTCAAATCCAAAATATCATCAATGTCAAGGAGCTTCTTTCCTATGTTTTCTTCTAGGAGTTTTATGGTTGCAGGCCTTACAAGTCTTTTAATCCACTTTGAGTCGATTTTTGTGTCTAGTGTACGATAATCGTCCAGTTTCATTCTTTTGCATGTGGCTGTCCAGTTTTCCCAGCACCATTTGTTGAAGAGACTGTCCTTTTCCCATTGTATATTTTTGGCTCCTTAATCATACACAAATTGACCATATATATGTGGGTTTATTCGTGGACTCTCTATTCTATACCATTGAGCTATGTGTTTGTTTTTATGTCAAAACTATACTGTTTGGAATACTTTGTAATATAGTTTGAAATAGGGAAATTTGATGCCTCCAGCTTTGTTCTCTTTACTCAAGATTACTTTGGCTATTCAGGGTCTTTTGTGGTTCCACACAAATTTTAGGATTTGTTTTATCCTGTAAAAAATGCCATTGGAATTTTCATAGGAATTGCATTGAATCTGTAGATTTCTTTAGATAATGTGGACATTTTAACACTATTCTTTCAATTCATGAGAATGGGCTATCTTTTCATTTATCTGCATCTCCCTCAATTTCTTTCATTAATGTCTTATAGATTTCAGTGTATAAGTCTTTCACTTCCTTGGTTAAATTTATTCCTAGGTTTTTTATTATTTTTGATACAATGGTAAGTGGGATTTTCTTATTTTCTCTTTCTGATAGTTCATCTTTAGTGTATAAAAATGCAATAGATTTTTGTGTATTGATATCGTGTCCTGCAACTTTACTGAATTTATTAGTTCTAAAAGGTTTTTGGTGGAGTCACAGTTTTCTGTATACCATATTTCCTTGAAAATAAGACCTAGCCAAACCATCAGCTCTAAAGTATCTTTTGGAGCAAAAATTAATATAAGACCCAGTATTATATTATATTATACCCAGTCTTATATTATATTATATAAGACCCGGTCTTATATTACATTAAAATAAGACCGGGTCTTATATTAATTTTTGCTCCAAAAGACGCATTAGAGTTGATGGTCCGGCTAGGTCTTATTTCTGGAGAAACATGGTATAAATCATGTCATCTGCACATAGAGATGGTTTTACTTCTTTCTTTCCAATTCGAATGCCTATTATTTCTTTTTCTTGCCTGATTGCTCTGGCTAGGACTTTCAGTACTACATTGAATAAAAGTGACGTGAGTGGACACACTTAGCTTGTTCCCAATCACAAAGGAAAACCCTTCAATTTTTCACCATTGCGTATGATATTAGTTGTGAGTTTGTCACATATAGCCTTTGTCATATTGAGGTATATTTCCTCTATACCCTCTTTGTTGCATTATTTTTATGGTGAGAAAATTTATATTTGGAAGTAGCCTGCTGGATTCAGTTTAGATGTTCCTAATTTTGTTGGCAACATACAAAACATCATAGTTTGGAGCCAGTCATACATATGCCTTATTCTTTTTTTCAGGCTTGATCGGAGTATTGACCTTGCCACGTCAATGTCACAGAGCTTCTCCACAGCCTGTTTGATGTGGTGCTTGTTAGAATTGACATCCACAATGAATACTAGAGTGTTATTGTCTTCTATCTTCTTCATGGCCAACTCGGCGGTCAGGGGAACTTGATGATGGCGTAGTGGTCAAAATTGTTTCTCCTGGAGGTGCTCTTCCGAGGTTATTTGAGTTGCCTTTGGAGCCGCAGCGTCTTGGGCTGCCAGAAAGTGGCTGACATGCAAGTCTTCTTTTATGTGTGGGGCTGTGGACACTTTTCAGCACTGCTTTCTTAACCTTCAAAGCCTTTGCTTGGTTTCAGCTTTGAGAAGGACAGGGCCTTCCTTCTTTGCTTTTGGAGCCATCTTCATGAAAATTTATTAAGAGTTTTTATCGTGAATGCGTATTGAATTTTGTCAAATGCTTTTTCTGCATCCGTTGAGACGATCCTATGATTTTATACATCATTTTGTTAATGTGATGTATCACATTGATTCATTTGTGAATGTTGTACCATTCTTGCATCCCAGGGATAAATCTCATTTGATCATGGTATATGATCCCTTTAATATGCTGTTGAATTTGGTTTGATAAAACCTTGTTGAGGAGTTTTGCATCTGTAGAGGAGTTCGTCAAGGATGTTGGCCTGTAGTTTTCTTTTCTTGTAGTATCCTTGTCTGGTTTTGGTATCACAGTAAAGCTGGTCTTGTAAATGAATTTTGGAGTATTCTCTTCTCTTCAATTTTTTGGAAGAGTTTGAGGGTTGACATTATTTTTTCTTTAAATATTTGCTAGTATTTACCAGTGAAGCTGTCTGGTCCTGGGATTTCTCTGTTATGAGGTTTTTGATTACTGGTTCAATCTCCTCACTAGTAATTGGTATGTTCAGATATTATATTTCTTCATGATTAAGTCTTTGTAGTTGTATGTTTCTAGAAATTGATCCATTTCTTCTACATTGTCCAAATTTTTATCTTATAATTGTTTATATTAGTCTCTTATGATCCTTTGTGTTTCTGTAGTGTAGTTGTACTATCTTTTCTTTCTTTTCTGATATTATTTATCTGAGTCTTCTTTCTTTTGTTGGTGAGTATGGATAAAGGTTTGTCTGTTTCATTTTTCAAAAACCAGCTCTTAGTTTCATTGATCTTTTCTATTATCTTTTTAGTCTATGTTTCATTTATTTCTGCTCTGATTTTTATTTCCTTCCTTCAGCTAACTTTGGGCATAGTTTGTTGTTATTTTTCTAGTTCCTTGAGGTGTAAAGTGAGGTTGTTTATTTAAAATCTTTCTTGTTTCATAATGTAGGTGTTTATCACGATGAGCTTTCCTCTTAGAAGTGCTTTTGCTGCATCCCATAAGGTTTAGTATGTTGTATTTTCATTTTCATTTGTCTCAAAATATTTTTAAATTCCCCCTTTTTTCTTTGATCTATGGCTTGTTCAGGAACATGTTGTTTAATCTCCACATATTTGTGAATTCTCCAGTTTTCTTCTTGTAGTTGATTTCTACTTTCATACCATACCATTGTGTTCGGAAAATATGCTTCATATGATTTCAATCTTTTTAAATGTGTTAAGAATTGTTTTGCTTAAATTTATTGAGACTTGTTTTGTTGCCTAACATGTGATCTCTTCTGGAGAATGTTCCATGTGCACTTGAAAATAATGTGTATTCTGCTGCTTTTGGATGGAATGTGTGTTAAGTTCATCTGGCCTAATGTGTTGTTTAAGTCCAAAATTTCCTTATTGATTTTTTGTCTAGATGATTTATTCATTGATGACAGTGGAATATTAAAGTCCCCTATTATTATCATATTGCTATCTGTTGCTCTCTTTAGGTCACTTCTGAAGGACAGCTTTGCTCGGTAGAGGCTTCTAGGTTGATCTTTTTTTTTTCCTTTCAGCACTTTGAACATGTCATGCTACTCCCTTTTGGCCTGCAAAGTTTCTGCTGAACAATCTCATTTTTAAGGGGGTTTCTTTATACATAACAAGTTGTTTTTTTCTCTTACTGCGTTAAGATTCTGTCCTTGTATTTAACTATTGACAATGTAGTTATAATGTGTTTTGGTATGGGTCTGTTTGGATTCATCTTATTTAGAACTTTCTGGATTTCCTGGATCTGGATGTCTGTTTTCTTCCCTAGGTTAGGGAAGCTTTTAGCCCTTATTTTTTCAAATGACTTTCTGCCTCTTTCTCTTTACCTTCTGGCATCCCTATAATGTGAATATTGGTCTACTCTATGTTGTCTCATGAGTCTCTTAAATTATCTTCACTCTTTTTTCAAATTCTTTTTCTTTTTGCTGCTGAGTGGATGAATTCCAATGCCCTGTCTTCAAGTTTGCTGATCTTGCTTCATCTAATCTGCTGTTGAATCCTTCTACTAAATTATTCAGTTTGTTTATTATATTATATATTCTTCAGCTCTGATTTCTGTTTGGAACTTTTAAAATATTCTCTCTTTGTTGAAATTCTCACTTTTTTCATGCATTATTGGTTGACCTTAATGGTCATATTTATAACTATTATTTTGAACTCTTTGTCATGCAAATCACTTACCTTCATTTAATTAAGATATTTTTCTGATGTTTTATCTTGTTTTTTCATTTAGAACATATTCCTTTGTTTCTTAATTTTTTCTTGACTCTCTTTGTTTGGTTCTATGCATTAGATAAAACATCTTCTCCTCCCAGTCTTGATGGCGTGGTCTCCTATAAGAGGTGAACCTTATCTTTTCACCCTGCCCTAGCTCTTGGTTGTCTCTCATAACTTTGTTATTGTCCAGGTAGCCTACTTTTTTCTTAGTGTTTTTCAGTAGTTGAGGGTGTGCAAAGACCTGTCAGTGTCCCAGTGAGGAGGCCTTGTCAGAACCTAGATGCAGGCTTATTGGAAGCCAAACACTCAGGCAACAGCTTTTAAAATATACAAATATACCTCTTGCAGGCTAAGACTGAAATGGGTGTTTCTGTCTGCTGCCTCTCCACTGTGGGGTGGGGGGGATAGCCTGTTCAGAACAGTTTCTCTGTTTGGTACAGGCCTGTGTAACCTGTGAACATAAGCCACACTGGCCACCAGAACCAGGCAATCAAAAGGTGTCCACTGCATGGCAGCTACAAAAACAAAGGTACCATAAATGTGCACAAACTCCTTTCCGGAAGATACCAGTGACAGGGGGTGGAGCAGAGAGAGATCACAAAGATAACATCTGCCCGCTTCCCAGTCTCTGAAAAGTATTGCAGTGGGCACTTAGATATGTGTATTACAAGCCTGCCCCTCTGGCCAAAGCTTTTAAGGTAAGGAAATCGTCCTCTTTCACAGACAGATTGAGTGAATTTCAGTTTGCTATCTCTGTACTGGGCCCTACGGGTTAGCCATGGTGAATCTTTGTGAGCCCTTTAAGAACTGTCTATTATTTCCCTATAGCCTTATGGGTTTTGTGGATGCAAGCTCCATTGGCTTTCAAAGCTAGAGATTTTGGGGGCCATCTCTCAGGTGAAAGTCTCACATGTTGGGGTGCCAGATGTGGGGTCCAAATACTTTACTCCTCAGGGAGAAGCTGGGAATTGTGGGTTCCTTCTTAATTGTCTGTTTTCCCACTGGGACTGGGGTTTATAGAAAGATTGTTTCTCAGCCTCTCCTACCCACTTTTGTGTGGGTTTTTCTTATTCACCTGTTGTGTAGAAGACACTCAGCTAGTTTCTGGATTTCTTTTAGAGGCAATTGTTTTGTATGTAATTGGAGATTTGATGTGTCTTTTCGAAGTGTTGCATTCATAAACCACCTGTGTTGCCATCTTGAACTTAAAAATTGCCAGGACTTATTTTTTGGTTGATTTTCTAGACTTAAGAAAGTGATGGAGAAAATGTTAATAATACGGACTAAATTTAAATGTGCATCAAATCTGTGGCAGTTTCATTGTAAACAGCACAAAAAATGAAGAAATATCCTTCCAGTATTCAAAAACTATTATTATGTGATTTAAGAAAGCAGTTGCTCATCACATTGATGAATGAGTGGAGTTCCCATGCATCTGTCATTTTACTTTCATCTCACTGCTAAATATAAGTGAAAATATCAAGTCACATTCGTGTTGAAACTCCACTCATTCATCAGTTGCAACCATAGATAGCCTGCTTATACACGAGTTCAGCAAAAAGTCAACAAAAGCATTTTGGAGGAATCAATTGTCTATACAGAATTAATGATAAGGAATATTTTATGTTTTAATATCATTTAGAAATTGTGTGCTACATATCCTTTACATCAAGTTGGCATTTTTTTCTTAAAGGGCCAGGTAATAAATATTGTAGACCATGCAATCTCTGCCACAATTGCCCAGCTAGCCCTAAGTGATATGTAAATGAATGGGATAGGCTATGTTATAATAAAATTATATTTACAAAACCAGGTAAGAGGGATATTTATAAAACCCTGGTGCCATAATTTACTAATCTCTGCTTTTTATCAGTAAAATTTATAATGAACTTAGATAATGGATATCAATACATTTTCCAGTGAGGCAGATGTTAAATCTTTACCAGCACGCCATCCAGTCCACAGTTTTCATTCTAAAGGACTCCCCAGTGGCTAATCATCATCCAAAAAGCAATAGTCAGGCATCTTTGAGGAGGACACAGAAGCACTCTGCAATCCTGCCTCAGCCTACTCTCCACCTTGTTCACTGCCACTTTGCTCAGGCCACACCAAGCTGTTTATAGTTCTCCAAACATGGGCACAAGGTTTTTTGTGCCTTTGGGCATTTTAGTTACTGTTCCATCTGTCTAGCCTGCTCTTCCTTCTTCCTGTCCTTCTAGAGAACTCTTGCTTACCTGACCCAGGTCACATTTCTCTTCTGTGATTTTCCCCAACCACTCTCTCCTCCTCTCACCTACAGAGGGCATTTAGCACTTCCCACACTGGCTCTAGCTCATCAAGGGAGCCTCGTGTCCCGCTGCCCTGTATCCCACCTCCCACTGATGCTACTGAATTCTCTCAGTAAATAGCTCAATGGAGCTTGTCAAGGATCTTATGTTTGAATAATCACAATAAGATATATCGTGTATGGAACACTTTGTATCCCTTACTTTGCAAGTGTTTTTCATATATTTACTCCTGTAATCCTCACGGCAACTCCATGAGGTAGATATTATGATCCCCATTTTACAAATGAAGAAACTGAAGCTTGGAGTGGTTAAGAAACCTGTCTAACTTTCACATAGGTCATGTGTGGCAGAACCAGGATTCAAAGTAGTTAGCAATATGGTTATAAAGGAAATAGAGGTCCATGGTCTGAGCAGGCGCATGAGAAAAGGCTACCCTTACTTGGGAAAATGGGGACTACTTCATGGAGTAGGTGTTGACTGAGGAAGGATAGAATTTGCTCTTGTTGGGAGAAGATTCCTATGCAGAATCAAAAAGGTAACCAGAGGCAGGAGAAGCAAGAATGGTTAGGCTTGGCTGGATCCCTTGATGTGGTGTAGAGTTGGGGAGATTGAGATGGGGGTGAAGTTGGGGCTCAGATTCTCACTGCCCCACTGTTCTTTGTCTCACTTCCTCTGACAATCCATACTTCCGGTCTAAAGCCATCCTGGTGTGTGTATGGAATGGAAGAAAAGTATACCACGTACTCCCTGCCCCAATCTAGCCTCCATCTGTTGATGACATCAAGTTTATCTGTGCATTTGACATGCTATGAAAGGAAGTCACAGCAGGGCACGTAGGGGGTCTGTGTAGGATTCTAAGGATGCTATGAGCGTGAGATAGTGAATTGTCTATAGATGAGCCTTGGGTCTTCCTTAGGGAAAGCGAGAGCCTCAGACCTCTGCTGCCTGTGAAGGTGATGACAGCTCCTCCTCCCAGGACAACTGCCTATTAGTCATGCAGTAATGTGTGTGGAGTGTTGTCAGTAACTGCAGCATTTTAGAATTCATCTTTTCATCATATTTTGGACGTCCGCAGACAATCAAAGCTTAAAACTCAACTGTAGTGACACAGATCCTTTGCCTAAAGGATCTTTTGTTTCGACTGTATTCAGGGCCGTGTTCATCTCTGAAGATTTGATTTTATTCAAGCTTCTGGACCTTCACTTACATGGTGCCTCATTTAAATAATTTCTAAGAACAAAGTTCCAGAAAGTAGGGAGCCTCTAGTGCTATTGTTGGAAAAAGGAGTGAGGAGGAGGAAGAATTTGGAATGTTCTCCATTAAATTCGCTCTGCCTCATTTTGGAGAAATCTGACTGTGGCAGTCAGTGTGTCATCCTAGTTTGCTGAAGGCTGAGTTTCTGGTTGGTATTTCACAGCCTCGATCCAGAAGACTGAAGAAAGCATGCATTTACCCATCTTCTTCATGGCCATCTGTCCTTCAATCTAGAAAGTAAGGGGTGGTTTAAATAATACTTTTCCTTATTATCTTAATCAAACGTGATGGCTGTGGGAGGCTAAACTGGTGTGGCGATATACCTACGGGTAAGAGGGAGGAAGCAAAGGGCTGGGTCTCAGCTGGTGCCATTCGTTCCACGTGTGCTTGTTGAGTTCTTTAATTCTGAGCATGAACCAGAAGTGTGATACTATGCAGAGAAACCAGAGGTGCCAAGCTTTGAGCCTGTTAGAGGTTTGTGAGAAGGTTTCAGATCATTAGAACTGTCAAAATGAATGCAAGTGCCTCATGACAGAGCTTTGGCCCTGGAGTTACGAAGGAAATAAAAGTCAGTTTCCTAACAAACAAGTTGTAATCCATAAGGAACATGACCTGGAAATCCCTGCGGTAGGAATGTTTACATTCATCCGCCTACACTGGGGAACAGCAGCACCCGAAGAACTTGTGCTAACTGGTGAGGAACGTGGAAAGGCTAATGCAGTGGTTCTCAGCCTTGGCTGCACATTGGAATTACCTGGAAAGTTAATATATATACACATATACACACACGGTGATGCCTGGGCCTTAGGGGCTCTGATGGAATGGACCTGGGGTACAGGCTGGGCATACAGGCTGGGCATGAGGATTTCTAAGCACTCCTCAGGGGGTTCCAACATACTGCCAAGGTCAAGGTTGAGAACCACTAGGCTGCAGAGTGAAGCTTCTGAGTGGTTTGGATCTGGTGGTATTGATTAGGTTAGTCTAGGGAAGTTTCCTGCGGGATGTTTCAAACCACAGGAGTGTGGTTTGAACAAAGAACCATGAAAGGATAGGTGCACAGCAGATTGCCGTGTGCAATTCACACAAAGAGGGCCAGGGGCCCCTCCTGGGCCCGGGGCCACAGAGGGCATAGAACGTGCCTATGGAATGAATGTTTGCTTCCAGGGCCAGAGTGATTGGAGTTTGGGTAGCAGTAGTACCCCTGTGTGTACTTGCCCACAGGCTGTGTCCGCACTAAGGGGCATGGAGCATGGCATGGACTCAGAGGTCCAGCAAGTTGCAGGAGGGGCGTTTAGAATAGGCAGTGGCTCAGGAGAAGGCTGACTGGGGAAAGCCACTGTCTCTGCAGGCTCTGTGAGAATGGGGACGCCGCCTGTCTTCTCAGCAAGCACCTAGCACAGAGCCTGGCTCCCTGCATGGTGGGGAAGGTTCTCAGCAGTCGTCTCTCTCCCTAGGATGATCCGGGCACGGGAGCGTCCCTGGCGATGGGGACTGACCCGAAGGCACTTGAGTTCTTGAGATTCGGGACACATGCAACATAAATGAATGCCATGTCTCTAGCCCAAGCCCTGTTATTGGTTTCAGCTGACAGTATTTTTTTTCCCTCCCATTTCTCTTCCGCATTAATGTTTCATGGCCATGAGACCTGGTAGGGGGAGTAATGGTGTGGATGGGATTTATGTCATTTTCTGTTTCAATTGAATTTTGAACAATTCACCCAGAACCATTCAGGCCAAGAGAACATCTATTTTTAAAAAAACCTTTTTCAGTAGATCATCCTCATGGCTCTACAGGGCCCAAATGCCAAGTCTTGTTCTCTCTTTGTCACTGTGGGCCCCTGGTGGGGCAGCAAACAGGCTGCCCCCTTTAGCCACAGAAACACAACGTCTTGTACAAGCTTTCTGTGTAACGGGTAACATCCAAATCGCATCCCTGGATGGCACAGCGGTGGTAAAGGGACAGTGTTCCCCCATGAGGAGCCCGGCAGCAGGGCAGCATTGGGGCCTGAGCCCCAGGATCTGCTGCCCTGGGGAATGGATGGTGAGCTGGGCCGGTTGGCCAGGCTCAGGCAGGGGCCACTTCATGCTTCAAAGAATTTAAAAAAACAGATTGCTACCCTTTGCCACGGCCAGTCACTCTTCCCCTGGGCCTGAGAACCTCAGCACTTGTTTGGGGGGGAATTTATCATTGTAGGGGGAGCAGAGCATCTCCGTGGGCTGCAGCAGCTTAGTGATGACAAACAGGCTTTTGAGGTGGAGGCTTATGGGGCCTGCACCTGTACTTCTTGCCTTCTCTTTTGATAAATCTGTTAACACTCAGAGGGAATTGTTTGAGCAATGGCTCCACAGTTCTTTTCTGGATTAGAAATTTAAAGTAGCATTAAAACTATCACATCTTTAGAATATCTAATCAAAGCTGTTGGGGGCTTCAGGGTTCTAGGCTTTGCCCATGACAGGGCGGCCTCCTGGTGGCTGGCCAGAGCCCTTGAGTGCAGGGTGTCCACTCAGGACACCTGAGCCAGTGCGTGATGCAAAGTCCGGCCCACAGCAGGCCCTCCCAAGGCAGAAGCTGAGGATGACCAAGGGGGTCCACACTCTTTGGGGCCTTCTGACTCATCAGCTTCTGTTGGAACAAGTGGGTAAACTAGGAGAAACCACCTTTGAAAAGTTATTTTTAGACAATGTTGACTACAAAGAAGAGGGGCTGTTAAAATTTGGTTTTCCAAGAAAACACAAAACAAGTGTCTTTCCAGAAAAAGGTAAGGGAACAAAGGAAAGGAAAACAAAACTTGCCTCATTTTGTTCAGAACGAATTTCCTCCTTATGCAACTGCTGAAGGTGAGCCAGCATTTTGGTTTACTTTCTGAGATGCAGCCTGCTTTCCTCTTGGTTCACTGGGGTAGAGCAGAAAGTGGGTGCCGACCCTTGTGGGCTGCACTGTGGAGAAGAGCTACTCACTCTTGTGGCTGAACTACTCCCTGGCCCAAAACACACTTTCCGGTTAGTCTTGTTGGCAGTGCCCTTTCCTTCGATTCTGGAAATACCAATGGCAGCCTGGGGAGTTTTACATTTTGCTGAGGTTCTCAGTCGCAGACCTAGGTGAGTGGTCTGTGCATGGTCCTTGCACAAACAGCCCACACTTGTTCTCATTCATGAGCTGGCTCCCCTGGCTGCCCCTCTGGGCTGTGATTGTTGCCTCCAACTCGTGGGCTGGGGCCAGTGAGGCTGGTGTGACCCTTGGGACTAATATTTTCTCACGGGAGAATGGGGTTCCTCAAGGGTGGACATCATCGATTCCCTGGAGGAATCTTGACTTTTAGCATCCCATTTTTGTGTTTAGAGAACAGTGCGACTTCTTGGTGGTCTTTTAGATGCATCTCTCTTCTTCCTCCCGAAGAACATTCACTTTCTCCAAAATCACTGAGTTAAAACCACTGCTCCTCTCCCAACCCATCTTTTACCCCCTGCCAGATTCATCTTCCTGAGAGACCACTCCAATCATTTGTTTCCATCTTCAAACCTCCCACTGGCTCTCTGTTGCTATAAGGTCTGTCCTGTGACATGGCACATGCTTCCCCCCTTGGAGACTTCACTCTAAAAGGCTTAGCACCTTGGCACCCTTTTTAGTCCTGGCTCCCAAGTCCTAGGTATATATTTAAAGGCGGATTTAGGAATCCAGTTCTTCCCACTGTGTGTTCCCTGCACAGTGGCCTTCTGTCCTTTCTGGGCCCCTGCTGCACTTACTGGCTACATCACACAGCCCAGCACTTGGTCAGGTTTTGTCCCACTACACTTGTCATCCCAAGCAGCTTTCAGTGTCTTCTCCATCCTGACTCCTCCTTCCTTTAAGAACCTTACACAGTGGTAGGTGGGTGACTAACACATTCTAACGAGACTAAATGAGGTTATCTACAATTATTCATACTTCGGACCAGCATCATATCTTACAAGTTAATCACTGGAAAAGTACTTGATAAGCTACACAGGAGGAATAAGATACCATCTATTCTGTTCTAGTCTTATGAAGCCAAGTAGATGATACTCAGATGTAAGAAAACAAAGAAAAGCAACGAAGCGTGGGGTAGACTCCATCTAAAAGGCTAGTGAAACAGAAGAGATGGGTGTAAGTGATGTTTTGACCAAAGAATTATCCAGATTTTCTGCCAGATGAAGTACGGTGGCGTGAGACGGAAAGGAGAGCAAAAAATGACTGCAAATGGATGGCAGGGGCATTGGCCAGGCGTTCGTGAATTCAGTGGTGGCAGGGGACATCATGGGGCATTGCACCCCTCTGCTGGACAGGAGCAGCAAGGAGGACGGGGTAGGCCAGGCTGCTCAGCTATGCGGAGGAGAGAGGAATCGAAGGGGATTCCAACATGTGTGAAAATGATGAGGCGCAATACAATAATGTTTATGGTCTATCGAACGAGTGTTTTGTTACAGGCTCCGGGCTGTTTTGAAGGCATCCTTTCAGTTAGTCATTATTATCAAGCCCATAAGATAGTATTGTCCTTATTTAACAGACGAAGAAACCAATATTCAGAGAGCAGTTACACAGCTGGTAAATCTTCCAGCTTGGCGTCAAACTTTGCAACCATTGCACAGCTGTGCTGCCTTTGAACAAATAATATTTTTACTGGTACATGCCACTCACAGCACAAAGCACACTCAGCCGCTTTTATAAATCGTGAAGGAAGCAGACATCATGAAAAAGACACCTAGGGCTCATCCTCAGTTTACATTCCAACCAATTTTTTCTCTCACATTTTACTGTGAAAATTACCAAGCACACAGCAAAGTTGAAAGGGTTTTACAATAAACACCCAAATGCCCACCACTTAGCTTCTACTTTTAACCTTTTCCTATATTTGCATTATCACATATCTTTCCAAATAGACATTCCTCTATGTATCCGTTAGTACATCTCTTATCTTTCAAAATAAATTGCATGTGTCACTACTCCTCTCCCAATAGTTCAGCGTGCATGTTATGAACTGGAGTTCTACATTTGCTTACATTTTATAAACAATTAACATATAAAGAACTGTACAAATCGTCAGTGGACCTTTGCATGAGCTTCGGTCCACCTGCACACACCTGTGTCACCTGAACCTCTAAGAAGACATAGAACATTACTACTGCTCCAGAAACGTGCCGTCATTCCCCTTCCCAATTGATCGCTGCCCTGTCATCCCCAGATGTAACCACTGAGCTGATTTTTTCCACCATAGATTAGTTTTGACTGTTCTAGAATTTTATCTAAATGGAGTCATTCACTATGTACTGATTTGTGAAAGCCTTCTCTCAGTCAGTATAATCTTTTTGAGACTTATCTATGTTTCAGGGTCTATCCATTTGTCACTTTTTATTGCTGAGTAGAATTCCATTGCATGAATGTTCCACAGCATGTTTATCCATTCTCCTGTTGATGGACATGTGCGTTGGTTATAGTCTTGGGCTATTATAAATAAAGCTACGACGACCAGTTTTGGAGACGCCTTTTTTTGTGAATATATACTTTTGTTTCTCTTGGGAAAATATCTAGGAGTATTGCTAAGTCATAGGTTAGTTGTATGTTTGTTTCTATAAGAAACTGCCAGTCCTTTCCCCCAGGTTTTACCATTTGACATCCCCAAGCATAGTACACGCGGTCTACTTACTACACATCCTTGCCAACAGGTGGTGGTGCCAGTCTTGACAATTTTAGCATCCTGTTAAGATGGTTTTAATTTGTGTAGGTTTTAATTTGCACTTCCATGGTGACTAACAATGTGCTGCACACTTTTCCATGTGTTACTGGACTTTTGTATATCATTTTTTGTAGTATCCATTCAAATCTTTTGCCATTTTTAATTGGATTGTTTTCATTATTGAGTTGCATTACGTTCTTTATATATCCTAGACCCTAGATAGCAACCTGTTGTCAGATATGTTTGCTGGTATTTTCTTCCACTCTGTGACTTTTCATTTTCTTGACGGTGTTTTTGATGAACAGAAGATTTTAATTTGATACAATTTAATTTATCAGTATTTTATGGTTATTGCTTTCTGTGATCTGCCTAAGAAAACTCTGCCTATCCCCAAGTCATAAAGATATTCTATATATTTCCTCTAAAGGCTTTGTGGTTTTTATCTTTTACATTTAGATCTATGCGTATAATCCATCTAGAATTCATTTTTGTGTATGGTATGAGCTGGGATCAAGCTTAATACTTTTCCATATGGATATCCAGTTATTCAAGCATCATTTGTTGAGAAGACTCTCCTTTCCTCATTGGATTGCTTTGGCACCTTTGCCAAAAATCAAATGACTGGTATAGGTCTGTTCTGGACTCTGTTCTGTTGCATAGATCTGTTTGTCAACCCACATGCCAGTTATGTGCTTTGTTAATTACTTTATAGTGAGTCTCAAAGTCAGATTATATAAGTTCTTCAACTTTGTTGTTCTTTTTCAAAATTGGTTTGGTATTCATGTTCTTTGCATTTCTATTTTAGAATTAACTTGATAATGTTCACTCAAAAGAAGCCTGCTGAGTCTGTGAGTAGGATTGCACTGAAGCTATAGATCAATTGGAGACAATTGATATTTAGTGATATTGATTCTTCCAATTCATGAACATGGTGGAGTTCTCCGTTTGTTGAGATCTTTAATGTTCTCTCAGCAATGGTATGTAGTTTTCTGTGTAAAGGTCTTTGCATAGTTTTGTCAAATTTACATCTAAGTATTTTATGTTTTCTGATGTTATAACGAATGGAATTGATTCTAAGTTCATTTTCCAAATGTTTGCTGTTAGTTTGCAAACATAATTGATTTTTTTTCTAAATCTTTTTTTTTATTGGGGTGACAATTGTTAGTAAAATTACATAGATTTCAGGTGTACAATTCTGTATTACATCATCTATAAATCCCATTGTGTGTTCACCACCCAGAGTCAGTTCTCTTTCCATTACCATATATTTGATCCCCCTTACCCTCATCTCCCTCCCCCCACCCTCCTTACCCTCTTGTATCCTATGAACTTGCTTGATTGATTTAATTAATGCTATCAGTTGCTTTATAGGTTACTTAGAATTTTATCATTCATGAAAGGTCATATCTTTCATGTCTGTTTGTGAAGGATCTTGGTCTATAATTTTTAAAAATGCTTTCATCAGGTTTTGTATATTAGGACTATGCTGGTCTATTAAATGAGCTTAGAAGTATTCCCTTCTCCTCTGTTTTTTGAATGAATTTATATAATATATAATATTGGTGTTATTTCTTCCTTAAATGTCTGCTTGAATTCTCCTGTGAAGGTATATTGGCCTGGAGTTTCTTATGTGGAAAGATTTTTGATACAAAAATCTTTTTTCTGTAATTTTTCCATAAATATAGGAAAATTCAATTTTTTCTCTGTCATCTTATGTGAGTTTAGGTAAGCCTTATTTTTTTCAGAAAATTTGCCATTTCATCTAAATTTTTTGACCAATAAAAAAAGGATCATAATATTCTGTTATTATCCTTACAATGTCTGTAGGATTTGTAGTAATAACTTCCCTTTCATTTCTGAAAGTGATGTTTCGTTCTCTCTTTTTTAATTGATCTATCTAGGTAGGGATTTATCAATTTTGTTGATCTTTTTGGAGAACCAACATTTAGGCTTCATTAATTTTCTCCATTGTGTATCTCTTTTGTTTATCTATTTTGTTGATACTGTCCTTAATCATTATTTGCTGCATTCCTTCAACTCACTTTGGTTTACTTTGCTTTTTTCTGGTTTCTTACGTGGAACCTCAGGTCATTATTTGTTTTTCATAGCTTTATTGAGGAATAACCGACATACATTAAATTGTCCATGTTTACAGTGTACCATTTGATGAGCTCTGTTATGTGTATACATGCATGAAGCCACCACCACGATCAAGATACCATCTCTGTCAACATGTCTTCAAGAGTTTCTTTGTGCCCTTTTGTATTACTCCCTCCTGTCCCTCCTTGCCCTCCTCTATCTCCAAGCAACCACTGATCACTACAGAATAGTTTCCATTTTCTCAAATTTTATGTAAATAGAATTATAGAGTATAAACTCTTTTTGTATGGCTTCTTTCACTCAGCATGAGTTTGAGATCCACCATGCTCTTGCACTTATTAATAGTTCATTTCGTTTTTATTGAAACAGCTTTATTGAGATATAAGTAGACTATGCAATTCACCAATTTAAAGGGTACGATTCAGTGGATTTTAGTAGTTCCTTTCTTTTAATTGTTCAGTGGTATTCTATTGTATAACTACACCACAATTTGTTTATTCATTTATAACATTCAAATGTTAGTGGGCATTTGGTTTGTTCCCAGAATTGGCTATTACAAGTAAAGTTGCTTTGAACATTCATATAAAAGTCTTTGAATGGACATATACTTTCATTTCTCTTGAGTAAATACCTATATCATTTGGTAGGTGCATGTTAACTTTTTAAGAAACTCTCAAACTCTTTTCCGAAGTTGTTTTTCCTAACCATGTGATCTCCCACGAGTAATATAAGAATTCAACCTGTGCACATCCTTGCCATCACCTGGCCTGGTCCGTTTTTAAATTTTAGACACTTTCATAATTATACAATATATTTCTTTCTGGTCTTAATTTTTATTTCCCCAATGACTAACGATGTCAAGCATCTTTTCATGTATTTATTTGCTATCTGTATATCTTCTTTGATGAACTGTATGTCTAAATAGTTCACTCAATTCTGAATTGGGCTGTGTGTTTCCTTAATGCTGAATTTTGGCAGTTCTTTATATATTCTGGAGAAAATTGTTGATCAGATATGTGCAAATATTTTCTCCCAGTCTGTGGCTTGTGTTTTCATTTTGTTAACAGTGTCTTCCAAAGTGTGGAAGTTCCATGAAGTCCAAAGTATCAGTGTTTTATGGATCATGCCTTGGTTTCTGCATCTAAGAAATCTTTGGTAACTCAAGATCACACTCTCTTCCATGTTTTCTTTTACAAGATGGATATTTTTACCTCTTCTATTTACATCCATAGTTTTGAGTTAATTTTTGAATATTGAGCGAAGTGTACATTAGTTTCTTTTTCTTTCTTTTTTTGACATTTGGATAGCCAGTTCCAGTTTCTAATGAGAAGACTATCCTTTATCCACTGAATTGCCTTTGTACCTTTGTCAAAAACCAATTGACTATATATGTGTGGCTCTGTTGCTGGACTCTATTCTGTTCCATTGATCTATATTTGTGTATCACAATGCTGTTATAATTACAGTATCTCTATAATCTTAAAATCAGCTCTGTAAATCCTTAAACTTTGTTCTTTTACAAAGTTGTTTTGGCTAAGTTAGTCCTTTTATTTCGTATAAATTTTAGAATCAAATCGTCCATTTATACAAAAAGCTGGCTGGAATTCTATTTGAGATTAAAATTAAACATTTGACAAAAATTGGCACTTTTACAATATTGAGTTTTGTGATCCATTAACGTGGTCTAACTCTCCATTTATTTAGGTCTTTTTAATTTCTCTCCGTACGGTTTTATAGTTTTCAGTGTACAGATCTAGTCTATCCTTTTTCATATTTATTTGAAAGTGTTTCATATTTTGGATGCTATTTAAGTAGTATTGTTTATGTACTTTCAATTTCTGATTGCTCATTGTTCTTATATACAAATGCAATTGATTTCTCTATATTGATTTTTTTAAATCATTCAACATTGCTAGATCACTTATTATCTTAATAGATTTTTTTATACATTCCATCAGATTTTCTAAATAGACAATGATGCCATCTACTAAATAAGATCATTTTACTACTTCTTTTCCAAACTGGATTTCTTTAATTTTTCTTTCCTTAAAGTGTTCAATGGAAATGATAAAGAAGACATTCTTACCTTGTTCCTGATTCTGGGGGGAAAGCATTTATTCTTTGAGCATTAAATATGACATTAAGTATAGGTTTTTTATGTATTATACATATTAGGTCAAGGGTTTCTTTCTGTTCTTATTTTGCTGAGAGTTTTTTGTTTTTAATCAGGAGTGGATGTTTATCAAATGCTTTTTTTAAAAAATCTATTGATGTCATATTTTTTCTCATGTAGTCTGTTAATATAGTAAATTATATTGATTTTAAATGTTAAATCAACCTTCATGTCTTGGGATAAATCCTTGTATTTCCTTTCACACATGTTGGAATGTTGGATTTGATTTGCTAAAATGTTAAGGATTTTTGCATTTATGCTCACGTGGGATGTTAGTCTGTAGTTTTCTTTTCTTGTAATGTCTTTGTCTAGTTTTGAAATCACTGTAATGTTGACCTCATGAATAAGTAGAGAAGTATTTCCTCCTCTTTGTTTTTCTGGAAGATGTTGAGAATTGGCATTGTTTATTCCTTAAATGTTTAACAGAATTCATCATCTGGGCCTGAAACTTTTGTTGTCACTGATTTTATCCATTTCTTTTTGTGTGTGTGCTAGTTTATTGATTGTTGCTTTGACTTTTATTATTTCGTTTCTTCTGCTCACTTCAGGTTTACTTGCTGGTCTTTTTCTAATTTTTTAAGGTGGAAGGTGAGGTTATTTTTTTTAACATAGGTATTTACTGCTATAAATTTACCTCTAAGTACTGCTTTAGGTGTATCCCCAAATTTTGATATGTTGTTGTTTAGGAGGTCCCAATCACCCATATGTTTGGTGATTCACTGGAAGGACTCAGGGACTCAGAGACAGTTGTGGTTATGGCTATAGTTTTTTACAACAATCGGAAAAGGGAAACAATTTCAGGCAAAGTCTAGAGGAAAACAGATATAAGCTTCCCTTTTCATCCCCAGCTGGTGTCACCCGGAACAGACTCCTTTCTACAACAGCAGAATGCAACAACATGTGTGCAGTATTTTCACCTAGGTACTCAAAGTCCAGGGTTTTTATTGGGAGCTGGTCCCACAGGCATAAGCACCAGACACGGATATCAAAAATCCCATCTCCCAGAAGGAAAGCAGGTGTCAGTACCCCAGATAAACTAAAAAGTCCTACCATTGTAGGGAACATTCCAAAAGTCAAGTTTCCAGACACCAGCCAGTAGCCAAGTCTGCAAGCAGGCCGTTCTAACCATTGCTCAGGCCTGGTCTCTTAACTCTTTCCTGCACAGTATGTTCTCATAGTCATTCAGTTCAAGATACTTTCTAGTTTCCCGTTTGATTACTTCTTTGGTTTAGAGACTATTTAAAAGTGTGTGTTTTAGTTTCCAAATATTTGAGGATTTTATAGATATTTTTCTGTTATTTGTTTCAAATTTAACTCCCTGTGGTTAGAGAACATACTTTGTGTGATTTGAACCCATTTACATTTATTGAGACTTGTTTTATGTCCGGATTAAGGTCTATCTTAGTCAATACTTTAAGTTCATTTGAAAAGAATGTGTATTCTTTTGTTGTTGGGCAGTGTTCTATAAATGCCAATTAGGTCAAGGAGGTTGATTGCAGTCTTCATCTCTTTTGTGTTTTTACTAATTTTTTTTCTAGTTCTATCAAGTGCTAAAAGAGCAGTATTAAGATCCTCAGCCATGATTGTCGGCTTATCTATTTCTCCCTTTAATTCTATCAATTTTTGTTTCATTTGTTTTGAAGCTCTGTTGTTAGGTAATATACATTTATGATTATTATGCTTTCTGATAAATTGACCTTTTATCATTACGAAAAGCTCCTCTTTATATCTCTTTGTATTATAATCTATTTTATTTGTTATTAATATAATCACTCCAGCCTTCGTATGTTTATTAGTCTGCATGATGTATCTTTTCCCATGTGTTTACTTTCGATCTGTATGTCTATTGAAGGTAAATTTCTTATAGGCACATATAGTTGGATTTTGATTTTTTAAATCAGTTCTGACAATCACTATGTTTTAACTGGGATGTTTAATGTCCACAACTGAAAGCCCTCCCCATGCTTTTCAGTCTCTTCCCTGAAGCCTAATCCTCCAACCTGGTTTGATTCCTCTCCCCTGAAGCCAGGGCACTGGGGCTGGGGGGTGGACCAGGATGGACATATCGCTTATGACTCTGTTTCCCTGACTTCAGTCATTCCCGCACCTTGATTGTCTCCATATTCATGCATGACCATATTCATGCACATCATTCGTCATTTGGATTCATTGCTTATTTTTCTTATGAAGCAGTCACTTTTAAAACTTGTTATCACCACAGTAATCACTACCATAAACTGGGATACCACAATCACTAGCCATAATGGAAGGTACCAGTAAAAATAGATATAACGGGGAAAAAAACCTCACAATGTTATGAAATTCTAGACAGCCACTGCTGTTGGCTGAAAGCTCTGAGACTGAGCCCCCCTCCTTGGAAAGAAGCAGGTAGGTGTTATAGGCACACCAGCCCCGACCTGAGGGTTTCTCCTTGATAAACTCAGAAGGCTTGGAAAGACACCGAAGGGCAAATGACTTGAATATATGGTTCAAGGTTACTTAGTGTGAAGTTTTAGAATACCCTAAGCTTACCTTTTACCCCTTCGGCATCCCACCCTGTGAGGAATGCTACCTTTGGCACTTCTGAACCAGCTTCCTGAGAGTATCTTTTGTTCTCTTTCTCATCCCTGTGCCTAGAACATTGCCTGGCACGTAGTATACTTTTAACAAACACTTACTGAATGTTTTTTCCCCCTATTAGACAATAAATCGCTTGAGAGCAGGGACTAGTTTCTAACTATGTTTTTTTTTCTTCTAATTTTATTAGGGAATATTGGGGGAACTGTGTATTTCTCCAGGGCTTATCAGCTCCAAGTTGTCCTTCAATCTAGTTGTGGAGGGCGCAGCTCACTGACCCATGTGGGTATCAAACCAGCAACCCTGCCATTCAGAGCTCGCGCTCCAACCAACTGAGCCATCTGGCTGCCCCCCTAACTATCTTTGTCTCACAGGCCCAATAAATATTTCTTGAGTTAAAATTAAAAAGATAAGGTATCACTTAGAGCTGCCGTTTTCCTCTTGGGGGTGATAGTTCACAATATGTAAACAAAGATTATAATGAACATCTCTTTCAGAACCCCCGGACACACAGTGATGAAGCCGTTTTATTCTTCTGTCCTCTCACTATTACTAATTTTTCCTTTGTGCTGTCCCGCCCCTGCATAGCTTTCAAAGGGTCTGATTTATTAAGGGGACGTCCTGCTGATTGCTTCTGTCTTATGCTAATCTCAGTGAAGATGAAGCCCCAGTGTCATTAAGTAGTTTAATGACTCTCTGTTGAATGCTAGTGTAACAGGAGTGGGAAAATGCTAGATCTTTGCAATTCCTTCATTCTCTTCACAAAATCTAGCAGGCATATGAGTATACCCATAAAAGTGTTTAGCAAAAGTGCCATCAGTCATTGACAAGCCTTTAAGAACAAGAAACTTTCAGTAAAATGAAATCTCTTTCTGAAGTTATTTATATATAAGTTCCTCTTTGTCACAGAGCAACCAGGGGACACAGGCTAGAGGAATGACAGCATAAAAGGGAGAAACACAGATGTGCTGCTCGCTGAACACAGCACACCCCATATGCACAACGTGTGCTCTAAAGATGTCTGTAAACTAAAATCAGTCTTGAAATAACAGTGAGTATATACATCACTACTGAATCCAGATTCTCCCCCTCCCTCTCAAAAAAAGAAAAAAAGATACATCTAGGTGAATTGACCCTAAAGAAAACAAAAAGAACCAGCATGATCTGGGCACCCCCTGCGGGCTAGGCCAGTGGGTCCCACAGGATCAGCAGCCTCAGGCTTCACAGAACGTGTTAGAAACACAAGCTCTTTGGCCCTAACCCAGACCTCCTGAAACAGAACTTATGGGGGCAGAGCCCAGCAGTGTGGTTTTACAAGCCTTCCGGGTGATTTCAGTATAAATATGAGCTTGAGAGCTACTGAGAAGGCATTTTGCACAAATTATTTCATTTAGAATCTTAGATCCTAAAAAGTAGGCACAGGAGGGAAAAAAAATGGCGGCGTGAGGTGAGCCTCTGTAACGCTCCCCTGGAATTTACAACGAATCGGACAACAATAACTCCACAAAGGACTCCTTGCACAGCAGACAGGCAAGACGAAGAGGCCGACTACTGAATTCACCTCCAGGTGGGTGAATCGCGCGAGCGGGGGAGGAGGGAGAGGAGAAGTGCAGAGACGGAGCCGCGCGGGTGCAGGACACAGACCTAGCTCAGTGCTCGGAGCCCACTGCTCCCGGAACTACCGCCGCTGCGGGAGAGGGAAGGACTCGGACTGCTAGGGCTCCGCTCACGGCCCGCAGGGCTGAGGGGGCAGCATACAAAACCGCTGAACCCAACGCTCGCTCACGGCAGACCTCGGAGCAAAGACTGAGGGAAGAGGGCTGAAATCGGTGGTTTAAGCCCTCACTGCCGAGCGGAGAACGGAAGCCCTAGGCACGGAGACTAGCCGCCCCCTCCTTACCCTCCCAGAGCTCGCCCCGCCCCCACCTGCCCTGTGCTAGAAGCGATAAAGTAGCAGTGTCGGATCAAAGGACAGAATATTTGCTGCTCTGAGAACTGTGGACCGCAGACACAGATTCGCAGCTCAACTAGTTCCGGCAAAGGGGAGGGAGCTGTGGAAGCAGGACTGGCTGTGGTGGTGGTCGCCGCCATTGCTCTGGGCCACCTCTCACAACTCACCCCGCCCCTGGCCCCACCTATCTGGGCGGATCCCTGCAGGAGTAAACAGAACTGCTGAAACAAACGGGCTCTGAATCTGGTGCAGAAAGAGCTTTGGAACTCCAAAAGCTCTTCGCATACCTATCAACCTGTTGCAGAAGACACTCCTGTAGATGTCTAGGAAGAGAAATAGTAAATCAGTGATTGCCATGAATAACCAAGGCAACAAGATAGCTCAGAAAGAAAGTGAAAAGTCTCCAGAAAAGGAACTTAGAGATATGGACCTTTGTGATTTAAATGACAGAGAATTCAAGATCGCAATTCTGAAAAAACTGAATGAGATGCAAGAAAACACAGAAAGGCAGTTTAATGAACTCAGAAACACAATCAAAGAACACCATGAGCATTTTACAAAAGAGATTGAAATCTTGAAAAAGAACCAAATAGAATTTCTGGAGATTAAGAAATCTATAGAAGAAATTAACAATAAAATATCCAGCTTAGGTAGTAGAGTTGACCAGATGGAGGAAAGAATCAGTGACATCGAAGATAGGAACCTGGAATTTACACAGAGGGAAGAAGAAAGAGACTTGAGACTTAAAAGAAATGAAAGAACTCTACAAGAACTTTCTGACTCCATCAGAAAGAGCAATATAAGAATAATGGGCATACCAGAAGGAGAAGAAAAAGGGAAGGGAACAGAGAATATATTCAAACAAATCGTCGATGAGAACTTCCCAAACTTGTGGACAGAACTGGATCCTCGAATCCAAGAAGCAAATAGAACACCTAATTACCTCAATCCCAACAGGCCTTCACCAAGGCACATTGTATTGAAGCTGTCTAAAATCAATGATAAAGAAAGAATCCTCAAGGCAGCCAGGGAAAAGAAGACGGTAACTTACAAAGGAAAGCCCATTAGATTATCATCAGATTTTTCAGCAGAAACTCTACAAGCTAGGAGGGAATGGAACCAAATATTCAAACTATTGAAAGAGAGAAATCATGAGCCAAGAATAATATATCCAGCAAAGATCTCCTTTAGATATGAAGGAGGAATAAAGACCTTTCCAGACATCCAGAAGCTGAGGGAATTTTCTAATACACGACCTGCACTACAAGAAATACTAAAGGAGGCTATTAGACCACCATCAACAGGGACAACTTGTGGCAACCGAAACATAAAAAGGGGGAGCGTAAAGGCCTGAACTGGAATATGGGAATAGAGAAAGTAAGCGTACTGAAGAAACTGGAATACTCTAAATATCAAACTTTCTTTTACATAAACTCAAGGGTAACCACTCAAAAAACATCCAAATCTGAAATACATACTGTAATAAAAGAAGAAACAGAGGAAAACATCATAGAATACTACCACACAGAAATAACAGACAACAACAAAAAGGCAAAGAAACAATGGAGACACAGCCTTACCAGAAAACTAAAGACAGAATGACAGGAAATCCTCACATATCAATAATCACCCTAAATGTAAATGGACTGAACTCACCAATAAAGAGACACAGAGTAGCAGATTGGATCAAAAAACTAAACCCAACCATATGCTGCCTACAAGAGACACATCTCAGCTACAAGGACAAGCATAGACTCAAAGTGAAAGGGTGGAAATTGACACTTCAAGCAAATGGTACCCAGAAAAAATCAGGTGTAGCCATAATGATTTCCGATGAAACAGACTTCAGGGTGAAAAAGATAACAAGAGACAAAGATGGACATTTCATAATGGTAAAGGGGACTATACAACAAGAAGACATAACAGTCATCAATATTTATGCCCCCAATCAGGGAGCACCGAAATATACCAAGCAACTACTAACAGAACTAAAGGGAGAAATTGACCAAAACACAATTATACTAGGGGACTTAAATACATCATTGACAGCTATGGATAGATCATCCAAACAGAAGATAAATAACGAAATCGCAGCCCTAAATGACACATTAGATGAATTGGACATAATTGACATATATAGAGCACTTCATCCTAAAACATCAGACTATACATTCTTTTCTAGTGTACATGGAACATTCTCAAGGATAGACCATATATTGGGACACAAAATCAGCCTCAGCAAATTTAAGAAGATTGAAATCATACCAAGCATATTCTCTGATCACAAAGCTTTGAAATTGGATATCAACTGCAAAAAGAAAGCAGGAAAAAACACAAATACATGGAGATTAAACAACATACTTTTAAAGAACGACTGGGTCAAAGAAGAAATTAGAGGAGAGCTCAAAAGATACATAGAAACAAATGACAATGAAAATACATCCTACCAAAATTTTTGGGATGCCGCGAAAGCAGTTTTAAGAGGGAAATTTATATCATTACAGGCCTATCTCAAGAAACAAGAAAAATCCCAAATAAATAACCTCATGTTACACCTTAAAAAACTAGAAAAAGAAGAACAAGCGAAACCCAAGGTCAGCAGAAGAAAGGAAATAACAAAAATCAGAGCAGAACTAAATGAAATAGAGAACAAAAAGACAATAGAAAAAATTAATGTGACAAAAAGCTGGTTCTTTGAAAAGATTAACAAAATCGACAAACCCTTGGCTAGACTCACTAAGATAAAAAGAGAGAAGACACTAATTAACAAAATCAGAAATGAAAAAGGGGAAGTTATCACGGACACCACAGAAATACAAAGGATTATCCAAGAATACTATGAAGGACTATATGCCACCAAATTTAATAACTTAGAAGAAATGGACAAGTTCTTAGAAACATATAGCCTTCCAAGGCTGAACCAAGAAGAAGTGGAAAATCTAAACAGGCCGATCACCAGTAACGAAATTGAATCAGTCATCAAAAACCTTCCCAAAAGCAAAACTCCTGGACCAGATGGCTTCACCAGTGAATTCTACCAAACCTTCAAAGAGGATCTAATACCAATCCTGCTCAAACTCTTCCAAAAAATTGAAGAAGAGTCAGTACTCCCTAACTCATTTTATGAGGCCAACATTACCCTGATACCAAAACCTGGTAAGGACAACACAAAAAAAGAAAACTACAGACCTATATCTCTGATGAATACAGATGCTAAAATCCTAAACAAAATTCTAGCAAATCGAATACAACAATGCATTAAAAAGATTATTCATCACGACCAAGTGGGGTTCATCCCCGGGGCACAAGGATGGTTCAACATTCGCAAATCCATCAATGTGATACATCACATAAACAAAATAAAGGACAAAAACCATATGATTCTATCAATTGATGCAGAAAAAGCATTTGATAAGATACAACATCCATTTATGATTAAAACACTTACTAAAATTGGTATAGAAGGAAAATACCTCAACATAATAAAGGCCATATACGACAAGCCCTCAGCTAACCTCATAATTAATGGTGAAAAGCTGAAGCCCTTTGCTCTACGTTCAGGAACACGACAAGGTTGTCCCCTATCACCTCTGCTTTTCAACATAGTGTTGGAAGTCCTCGCCAGAGCTATCAGGCAAGAGAAAGAAATAAAAGGCATCCAAATTGGGAATGAAGAAGTTAAATTGTCACTCTTTGCAGATGACATGATGCTATACATAGAAAACCCTAAAGACTCCACCAAAAAGCTATTAGAAACAATCAATGAATATAGTAAAGTTGCTGGCTACAAAATCAACGTACAAAAGTCCATTGCTTTCCTATATACCAACAATGAAATCTCAGAAAAAGAGATAGAAAAAACAATTCCTTTTGCAATTGCAGCAAAAAGAATAAAATACCTAGGAATAAACTTAACCAAGGATGTGAAGGATTTATATGCTGAAAACTATAAGACATTTTTGAAAGAAATTGAAGAAGACACAAAGAAATGGAAAGACATTCCGTGCTCATGGATTGGAAGAATCAACATCGTTAAAATGGCCATATTACCCAAAGCCATATACAGATTTAATGCAATCCCCATTAAAATCCCAATGGCATTTTTTAAAGAAATAGAACAAAAAATCATCAGATTTGTTTGGAACCACAAAAGACCCCGAATAGCCAAAGCAATATTAAAAAAAAAGAACAATACTGGAGGTATCACACTCCCTGATTTTTCCTTGTACTACAGGGCTACAATAATCAAAACAGCTTGGTATTGGCGGAAAAACAGATTCATAGACCAATGGAATAGAATTGAGAACCCAGAAATAAAACCACATAAATATGGACAGATAATTTTTGACAAAGAAGCTAAAAACATACAATGGAGAAAAGACAGCCTCTTCAATAAATGGTGCTGGCAGAATTGGATAGCTACGTGCAAAAGAATGAAACTGGACTGCTATCTGTCACCATGTACCAAAATTAATTCAAAATGGATCAAAGACTTAAGCATAAGACCTGACACAATAAACTGCATTGAAGAAAACATAGGTACTAAACTTATGGACCTTGGGTTCAAAGAGCATTTTATGAATTTGACTCCAAAGGCAATGGAAGTAAAAACTAAAATAAACAAATGGGATTATATGAAACTGAAAAGCTTCTGCACAGCAAAAGAAACTATTGACAAAATAAGGAGGCAACCAACTGAATGGGAGAAGATTTTCGCAAACAGTTCCTCTGATAAGGGGCTAATATCCAAAATATACAAGGAACTCATGAAACTCAACAACAAAAAAACAAACAACCCAATTGAAAAATGGACAGAGGACCTGAAGAGACATTTCTCCAAAGAGGATATACAAATGGCAAATAGACATATGAAAAAATGCTCAACATCGCTAATCATCAGAGAAATGCAAATGAAAACCACAATGAGATATCACCTCACCCCAGTCAGAATGGCTTTCATCAACAAAACAAATAGTAACAAGTGTTGGAGAGGCTGTGGAGAAAAAGGAACTCTCATACACTGTTGGTGGGAATGCAGACTGGTGCAGCCGCTATGGAAGGCAGTGTGGAGGTTCCTCAAGAAATTACGAATAGAATTACCATATGACCCAGCAATCGCTCTCCTGGGTATCTACCCCAAAAATATAAAAGCATTTCTCTACAGAGACACGTGTACTCCAATGTTCATTGCAGCTTTGTTTACGGTGGCCAAGACATGGAAACAACCAAAATGTCCTACGATAGATGAATGGATAAAGAAGTTGTGGTACATATACACAATGGAATACTATTCGGCGTTAAGGAAAGATGATATAGGAGCATTTGTGACAACATGGATGGATCTCGAGAGAATAATGCTAAGTGAAATAAGTCAGACAGAAAAAGCAGAGAACCCTATGATTTCACTGATATGTGGTATATAAACCAAAAAGAACAAGACAAACAAATGAGAAACAAAAACTCATAGACACAGACAATAATTTAGTGGTTACCAGAGGGTAAGGGGGTGGGGGGTGGGTGATGAGGGTAAAGGGGATCAAATATATGGTGATGGAAGGAGAACTGACTCTGGGTGGTGAACACACAATGGGATTTATAGACGATGTAATACAGAATTGTACACCTGAAATCTATGTAAATTTACTAACAATTGTCACCCCAATAAAATTAATTAAATAAAAAAAAAAAAAAAAAAAAAAAAAAAAAAAAAAAAAAAAAAAGTAGGCACAGGTCGCCGTTTACCCATAAGGAAACAGACTCAGTGAAGCTCATGAGTTGCCCAGGTTTATACAACCCGAAATAGAGATATCTAAAGATCAGTTGGCAAGCTTATGATTTTTCCACTTGAGTCAGTGTTCCTCAAGCTATAATTGTAATCAAATCACCTGGAGATTAAATGTTAAAATGTAGACTTGGACTCAGTGAGTGGAGTAAGCCCGAGAGTTGCTCGTTGTAACTAGCAGGCGCAGCCAGTGCTTCTGGTGCACAGGGCACCCTGAGTGGCGAGGCGTCACCTATTGCACGGTGGTCTCCAGGCCGGCAGCCTCGGCCTCATCTGGGCCCTTGTGAGAGATCCAAATTCTAGGCCCTGCTCAGACCGAGTGGATCAGAAACTCTGGGGGAGGGGCCCAGCAACCGGTTTTAACAAACCCTTCACATCATTCGTCATTCAGATTCAGGCTGAAGTTTGAGAACCACTCTCATATTTCCATATTAGGAAACTCAGTATTTGCCAGGTATGAAGCAAAGGGGTGCTTACGTTGTAGGTATTTGAAAACCATTAAAAGAAAAACTGGACAAGGGGAAAAAGATAAAACTTTTAAGCTTGAATGGTAGCTCTCCTTAAGTGTTTTTCCATGAGATAAGGATACAAACATGATTATCACTGGGCTACATAACGAGAGTACTTATCTGTAAAGGCCCTTGCAAACGCATGTTGAAGGTTGGGCCAGTGGGCACCAGCACCGACATGAGAGTCCTTTTGACCAAGGGATACTAACACGTTTTGACCAAGGGATACTAACACTAAGACAGAAGGGATCTAAACACCTGGCCTGGCATTGCACAGAACGGAAATGCTAAAATTTTTCCAAGAAAATATCTAACAGTAGAGGAGATGTATCTCCACTTGTCTGGCGTGTATAGCAAAGTATGTGGGGGGGGGGGGGGAAAGCCTGGGATTATTCTTTTTTATCTTGTGTAATCTTAAAAATTCATATTCATGTTCATTTATATCAAACCAATGCATGTTGTTTTGATATAAGTAACATTTTAAATTACCATCAAGATAAAAGGGGACAGATGATGTTGCACTGAGTCTTTTAGGCTCGTGAAATTAACGGAAGAGATCTGACACCAGATATCAAGATTAGCATCCGTGCAATTTCTCCTTGGCCTTGGTGCTAATGCAGACTCAGAATACAGGAAAACACTAGCAGCGATTTGCCCATGACGTCAGGAGCTATGGAAAGGTCATCGCAAGGACAGGGATCCAGAGTGTTGCATGAGGTGTTTTGTTCCTGTGTTTGGGGAACACCGTTTGTTGTTTGTTTGATGTTTGGGTGGGAATTTTGAGAAGTGAATCTCCAAGTGGTTTCCGAAAATAGAGCAGACAGAAAAGATCTTTGATTTATGCGTCCGATATGTTTGCCATCTGAGGAAATACTCATCAAAGTGTATTCAGTAAAGAAAGATGATCAAAGAAATTCTGCATTATTCCACTCACACTGCCATTTTCATTGCATGTTAATGAAAGAGGTGGGTTAAATGACTCAGTTCCCAGCATTCGCACTGCACTTCATCACTGAAGTCGTATCACATACGTGAAAGAATTCCACTTTGTTGTGAAGTTGTTGATCAAGCATGTTTAATCTTTTAAAAAAATAAGGATTGCTTACTAAGTCAACTGATTGTCTACACTGATTGTTTAAGAGAATAGTGCTTTTCTGCATCTGAAAAAGTTTTTACCCCTTTCCATAATATTGATGGGGGAGGGGGGCATGACACAAAAGCTACGAAACACTATATATAAAGTCTGAGTGTGAAAACTTTGATCGAATCTCCTTCCTTCAAAGCCAGCTGTCTTCTATGTAATTAAGAAATACTTTAAAATTACTCATTTCATTACAAAAGTGCGTGTAGATATGAACAATCTTTTTGTTTTTAAAAAAAAATAGCTACCATTTTTACTGCTCTGTTTAATACAATGAGAAATGTAGCAAAGACTCAAAGATGCAGGGAACTGGTTCAGGGATGAGGGTGCATTCAGGTTTTTGATGCCCCTGGTTTCTCACCGTCACACCAACTGTTTTGCCTGATTTGGCACTATCAGAGCATATGGATGTAGCTTTTAGTCAATATTGTATTTGCTTTAAAAAAAGAAAAAGTTTTATGGAAAATTTCCTTATCAGTATTTTACCATGAAACACTGCAAACTCATGTCTTTAGAGACATCAATATTAAGTATATCGGTCAACAAAGACCAATATGGTGGCCAAATCATTAACAGCAGCATATTCAATACAGGCTACAAGGTAAAGAAGCAGATTAATCTCAGTCCCTTATGGACTAATTTATTGAACTTCTTTGTGCCAGGTACTGTGTTAGTATTCAGTATACAAAGGTAATCAAATGAGACACAACTCCTGCTTAAACAGAACTTTCAGTTTGGAAGGATAACAGACAATCAAACAGGACAAAGTTTTGAACTGTAAGAAATACAATAAAGGAAAAGTCCACTAAGAACATGTGACTGGAACACTTGACCTCAGGAGAGGCTGGGATAGGCAAGACCTGTCTGGGAAGGCTTTCCTGTGGGGAAATCACCTTTTGGCTAAGATCTGGAGGACAAATAGGCAAAGGGAAGAGAATGGATTGGGAAGCTTCCTGGGCAGAGGAGCTACATGTGCAAAGGCATGGGTAGTAAAGAGCATGGGCAAATGAGTGGTGGAAAGGAGGCCAGTAAGGCCTGCAAGCTGAGAGCCCAGGACATAGTGGCAAGGGGCAGCAGGAGAGCTGGCGGGGACCAGGCCACACTGCAGAGCCTCATGGCCAGGCTGTCACATGAAACTGGCCCTGAGACCTATGGGACGTACACATTTTAAGCAGGACAGTGATAGGATTAAACGGACCATTTTGCAAGATTGCACAGGTTGAAGAATTTAGAATGGATTGGGCTGGGGGTATTGCCAAATTCAGGTAAGCTGACGGTAGCCTGCTCTCTGACAATGGAGAGAAGTGAAGTGGTGATTCTAGAGGTAGTTAGAAGGGAGATTTTACAGAATTTGATGATGGACTTAGGCAGGGGCGGATGAGAGAAAAGGAAGCATCAAGGATGATCCCCAAGCTCCCACATATTGGGATATCTGGTGATTTTAATTGTGACGGATGCCTTTTATGACTTTGTCATTCAATAATGACAAAAGCACATTTCTACCAAAATGCTATTCGCATTCCCAAGGTGATTCTGAATGAATGTGAAAGGAGGTATCTAGTATTATTTGCTTGCTTGCGTGCTTGCACTGATTATTACACTGATCCTGGCCTTGACTCATTTTAATTGCTAAAAAGTCTCATGACTTTTCATTTTTCAAAAAAAGTGATTTTTAACATAGGAGGAATGTTTTCATATAGTTATGTTTTGGAGTTTTTCTCCCATAGGAGAGATCAGGATTTAGGTTCATTTGTAACTCCAAAATTCACAAAATCAATAAAATTATTGAGAGCAGTGTATCAACATTACCTAGGGTAAATCTTCTGAGATTGCCAGCTGCTGTCTGCAATTCCCGTGTTATGGTTTGAAGTGGCACATCATTTTCATGCCCAGGTTCGTGGTCGGGAATCCCAGGGACCATGCAATGTGATTCGCCTTGCTCAGTTCAGGCTGTTCTCAATTTCCTTCATTTTGTTTTCACAGCATTTGAAATTATATTTCAGACTTCCAGTTTTAGCTATCAACCGATATTCTATCGAACATACAATTTTTCCAGTATTTTTTTGTGAAAATTTTCAAACATACAGAAAAGTTAGAAGAATTATAAGTTAATACGTGTGTACCTACCCCCTAGGTTTGGTAATTAATATTTTGCTCAATCATATATCTGTCCATCTGTCTATCCCTCAATTCATCAATCAGTCCATCTTATTCTTTGATAGATTTCAAACTAAGTTGCAAGCATCACGACAGTTCTCTCTTCGGTACTTTAACATTCATATTATTAACTAGAGCTTACTCTTTGTTTTAGGGGAATTTTCTTTTTTTAGTTAAAAAGTTACATACAGTGAAATGCACAAATCTTAAGTATAGCATTCCTTGAGTTTTGACAAATGCACATACCTCTCCAACCAGACTCCATCAAGAGACCAAACCTCATCGTCCCCAAAGTTCCCTCATGTGGCTTCCCAGTTCTTGCTCCAGTCCATCCCCCAGAGGTCACACAGTTCTAAATTATGTAACCAGAGAGACGTTTTGCCTGTTCTAGAGCCTCATACAGTGTCTCCAATTTCTTGTCTGGCTTCTTTCACTCGTCATGTTTTGAGATTCATCCACAGTGTATGTATTGGTAGTTTTTTTTTTCTTTTTTATTGTTGAATAGTATTCCATTGCATCAATCTACCATAGTTTCTCTCGTTGATGGACTTCTGGGCTGTTTCCATTTGTTGGCTCCTTTGAACATTCTTAGACAAGGCTTTTTGTGAATAACTGCTTTTATTGATCTTGGGTAAATACTCAGGAGTGGAACGGAATACTGAGGATTTGGGTCATCGTGTAGGTCTATGTTTAATTTTTTAAGAAAATGCCAGAATTTTTTTTCATAATGATTGTACAGTTTTATAGTCTCTCCAGTTTCACATCCTTGACAATTTTTTTTTTTTTAGTTTTAGGCATTCTCATGGATGTGTAGAGAAAATATGGTTAAATGATTATTCTCTAAGAGGAAAACAATCCAATGACCCTTAACACTCTCTCTTTCTCTCTCTCATACACACACACACACACACACACACACAGAATTTGTAGTTTTTAGAGGCAAGCATAATAAGGTGTTTGTAAACAAGGCATGTAGCACAAGGACAGCAAGCAACATTTGTGGGAACCTATAGTATTTTAAGTAATTAAAGGTTATAAGTTATGAATTTTCTTTCCAAAAACAAGCTGTAGGCTTCCGAAGACTTGCTTTGAGCTCTGGCAAGAGCAGCCCAGGCCGGCAGTAGTCACATCGCAGAAACTTAGTGCTAAAGCCTGCGGGTCCCTCGGGACACACAGTATTAAAATTCCCCATCGTTACTGTCCATGGACATGTTCTACACTTTAAACTTTCTTTCACAAAAGGAAAAACAACAAAAACACCACACTCCAGGGAGGCTGGTGGACGTGGGGACATTGGATTATGGTATTTTTGTTTTGCTTTAGCATGCATGTAACAACACGTATCCATAGCAGGAATTCATACTTTCCTCAAAATTGGAAAGAAAAGTTATATTTGAAACAGATGCCCTGCACTGACCCAGCGGATATTGTCCTCAGACCCCAGTTTAATAAGCCTGGGCCCTGGATTTCCTTTCTGGGGCCTCACTGTAGAAAGCAATGTGACAAAGAGGAAATGGTGTTAGAGCTAGAGGAAGCTTGGCTTGAAATTGGGCTCGCCGTGTACTAGCTGTGAGGCTCAAGCAAGTCCCTTAACCTCTTGAGGCCTCAGTTTTTCCATCTGTCAGAGGAATGATGATCCTTCCTTCCTTGCAAGGATGTTGTTGTGAACAGATTGCAAATATATGGTCTGACAATTAAGTTCATGAACATGTTGCAACGATGTTGCTAACCTTTTTTGATATCAGAGGGATTATTCATTATGAATTTGTAACCAACTAGACAAACAGTTAACCAAGTATACTATTTGGAAGTGCTGAAAAGGCTGTGTGAAAAAGTTAGACGACCTGAACTTTTCGCCAACAATTCATGGCTCTTGCATCACGACAATGCACCAGCTCACACAGCACTGTCTGTGAGGGAGTTTTTAGCCAGTAAACAAATCCTATATTGGAACACCCTCCCTACTCACCTGATCTGGCCTCCAATGACTTCTTTCTTTACCCGAAGATAAAGGAAACATTGAAGGGAAGACATTTTGATGACATTCAGGACATCAAGGGTAATACAATGAGGGCTCTGATGGCCATTCCAGAAAAAGAGTTCCAAAATTGCTTTGAAGGGTGGACTAGGCGCTGGCATCAGCACATAGCTTCCCAAGGGGAGTACTTCGAAGGTGACCATAGTGATATTCAGCAATGAGGTATGTAGCACTTTTTCTAGGATGAGTTCACGAACTTAATTGTCTGACCTCGTATAAACCTGCAAGCAGATCGCAGACATCTAAGTGATGGGTGCTGTTGTCATGAGAAGTGGCCTCTCTCCTCCTGCCCCACAGTCCTCAGGCCCGCAAACCTCCCCCAGGCTGCCCACCAGAAAACACCAAACCTCACACCCACTCATTCCGTTTATTTCTTCAGTGAACTTGACTGAGAATTATGAGGAAATCATTTTAGTGGAATCATTCGTACCAAGTTATAACTGACAGGTTAGACCGCCAAGAAAAAAATTCTAATACTGAAAGAACTTTTTCATCCAAGTGAACCATTATCTGTAAAAGAGGGTATTTAGAAGAGGCACGTAGATAACCTGGGTCAGGAAGTTTCCATAAAAACCTGGCACTCCTGGGGTGTAACAGGAGAAAAGATCCTCAGGTGCTGCTTTGGCCACAGAGACGCAGGAAGTGAGGCATGATGTGGGGTCCTGGGCAGCAGCTGCTGAGACAGCCCCATAGACCTTCTGCTTGGGAAGCAGGTGAAGGTTGGATGGCTGGTCGGTCAAAGTGTGTTCCTAGTCTCTGTGCTGTCTGTAGGAGAGCCCGTCAGACGCACATGAGCCAGTTGGGGGGTGACAGGCTTGGAGCAGGTGTGTTATGTGCAGCTCAGAAGGTGCCGAATGCAGCATCCTATGTGGAGAAACACCAGAACCTCCTCAGCAAATGGATCCGGTGTCTCTCCCCTCCTCCCCGTTCCCGCCACTTCCCCTCGGGGGCCCGGGCACATTTTCATCCCAAAGGGGTGGGCTGTGCATCTGGACCGTGGGCTTCGTGGGGTTCCATCTGGAAAGAACACAAAGCCCACGTTGACCTTCCAGGAGCTCCACAGTTCCAACAGCTGGCCTGTGGGGGCCAGTGAACTATAAGACAGGGTTTTGTGTGTGTGTGATGTGGGGAGCCATGGGACTTTGTTCCTAAAGGAGAGGTATATTGTGATTCAGACAAAAAAGCTAAGTATTTAAAAATCATTTGCTTTTGAACTAAAGCTGATTGAGAAACATTTTGCAAGGCAAAAGTTGTATCCGCTTGGTATACTGTGTTTCCCCAAAGGTAAGACCTTGCCGGATAATCAGCTCTAATGCATCTTTTGGAGTCAAAATTAATACAAGACCTAATCTTATGTTACATTATATTATATATTATGTTGTATTGTATTGTATTGTACTGTACTGTACTGTACTATACTATACTATATTATATTATATCCGGTCTTGTAGTAAAATAAAACCAGGTCTTATATTAATTTTTGCTCCAAAAGATGCATTAGAGCTGATTGTCCGGCTAGGTCTTACTTTCGGGAAAACATGGTAGTATCAAAAATTCACACTGCGCTTAGTAGCTTTGTAGCAAATGGTCTTTATCTGTGAAGGGAAAACATAAAGTCGTTGTTCACAGAAGAAATAAAAAGGTCCCATAGTTATGGGATAAATGAGTCACAGCCCTTAGTCATACAAGACCAAGATCTCACACAGGCTGGCCATGTAATTGTTTCTGTAATTATGTGGAATGGACTATGCAGCATAATTCATAGAAAACCCCTATTTTAACACTTCAGTTTTACATGATTATTTTTCATTGGTTCAACCAGGCTGGAAACCTGTGTCTTATATAGATGGGATCTCTGGCTATTACAGATGTTGCTGAACCATACTCATCTTCTTCATAGACAGCCCTATACACTCACCTGTCCTGTTTCTCGAGTTACTTTATCCCCTTCATTGAGTGGCTACAAATGCTTGATGGTCTAAGCAACTGGAAGTAGGTGGATTTAGCAGGAAAACTGCATGATTATAAGTGTGATAGAGCTGGAACGTGCCCCACTAGCGTCTCAGTCGCTCATAAACACAACAGTGCAGAGCCCCAAAGAAAGCATATTTATTATTTCTAGTGTGAATTGCTTCCATCATTTGACAGATATTTATTGAGCATTAGCACAAAATCATCAGCCCAAAAAAGACTGGTAACCAGAAGGAACTAGGTGCTAAGCTACATCTAAAGTTCAGCTTTCATTGTGAAGAAACATTGTGTAAATCGACCCTGTCTGTAAATAAAGCATTTGAAGAGTTTTGTAGGAAGGTTTTCAGAAATCCTAGACTTAAATTCGGGTTACTTTTATTTACAGGAAAATTTTGTAACATGTATGAATTATAAACAGGTTATATCGTTGCCTTATTAAAAAAACGTTACATTTTGTTATAGCTTTTGGTCTTGCTGCGTTTCTGCAGACTGTCAAAACGAGCACAGCTGACTGAAGATTTAGGTGTCCTGCTTAGAAAGTGTGTGCTCTGAGTGCCTTCCTGCGCTCGAGCTCAGCCTTTCTGTTGGTGTCTGAACATAACACAGCATTTATGATATTATCTCTTGCACTTGGTGTGCACCTTTCGTCAGTTCATATTATCTGTGCAACGTCTTGCTTTCTTGAAGTTTTCAAAGCTTGTTAATGAAATTGTTTGGCTGGGAATGTAGCTCATACCATGTCTTAAATCTCTTTCTCTTGTTTTTACCAAACTTTTGAACAACTTTAGATTCACAAGTTTCATCGTGATTCAGGAGACAATTCTCAGACAGGTGAGAATATTTTCATCCCACTCTTCTACACTCAGGTGGCATTTGTAGGTTCAACTCTACCAGTTACTCTGAAGAAGTCTAGATGGACCGTCACCACCCCAGAATTTGGGTTGCTGATATCAGAAGGTTGGAAAACTAGAATCAAAGCAGAATCCTTTTAAAAATTTGTAATATTCATTTATGGCAACCTTTTCTACTGAATGCCTCCCCATTCCTGGTTTTCTTTTGCTGGCTAGAGACCATGCCGAGCACATAAACCTCAAATAGAGAGTGGCCCAGAAGTCCAGGGGAGGCACAGTGTTGTTATACGACAGGCAGGCTTCCCTTTCTTAGCAGCAGTCAGTGACTAAACAGTTAGAAAATGTGGATGGGCCTGGCCTGGGAGTCGGGAGCACTGAGTCACCATTTCAGCTTCCTGCTCCCCGCCTCATACCTTGGGCAAGACTCTGAGTGTCTGACCCTTGGTTTTCTTAGCCATAAAATGAGGGGGCTGGACCTGATGACTTCTACGTTTGAAAGGTCTGGCATTCTCGAGCATTAGAGGGAAAAATCAGTTACCAAAGATTTAAAATTCTTGTTCCCACGTGTACATTCTCTCCCCTGTTGGTGACTTCCCAACCACTAATGCATAAAGTCAGACCGTGGGCTACTATTTAGTCCTGCTCCTTGATTCCAGGATGGACCATATTTTGGCTTACTCAGAAAGATTTCATTGGATCTTTCTGATCTTCTATTTCTTTATTTGTAAAATGAACTAATAATGTCCATCTCGTTGTTATGAGGATTAAAGGAGAAAACGTACATGATATTTAGCAGTACCTAACATTTAACTGTTTAGTATTCTCCTTTCCTTCCCCACCCATCTGTCCTCCCCCATCCCCTCTCCCTCCTCTCTCTCTCTCTCTCTCTCTCTCTCTCTCTCTCTCTCGTTTTAGTTTATTTCTTCTAACACTTTCTGCAAGAGTATTATTTTAACTAACTTAAAGGGTTCTGGGTGCCAAAATCTGTTACAAGTGTTTTCATATCCTGTACAGTGCCCAGCCTGGCACAAAATAGACAATAAATACTCACAGAACATTGATAAATTAAAACATCCCATCTTGGAAAACACAGGTTCTACCATTTATTAGCTCTTTGACCTTGAGCTATCTACATAATCTCTCCAAGTTTAAATTTCCTCATCAGTAAAATAGGGATTGTAATATGTAGCTTTCAGAATTGTTTTAATGATCATGTAATTGCTATATTTAAAGTAAATATGAAAGTACAGTATCTGGTGCATAGTAGGTACTCAGTAAGTTGTAGCTTTTTAAAATTGGTGATACTATATTCTTTTTTGCCTTTGGGTACAGCTGTTTAAAACTTTTATCCTTTTTTTTCCCCTGTGTTTTTAATTCATTCCACAAGCATTTGTAGAGAGAATGAATAACAAATTCTTTGATTTAAATGGCCTTTATTGAAGAATAATTTCTCCAAACTTTTAATCATTGTGATTGCTATAGTTTCTCTTAATTTTAGCTGAGATAAAATCAGGAAGAATAAGCATTATTCATCTTTGAATAATTTCTAATGCATGATTCAGGATTTAACCCATCAACCTGGGCCCACAGCTGGTAAAGTAACCTCCCTACTTTAGTTTTATTTAGAAACTACATTTGAGGAATTCTTGAATGTAATCTTAAATCTTTAATAAGTTTGATTTAATTTATATCTGGTAAACAAATGTAGCAACGTATATGATTGGTAAGTCCCTGAATAGGCTAAAAACGAACGTCTCGCAAGTGACCATTATTAGTTTCTGAGGGTTTGAAAGATGCCATATGATCCTAACCTTTTATTATATTTGTCTTTAATATTATAATTGTCTTTATAAATTGTCTTTAGAGTTGTCTTTATAAAGAAATATTGAAACTCATATCCAAGACCAGGGAAATTATTAAGGCAGAGGCTGGAAGACAAAATTAGGCAAAGAGATAGTGAATATTTTAAGTTAGAACTTTTAAGACACAGCTCTGTAGCTGTGGTGTTCAGATCCACTTTCTAACAGTTTTGCCTTTCACTTCATGCTGGATAAATATAATTCAGGTTTAGTTATTGTTGTAGCCTTTTAAAAAAACTGAATCAGACTTTTTTTAGGACACTAAAGTAAGTGGTTAAAAAGGTGATCTAGAAAAGTATCTAAAACATATTATGAAGTGCAAACAGCAAATACTAGAACAATATTGTCACATGATTTCACGTGTGCCTAAAAAGAAGGTACATGTGCAAATGAACAGATTAATACCATGTAATAGCCAACATGAACTACATATTTACTATGTAGCCGGCACTGTTCTAAGTGTTATTCATGGGTTAACTCGTTTACATCTCACAACAGCTGATGAATGCGATGCTATGACTGTCCCCACTTTACAGATGTGGGAACTGAGACAGACAAGTAGCATTCCCAAGGTTACACAGCTCCTAGACGGCATAGCAAAGATCTCAGTGTTGGCAGTTTGGCTCTGGAGCTGGTCCTCTTTAGTACTACACACTCTTACACCTTTGTTTGGTGTCACTAGACAATTCTTTAAAAAGCATTATTGAACCTTTGTTTCTTTCTTGGACCATGATCATTTACTGGTGTCTGAGAGATGCATTCTTTCTGCTGGAACCTGCAGGCTGCCCCGTGTTAGCACAGTGAGAGCAGTTCCGTGTCCTGGTTGTGTCCCCTCCCTGCTCATGCGTCACTCCCACAGGACGCAAATTTATATCTGGCTCCCCATAAGAGCCTTCCCCATCCAGTTAAATGTATTGTCCTTCGGGTGAAAATGAGCTCCCCCCAAGTTTTAATGTTTATTTTCAAAAAGATATTTTATTAATGGATCTAAATAAGGCTTGATAAGAAGCCCCATTTCTATGATGTAATGTAGTACCACAGGAAAAGGCATCATTTTACAACTAATACCACTGAAAATTCTGTATGTGGTGATGATTTGAAGAGAAAGTGCTTTACTAGTTCCTAAAAATGTTTTATAGTGCTTAGACAGTAACCTTGTTTTCTTTGGAGAATGAGGGAATAAAATGCATCTGGACTTCACCTGTGATAGCTGATAACTAATCTCTCCATCACTCATCTGAAATCCTTAGAGTCTCATTCATTCAGATACAAGAACCGGAGGAAAGAGTCCATAGATGTGAAGTCGATATCATCTCGAGGCAGTGATGGTAAGAGGTTTTTAAGATTTCCTTGATCTTTTAAAAGTATAGAAAATGACAGAGGAATATAGTCACGAAGTCGTCAGCATATAAACAAAACCCCCAGGAGTAGGGTTTCAATGAAACTGACTTTTTTCCCACAGGGTGAACACTTTTTAGGCCTTTAATTCTTTTTTTTTTTACTTTTTACAGTCTTTGTCCTCTCTTTGAAATGGCTCGATGCTACTTTCTTGGTGGTCTAAAGTGTGCTGGGCCAGAACCACAAAGCAGCTCGGAGTTCCAATAGCTGGGTCACTCGCGGGTGCTAGGGGCAGAGAGGGGACCAGAGTCTTGACTTCCACCTCCAATACAAACCCAGTTTTCTGTGTACCTGTTACACACACTTTCCCTTACTAAAACATCACAGATAAACTGTGAGGCAGAATTTAGCCAAACATTTTTTGAGTACAATCAGGCCTAAATCATCAGCTGGATTTGCAGAGAGACGATTCTGAAATGTCATGCCTAAGTGCCTGGAAAGATGTAAGTAATATTTACAGAAATAGGAAAGTTTCCATGTATGGGTAGGTGGGAGGTTGAGAAGATGATGAGTTTTATTTTAATGGAGATGGCAAGGAAACTAAAATGTAAGACTGGTACTCAGGGCTAGAGATGTGGATTTGGGGGTCCTAGAGGTGACAGATGAAGCCCTGCACAGAGGGACATCTCTAAGGGGTGTGTGTGTGTGTGTGTGTGTGTGTGTGTGTGTGTAATGAAAGAACAGAGGGTCTAAGTCCAAGGCTTGAGGGTACACCCTCTCCATGAGAGGCAAGGCAGGAGAGCTAAGGCCAGTGAGAGGACAGGAGAGCTGGGGTGAGTCCACTGTCACATGAACGAAGAACAGTGGGTAGCAGAAGAAAGGAGATGGCCAGCAGTGATAAATGCTGCAGAGATCGATGAGCTTAAGGGCTGAGAACAGACTAATGGATTTCACTCATTCAGTTAGTTTTTATTTGGCAAATGGGAGGACAGATGCGAGGAGTATGAGGAGGGGATGGATAGTGATGATGATAGGAAAGAGATAAGTGGGATGGTAACTTACGGGAATAAACAGGAGGGGCAAGTGAAGGATTTTTCAGTCCTTTGGGTCACAATGAGTATGAGGGAAGTGGCTGAACTAGCAAGAACCAAAGACTCTAGAGAGAAGATGGATAATTCATAGAGGAAGATGGATAAATCACAGGGCATGCAAGGGATTGGGACGAAGAATGTAAAGAGGATGGATTGAAATATTCTCAGATGGATGAAGGTGTGGATACAGTTTAGATGGAGAGGATGATAGATGAGGGAGTGTCAACTAGATGAGTTTTCAGAGCAGAGTTTGAGATGGGATATCCTCGCTCCAGGGCACGGAAAGAGGGAGGGTTGAGAGTATGCAGAGGTCTGCAGTGTGGCTGTCTGGCAGCAGAGGGGGCCACAGCGATGGCTGCGCAGCAGGCCGGCTCTGCCCCTACCGGCGGGAGTCGGCGATCCATCTGTAACCTGCGGTCGTCCCTCCTGCCTGCCTCACGGGGAGGGCGAGGAAGAGCTGGTTGAGAACGGTGCTTATAAAGGTGCTTTTAAAGTCAAGTTTCTACCTTTTGACTTCTGGACCACATGTAAACATTACCTGTTCAAAAAAATTAAATGACTTGAACATGAAAGTTTCTATAGATGAGAGCTAGAACCACCCTGAGTTCTGGGTGTTACAAACCTAAAGGCTCAGGGAGGCGAGTGCCTGGCCCTGATTCATGCTGAGCGGGCTCATTCGTCTGCCCGCCCCCGCCCCCTCGTGGACCCACCACACCTCCCACACTGCAGTTACCCAGTTACACGACTGAAAGTGACCCTGCTGCCCGAGCTGGGCTTTAGTGACTTATGGGAAAGTGAATTTGGGGGAATCATTAGGTGTTGGGGTGAGGCCTCAGGATCCCCTCAACCTTCTCTGAAATCCCCCTTGTGGACCTGGGATGCGTACAGCCTTCCTGCTACCAAAGTTCCAGGCCAGACCACCCTGTCCAGACTCTGACAAGCCGTGGCTGAGCTCTTAGCCTTTTAAGATTAAGAGATGGGTAAATTCATTGCTTTGTGGGGTGACCGCAGGGGGACATCAGTTCTTTGAGAATCACGCTCCCAGTCCATGAAGGGCTTCTTTGCTGCCCCTAGTCAGGCAGAGCCACCAAAACCAGGTGTATCTTTCTTGACTTATTTCCAGCACCAAGCCTACAGAATCGTCGCTATCCATCCATGGCAAGAATCCACTCCATGACCATTGAAGCTCCCATCACAAAGGTGAGTGGCACCTGCTGCCTCCACTCTACAATCAGGGCTGCCTAGCACTGGGCTAGTTTTGGAGATAAAATGATGAATGACATACCACTGATATCACCGAGTTTATAGTCTAGTAGAAGAAACAGATTTTAAACAAATAAACACATAATAAATATGTGGTTATAAATTACAGTAATGGCTATAAAGGAAAACTACAGGATTCTAGGAGATGAGGTTAGATTAGGGCCCTGTTTTGGTTGGGTGAGGGGTTATCAGGGACGGTCTCTCTGGAGAGGAAGTAATGTTTGAAATAAGAGCGGAAGCATGCAAAGGTGTAGGAAAAGACAGGGGGTAAGAGGATTCTGGGCAGCAGACATGGCAAAGGAGGGAGCGCTGAGTTGGAAGAGACAGACTGGAGCATTTGAGGGCCTGAAAGAAAGTCAGGCTGGCTGGAGTTTGGAGAGCAAAGGGGAGCGAATGGAGACGTGAGTTATACAGGCAGGGCTCAGTTCATTCTGGCCAATTGGGCCATAACAAGTTTATATTTTAGTTTATGTGCGGAAAAAAAACCACAGAAGAGTTTAAAGCAGAGGAGAGACCCAATCAGGTGTGTTTATTGAAAAGAACATCCAGCCACTATGCAGATAATGAATTGGAGATGGCAAGAGTGAAAAAAAAGAGGCCATTTAGGGCTGTTCTAGAATTATAGCAGTGGAGGAGGAATGAAATGAATAGATCAGGAAATATTTAGGGGTTGAATCAATTTGACTTGGAGATTAATTATATTGTCAGGGTGGGGAGAGAATGTAAATCAGGGGGCAAGTGATTCATAAACCAGGACCTTTCAGACTTTTAATTTGAGCACAAGATGGATAGAAGTGACTTGTTTTTTATCCTTCAGTGTAAAAACTGGAGAAAGTAGCATAGCTCTTCTGTTCCATTTGTTGTTGTTCTTGTTGTTGTTGTTGTTATGTTTGGTTTTGGTTTTTTTTACTTGCTTGCTTTGGGGAGGGGAGAAAGAGCATGAGTTTAGTTTTGGACATTAAGTATTCCAATAGGTGTGTCAGATAAGCTATTGAATATATAAGTCTGAAGGTCAAAAAGAGTTCAGGGCTGGGATGAAAATTTGAGAGTCCTTAGCACACAGATCGTATGTGTCCAAAGCTGCGGGAGTGAAAGAGCTCATATCTAAAAGGACTGTAGGGTGAGAAAACGGCCCAGCACCAGTCGCTGAGGAGCTCCGTCCTGTCGAAGACAGCTGGAGGAGAAAGGTCAGCCAAGGACCTGATTAAAATGTTGTCAGGGAGGTAGGAATAACACTAGGAGAGAGGGATGAACAGCCCTCCTCAGTAAGAAGGCAGGAGTTGCGTGAAAGCGCTGGTCATGAACAATGCGTCATCACGTGATTTCTTTTGGATTCCGGATAAAGGTATCACTTTTGGGAAGTAGACTCCTAAAGTCCTCAAATTTACTCTTTCTCTTTCTTTACTTCCTTAGGTTATAAATATAATCAACGCAGCCCAAGAAAACAGCCCCGTCACAGTAGCAGAAGCGTTAGACAGAGTTTTAGAAATTTTACGGACCACGGAACTCTACTCCCCTCAGCTGGGAACCAAAGATGAAGACCCTCACACCAGTGATCTCGTCGGAGGCCTGATGACTGTGAGTGACGAGGAAAACCCAGAAATGCAGGGGGGATGACATTAAATGCACTCCAGAGTACATGTGACTTGTAACATATACTGTTACCTGTAGTTGCCGAAATCCCTGTTGTATGGACTAACATCAGTATAACCAGAAGCATCAGAATTTATGTGTGTGGCATTATTCAAGTAATTCTTGCATTTACCTTTCTGCAAAAGCTTTCTGCAGAAGCCTTGTGAAGCTGACTGATCATATCAATGGGAAGCAGTCCTTCAGAATTTGGATTACAGAAAGGAGTTCATAGGCGGCTGATTGAGGGTACAATATGCATGATGGGACCGTTGATTACTTCTTCCCCTTGACCTGGTACAAGATTGGATTGATTGACAGTTCTCAGGCTCTTTATATAAGGAAAGAGTTTGTACTCAGACTACAGAACTAGTTTCCAAAATCTTAGGTGTCAACTATTCTTTAAATACAAGCTTATATGGAAATTTCCTTTATAATCGGATAAAAGGAGAGTGGCGCTGCTCTGGCTTGGTGGGGGAAGGGAGGGCACTCCAACACCATCCTTTGTAACCACCAAGATAGCTTAGTTCGAAGGACTCATACTGTTCTAGTGTGTGTATGTGACCTATTTGGCTATAATCATCCTCTATCAGCAAGTGAAGAAAAAGAAGAAAATTCAGTTCTTCATTTGTGCGCCTTATCAGAGGCTGCAGCTGGAAGAATTCTTTGGGGGAAAAACAAAGTCCAAGAGTCATCTATGAGTTTTATTTTAAAGGTTTTTATCGAGCCCTGCCACCAGATGTTGAGTGTTGAGTGTTGCTGAGTGTTGACTGACTTTCTGGCCCATTCTCCTTGTTCCTATTAAAGGTCTCTTGTGAGACTGTAATTTGAGTGACCTCCTGTCCCTTTCCTGCCCCTGGGCTGGCCCTGGCTGCCCCATCCCAATGCAGTGTAGACTTCAGTTGTAGAGAACACTGGCAGGGGCCTTTCAGGAGGCTGCTGGTTCCTGGAACGAGTAAAGTACCCGCCCTCCTTCCCCCTGCTACCATACCATCTTGGGGTCCCTCTCCAGGTAATGCTGCAGGATTCCACCTATTTTTATAGGGTAGCTTTAGGAAAGAGGAGAAAGAAAGGCAGAGATAAAACAGAGGAGTCCCTGGTGATATCTGCCATAGAGGCAGGACATCTGTGGCCATTGTTGCTTTTATCCACTTGTAAAAAGTAAGCTCTTGGCCTAAAGATCCAAGGTGTGACTTCAGGCGAGCCCTTCATTAGTACTTTAAACCTTAGCACACACTTTCTAGGGATGACAAGCAATTATAAATGACTTTTAACAAAGATCTGCAAAATTAGGTACATGGGTAGAAGATGACGGGAAGGAGCCTGCAATGAAAGAACATCCGGGCCTAGTTCAACAGCCTAGGCAGAAGACTGGGATTCCGCCCAGTCCCTTCAGCTGTCCCTCCAAAGACCTCAAATCCAGAAACTTTTCTTTTGAAGGCTAGTAGCAATGCTCATGTTGCAAAACGGAAAATACAGTTGGAAAAGAATTAAATATTAGACAAAAATTGAACCCCAAATGTTAAGGTTTTGGATTAAGGAATCCCTAAAACGTGGCCCATGGCTGTGGCTCCCTAATATGTAAATCGAGTAACACAGTCCCTGTGAAGGTAAGTGGGGTCCCTTCAAAATCACATGCATCAGAAGCAAGATCACTTCTGTGAGTTCACTAATGTGGCTTCCAAACGCCAGAAGAGAAAGACGGCATTAGAATAGAACCGGCTCGCGGCTCAGGTGTAAGACCTGAATGCAGTCATATACACGTTCTTCTCAATTTCTGTCTCCTAGGACTAATAGCCATGGAAGGGAGACTCTCCTCTGTTTTGTAGTTATTGTTCTGGTTTAATTCTGAGCTTCAGTTTGGAGTTCCAGATTGATTGGGTTGTTCAGGATTCAAATCCCTTTGGCTAATGACAGAAATGTGAAAATAATGATAATAGCGTATAAAGCATGCTTTTAATAGCCTCTTTCTTTATTCTAGGATGGCTTGAGAAGGTTGTCAGGAAATGAGTATGTGTTCACCAAGAGTAAGTTGTCATCTGCCCACTTGTTCCTGCTAATCTGTCTCTGGCCTCTGCCTCCCCAGTGTGGTGATTACTTTGGAAGGGAAGACCTTGGTGTTACTTCCTGTTTGTCTCACGAAAGTTTAAGTATCTTGAAACCAGGTCTCCTAATTAAAATGACTTCTCTGGAGAATAAGAATTCTTAGTCTCAGAATAAGAATTTCAAATCTCTATACCTTTCAACAGACAGTTAAACAGAATTATTTTTCTATGTGGGAGTCTCGAGATTCAGTAATGTCAGAGCAGAACGCTGAAGTGAATCTTCCTACCTTTGGAAGTTCAAGATTTCATTTTTATAGTAGCAGCCATGAAAATGATGACAAATGCGCAGGGGCACAAGATTCCACAATTAACCAGCATCCCCCACCCCATCTGTTTCTCAGACGTGCACCAGAGTCACGGTCACCTTGCAATGCCAGTAACCATCAACGATGTCCCCCCTTGTATTGCTCAGTTACTTGATAATGAGGAGAGTTGGGAGTTCAACATCTTTGAATTGGAAGCCGTTACACATAAAAGGTATGTGGCCTCTCTGGCTCCAACAAGGGAAGATGGATGGCCAAGCTCAAGAGGTTCCCATCTGGAAACCTTGAGGGAGACGTGAGTCCTTGTTGCGAGAGACCTCACAGGTTCTGCCTTTTTTGCCATGCTGGAAGAGTGTTGAAGGAGCAGAGACTGTGGCCCCTGAGTAGGAGTATCAGTGGGTGATATGTGGGGTCAGCCTGGCGATGACCCAGGATGAGGAAATACTGAGCGTCCTTCTCAGACCTACCCAGCTCATTCCTTTGTGCTAGTGAGCCAAGAGTTCTCAGTATCCTCAGCCCCAAATTGTGGAAGCCCCACCTTACCAAAGGAGTTGAGGGGCTATTGACCCATCCTGTATGCAGGGGAGAGATTAGATACCTCAGAAAGTCCTCTTCTAAGTAAGAGAAGGCTGTTAGGCTGTAGGATGTGAATGGTTCTCACCTGTAAATAAGCAACATGACTCTAAACGACAGGATTTTGCTGAGACCATGCAAGCCATTCCTTTTGTCCTTAGGCTCAGTAACTCCCTCGGGGGACACAAAGGAAGCGCAGCGCTTACGTGGAAGTGGAGATGGAGAGGGTTACCAGGGACCTTTCTTGGTTGTGAGAGACACTGAAGGGCATTTGACTTAGAGACAATCGAGAAATCATTTGATTGACCACCATGAGGCACCTAGTTGTAAATAAGTGGCTAGTGAGGAGGAGATGCTCTGGCTCCTTGTAATTGGGGAAGGAGATAGTTTTACTACCCACCCCCGTGCACATGGAATAAGCATCAGAAGAACAATGCCTCCATTCCTAGTGTCATCAAAGAAAGCAGCTTCTGGACCAGTGAGTACAATGAATCAGGGTTTGTTTTCCTGTTTTCCAGGCCCTTGGTTTATCTGGGCTTGAAGGTTTTTTCCCGGTTTGGAGTATGTGAGTTTTTACACTGTTCTGAAACCACTCTCCGGGCCTGGCTCCAGGTGATTGAAGCCAACTACCACTCGTCCAATGCCTACCATAACTCCACCCATGCTGCCGACGTCCTGCATGCCACCGCCTTCTTTCTTGGAAAGGAAAGAGTGAAGGTAGAATCTTGATGTCCTGATCTAGTTACCTGCTAGACTGGAGATTCAAGAACTCAGTCTTAATAAGTATAATTAGGCAGACAGCTATTGTGCAGCCAATGTGAGAGCAGTTTTTGCAACCGAGTTGACTCGTCATATTGGTATTGTAAAGACATGGCCTTTCTCCTAGCCTCCACTTCTCCAAATGTCTAAAATAATGATTTATGCTACTGGAGTTGCTCCTTTACTTACATGCCATGACTACTCTCCAAATAGGAGCCTTTTGTGATACTGGCTGAGAGGACAGAATTTGTTACATCAAATGGTTTTTCGGTTCAGAGGTTAAGTTTTGGAATCAAAATTTGGCGATTGGTGTATTATAATCCAGGTAGTAATGAGCTCTTTAGCATCGTACTGATTTACACACATCTATGTGTTTTGTGTAGGTGTGAATGTGTCTGTCTGTATGCTAATGACTGTCGTGTAATGCTGACAGAGTCCCATGTCCTTTTGTCTTACTTAGAAGTTTATACTGTCATGTTCATGTGCTGCTGTGCAGGGCAGCCCTGTATACACCCCATGACAGCTGGCAAGAGATCCCTGCCTTCCCTCCTTCCCAACTACTATCCATTGCCCAAGGAAGCTTGTAATTCCTTTGCTACAATTAGAAGTGAGGCTTAGACTGTACACACCTCTGGGAGAAGTGCTGTATAGAGATGGACATTCATTTCAGTCAGCTAATGCCTAACTTCAGATCATTTTCTTAGTTTTAAGGCTGTAGGTCCTTAAGGAGAAGCGTGGTCGTGGGATCGGTAGAAAGAGCAGAAATGGCACCAAGGTGGGGAGGGGATTGTTTACTTCCCAGTTTTGCCAAAGACTCATGCTGGTATTCACCTGCATCAGCAAGAAAGCAAAGAGCGTGTTTCCAGAATGCTGCTTTTGAAGATTTTTGTCTCTTACTTTAAGCAAAGGTGGTATCAGCCTGTGTTTCGATAGCAGCTGTCTTTGAGGAGCTCAGACACTTCCAGGTTCCTCCTCCAGGTTCATGGTCCCCCATCTGACACTGCTTGTGCAGTTGTACAACCGAGGTCGCTCACTGCCAACTGAGGGCATTTCCTAGGACATCAACTCCAAAGGGAGCGATAGCTACCGCAGTCTTGAAATTAGAGATGAACCACACGTAAGCAGGACCATCCGAGAAAAAATATAGATTGAATCTTTGAAGAATTAGGGAATGCTCAGTCACCTTATTATCTCCCTCCCCTAAAATAAGGATTTTTGTTTCAGTTGTGAGTTCTGTTCGTGTATTCACGCTATGGTTGACTTTCTCAAATAGCAGCAATAGAACAAGTCTAAGACTAGATAGAATGTCCTTACAATCCAAAAGACACATTCTCCCTCTGGCAGCCCCTGCCAGAGAATCAGAAAATTTAGAGCTGCAAGGATCCTTGGAGAATGGGGCTGGAAGGGGCTCCTGAGCTCAGAGGTTTAGTCGGGAGCCCAGGAGCACTGGTTGGTCCTTGTGAGGCACTTCATGTGGGATTTACTCCTGAAGCCTCTTCTACCAGACCTGCCGCTGATGAAGAGAAGCAAGAAAATGGGTTCTTACCAAATGCCCATGTCAACTGTCACCCCTAATTTCTATGTCACTATGACATGGCTCCACATCCTAAACCCAGCAGTATACGTACATAGGTAACGTGCCCAGAGCTGACTTTCCCCTTCAATTTGTTTCAGACCCTATCCTCTCCCCACTCTTACCAGTTCCCAGGAACCACTGCAAGAGGAGAGGTCAGGCGAGCCAGCATTCTTTGGTTATTCTCCTGGTGTAAGTGACTCTTTACCCTAGATAAGGAACTGTTTGAAAGGCTGACCAGGGCGGAGTCCACTCTGGCCAGCCAGCCTCCATGTGGTCCAAATCTACCCCTGCTGGGTAGAGAAGGAAACATATGCAGAAATGTTTACCCCCCTGAGGTTTGCTGTCTCTCATGTCATAGGTTTAGTAGGAACTTTTCTGCCACAGACAGCCCACTCTCCCTCCCATAGGAAGGGCCAGGTGCTCGCGAGCAGGCCCAGGCCATTTTCCCTGCCTCCCCGTTTCTCGCCAGGCATTGCGTTAGACAGTGCCCACCAAAACTGCAGGCTGCGGCCCATTGTTGATACCTTTGCCAGGTTTCAATCAGTGTACGCTGGGAAAAGGCATGTCTCATCTAACGTTCCTTGTGTTGTCTACTCCAGTCACCTGAACCTGTTTCACTGAAGAATTTAAAATTAAATTGGCCCCAGACTCCACGCCAGATTGAAAATAGTCCCGGAACAGTCGCTGAGGGCCATCGGTCCTGCCTGCACAGGCAGAATCCGTGAGTGGAGCCCAAGGTGGGGCAGCTCTGTGTCCTGACTGCACCTGCAGGTTACCATGGCCGCTCCGGACCAGCAGCAGAATGAGGCAGGCATTCCCTGAGCATCCCAGAGTCAGTCTTTGGGAAGGCCTGAAAGTGTAGCATCAACTGCTGTCCCTGTCAGGAAACCTGCTTGTGTGGACTGGGTCCGAGCCAGGATCGCCCACCAGCTCCAGGTCAGGACCGGAAATGGAAATGGCTCCCTCTGGTAGGGACAGCTTTCAGGAAAGCTTTCAGACTCATGGTTCCTTACCTGTTAGCGTCTGAGAAGCAGTTTGAAGTTTTGCCTCCCAAGGCCTATGAGAGCAACTTGGAAATACCAAAATTGTCCCCACTCCTCCAGCCTCACCTCGCAGGATCACTTTTTTCCTCGTTCACTACCCATCAGTCGCAATGATGCTCTTTAAGTTTCTTGAATAAACCCCTTTTTCGTTTGCCCTCAGGAGCGTCATGTCGGCTGTTCTTTCGGCCTGGACCTCTCTCCCTTGCCGCTCGTTGCCTAGCCAACTCCTGCTTACCCTTCAGGCGTCAGCACAAAAGTCACTTCTTTAGAGAAGCCATCCCTGCCCACCTTCCAAACCTGCATTGTTCAGTGTGGTAGCCATTAGCTACATGTTTCTATTTACGTTTAGCTAAAATGAAGTAAAATGAAAAATCCAGTTCCTCAGTTGCACTGGGCACATTTCCAGTGTCTGGTAAACTATCTGTGACAAGGGGTTACTGTATTGGACAGCACACACATAAACATTTCCATTACCACAGAAAGCTGAATGGTCTGCCCTCAACTAGTTCAGGCCTCATGGGTATACTCTCAAAGCATCTCTACCTTCCTTCTTTCCTCATCTCACAGTAAGTTATTTTGGTTTTGGTTTTTACTAATTTTTGCCTTCCCCAGTAAATGATCAATTCTGTTAGTGCCAGGATGACATCAGTATAATTCATCACAGTAGTTTCAGCATTCTGCAGGACACCTGGGCACCCAGTAAGCATCCAATAAGTGATGACTGGATGAATTAATTCAAAAAGGACAGTGTCTCTTATGTAACAATAACCCATTTGGTAACTTCCCCCTAAAGCTGTGAGCTGAGAAAACATGTGTATCCCTTGATGCTCTAGTTTGTATTCTTTGATTATATAATGAGAGCTTTAGAAAAACAGTTTCCCTATTTGCCTTTGCCACCTGCTAGCCCAGAGCTGAATTTTGTTCTTGATGGTAAGAGCCCCCTTCACCTCGATTTTCCCAGGGAAATTCTTCTCCCCTTGATCCTGTTGTCCTCTTGGTTCCAATCCTTTTACCTTTGTGTGAAGAGTTGTGTTGTATCTGTGCCATTTACTGCCACACTCAAAATCTTTTCAGAAGTAGGTAAAATAAAATGAATAATATTTGTGATCATAGGCTACTTTCTGTTCTGTCAGCTCATGGAAGAGAGTCATGGCTATCCCACATGGCAGGCATTTGAAAAGGGCCATTTGGCGTCTTCCTGCAGAACTGGAGTGAATGTGCTCTGGAGAAAGCACTTAGTATCCATTATAACTGCAGCTCGCATTTCTGTTTCCCTTGAGATAACCCACAGCACAGCAAGGCGATGTGTTGTGTCCTAGGCAGCCTCTCAGCTTCCGGGAAGTGGGAAGCGAGAGCAGGCGCAGGGGGCTGCGGGAACATTCTGAGAATCCCAACTCCCCAAGCCCGCCCCCTCCCGGGATACAGGGATAAGTGAAGGTCTCCTGCGTCAGTGGGTAATGCTCAACCTTGCGTCCCCAACCCCAGGGCAGCCTTGATCAGCTGGATGAGGTGGCAGCACTGATCGCTGCGACTGTCCATGATGTGGATCACCCGGGAAGGACCAACTCTTTCCTGTGCAATGCAGGCAGCGAACTTGCCGTGCTCTACAATGACACCGCCGTCTTGGAGAGTCACCACACAGCCCTGGCCTTCCAGCTGACGGTCAAGGACAGCAAATGCAACATTTTCAAGAATATTGACAGGTTGGTTGTGCTTTGGGCCCTGTGCTCAGGTTTGGGGAGTATAGGCAGGATACTCAGTTGTCCCTAACTTCTCCAAGTACTTAGCTTCCTCTTAGGATTAAGGAGAAGGGGAGATACTAGCTGTCCCATTGTATCAGACAGTAAAATAATAACCTTGCCCTTATCAACTTAGTGGTACTTTTCAGACTGTGTTCATCCTTTTAAATCTCATTTGGTCTTCAGTGAGTTCATGAAAATGTTTATGCACAGCAACTCTGTAAATATTGATTGTATAGTAGATACTTTTACCCTCCTAGGAGGACATCTTGTCTATTGTGTAACTCAAGGAAAATGTGTCCTTCCCTGTGTTGCCCCAGTTCAGTTTTTGGCCACTTAAAACCCTAACTTACAAGGAGACAGTGTCCTAAAGGTTGGGCAGGTTTCCTCCTAGGTGTTGTATGCTCTTCTGGTGAGTGCTGGCCACATGTGAACAGTTAGAAGCAAGTGGTCTTGCCAGCCACACCCTGCAGGCTGGAGAGCAAGCTCCTGGGAGACAGTAGTGCACAGAGAGCACGGAGCTCAGCAGGCCTAACGCCCACTTGTCATCAGGAACCTATCAGTTTGGTGTCCAGAAATCTGAGAAATATGGAGACCAGTTATTCCACCTTCAACTTAAGTTCTATCAGTATCAAGGACTGTTTTTTAAAACTTACACAAAAACAATTCTTTCCAACAACCAATTTTATTCAGTTCCCCATTCTGGCTCTTGAAGTTAGAAAAAGATGGTAAGATCTAGACAGTAATTTGGGGCAGGGTTGTTTTCCATCCATTACAATTTCTATCTAATTGTAATTTAGAGAATTATTCTTCATGGGAAAACATTCTTCCAATGCCATCATTCATCATCGAAAGAAATAATGACAATTCTCTGCCTTGCAGGACATTTAGTCTCATCTAAAACACCCATGGCGACATTCTGTCCATGTTTGGTCCTTGAAATTTGGTCCTCTCCAGAACGTGCATCGCTAATATAAATCCCAGTCTTCTGCAATATTCAAACCCTGGCCCATCTACCTAACCCTATGCTATGTGTGACCAGCTAGGCTACTGAGACAAGAAGGGTTATTGGCAATACAGCCACACCACAATTATTGGGCCAATAAAACATGATAGTATTTTTCATGTGTTAATCCTGTAAACCAAACGTCTAAATAAAGGCAATGGGCTGTTAGAACCCCGGGACGTTTTCTACGCATGGACGGGACCAGATGTCCACTAAGCACTCTCTGTAATAAGACTCGCTATGTCTGCACTGAATGCAGAGGGAGAGCTCATCAGCCTTGCAGGGAAGGAACCTGTCAATTCCTTGCACCTCACTGTTTTGATCTTGCCAACGGAAGGTGGAAAGGAATCGCCTTGTAAAATAAGTGCCCACCATGTGTCAGGTACTTTTTTTGTGTGCTCATAGATCACGCGAGGGTCAGCTATCACTGGGGAAAATGGAATAGTGTCAGTAAGTCCTGGCTCAGTGGGAAGATGAGCAGGTAAACCCGTCTGTGATCTGCACTCCTTGCTTAACTGTGCCACCAGCTTCCTCCTAGGTTGTGGTAAATGGTGGCAGAACGGTTCTAATTTGGGACATGATGTAAACAAGGCTCTTTGTCTCCTGGTTATTTTAGGAACCATTATCGAACCCTGCGCCAGGCTATTATCGACATGGTTTTAGCAACGGAGATGACAAAACACTTTGAACACGTGAACAAATTTGTGAACAGCATCAACAAGCCAATGGCAGCTGAGGTGAGCACAGCCACGCGAGCAGATACACCGGAGTGTATGTCCATTCAGCCTACTCTGGCCTCAAAGCATTTTCTCTCCCCCTTGAATACAAGGTGGTTATTTGCTTGCAGTTGGTAAAGAAGGGCTGAGAGTACTGGCCACTCGTTTGCCTTGGGAAGGAGAACAGACTGACAGTGTGGCACAGCAACTCTGGGCTCCTGGAAAGAAAGGCCCTGAGATAAAGCCAGTGATGACACAGGATGTGGGCCTGTCGTGCGGGGCAGCCGGCGGGGTCTCTGCTCCCGCTCCCCACACAGGAACACAGGACATGGTGAGGCCACAAAGGAACACCCACGGAGCCATAAGTAGGGGAGTCATATCACTATATTCTTGCTGGCGGCATCCGCCTCTCTGCAATCCGCTCTTGCTAGCTCAGCCACCATCTTCTTGCTAGCCCCCATTTTTTTCTGCTAGCGTAGCCACGGCAGTTATATTAGTGGCCAATGGCTCACTGGTTACAGCTGACAGCCAACTAGCTACAGCTTATGACCATCCAGTCACAGTTGATGGCCATTTACTACCCAAGCCAGCACCTTTTTATGTGAGGCCGAGAGCCTGGAAACTGCTTTCTGGGGCTCTGCCCCACACTCCACCCCTACAGGGTCTCGCCTCACAATCTACGCGACAAGCGTCTTCTGCGAGGGGCCCTGTGTGAGGAGCCTGGAGGTGAAAGCAATATCCTGGACACAGCCAGGCTCTCTGGGCACAGCCAGGGTTTCTCAGGGCACCACCAGTACTTCTGGGCACAGCCAGACTTCCTGGGCTCAGCCAGGGCCTCTCAGGGCACTGCCACTCTCTCTGGGCCTCTCAGGGTACCGTGCTGGAACAGCAGCGGCTCACAGTCAAGGTGCTTACTCTCGATGGCGGCCCATCAAGACACAAAAGCAAACATCCGCTGGTTCCACTACATGGTGGTATGTTCCCAAGCAAACAGCCAAGCGGTCCATTAAATCAGGGATGGAAGGCAATTCCCCATAGTCCATAGTCATTCGCCAGGGCTGTCCTGGGGGTGAGGGACCACCTTGACCTCACCCTCATCTCCCAAGGAGGACTCAGCAAGTGTTTACTCCCGGGACAAGTCCCGCATCCAGGCTGTGTCAGCAAGCACTTCCCAGCCCACAGGGCCGCAATGTCCTTCGCTTTCTCCAGCCTCTGCTGGTTGGGGAACCGTCCACGTCTTCCCACCCCTCCACGGGCGTCCAGCTCTCCGGCAGCTGCTTCTCCTGGTCTTCCTCAGACTGAGTGTTCATACGCACAAACTGCTCCACCGCCCTTCGGAGAGCTTTGGCTGGCACCGTATCCTGCCGACTACGCCATGTGTCGTGCTGGGCAGCCTGCGGGGTCTCTTTTCCCGCTCCCCACATAAGAACGCAGGACATGGTGAGGCCAAACAGGAACACTCACGGAGCCATAGGTAGGGGAGTCATATCACTATATTCTTGCTGGCGGCATCCGCCTCTCTGCAATCCGCTCTTGCTAGCTCAGCCACCATCTTCTTGCTAGCCCCCATTTTTTCTGCTAGCGTAGCCACGGCAGTTATATTAGTGGCCAATGGCTCACTGGTTATAGCTGATGGCCATCCAATCACAGTCGATGGCCATTTCCTACCCAAGCCAGCACCTTTCTATGTGAGGCCGAGAACCTGGAAACTGCTTTCCCGGGCTCGGTCCCCACAGGGCCCAAAGCATATCACGGAAGGAACCTGCAGGCAGCAGACTAGCACAGGTGGTTGTATTTCAGGGGATGCAAAGCCCTTTCTAATTCTCTGTTCTTGGAGCTATTAGGAAACCTCAAACTTGGGTCTTTTAAAGAACTATATTCTTGCTGGTTTGCCTTAAAAGCATATCAGTACTAAAGACTATATATAGTCCAATTGGGAGTCACTAGTTGCAAATAAAAGCATAAGTTGTTTCTCTTTAAATCTTGGACCTGCATTAAAGTCCCTACAAATTTGAGTTTGGGGAACATGGACAGAAGATTCACATCTCTTGTTTAAAATGAGGTCAGCTGCCCTCTGAAACCATGAAGTTGTTCATAGCCCTGCAAAGTTAGGAAAGCTTTCTGCTCACTCCTGTTGAGCAGGAGAGGTTGCATGTGCGAATGGATGGTGGATGGTTGTCTTAAAGGTAACTTGACCATCAGTAAGGAGACTGTCTGTAGGCCCCATCACGTGACCAGCCCGGATGGGGGGCAGTGGCCCCCTCACCTGTGTTCTCCATCCCCCAAGGATTCCACAGCATAATGCCAGACCCTCTCCTTCCACAGAGAACTTCAGTGAGCAAGGATCTGAGGATTTAGGAGGGAAAAATTATGCAGAATCGTAGAATTTAGAGTTGGGAAGGTCATCTACCCAAGTAAGCCCTCAACTCTGTGTTGATTTATCATTTTTGCAGTAACTGTAGTAAGGAGTATCCTCCCAATGGTAAGCAATCAAAACAACAACCTTCTGAACATAATTCTGCCCACTGATGATTTAATAAGTAGGTCCAGTCTCAAAACAAACCAAACCAAAGCCCTTAATGCCACGCAGTCTTCCGGCGTGGCAGAGCTCTCAGAGCTAATTGTTTTCACACAATCGATTCGATGGTGTCTTTGAAGGTAGTGAAGAACAATCTTCCGGGCCTTTGTTACATTTATGTAAGCCTACTACTCACAGACTGGGCCCCTTGGCTCAGAACCACCAGCATGCATCACGAGGCATGTACTGATGAACGACCAGCCTTTTTAAACATGGCTGAACGCACGTGCCCCTGCCCTGGCCTGCTTTCTGCTCCTGGTACCCCAAAACTTACGTGGCCCACACTCCCTATCACCCAGTCAGAGGAGAAGCCAGGAAAGCATGGGTGGACACATACCTTAAAAGAAAAAGAAAGGAAGAGGATGTGATTAAGTAGCGATGGGACAGAAAAGTCCTAGGAGAGAGGGAGCTGGTAGGCATAAATAGAAATAAATGCAGAAATCACCGAAGGGTTACGTGTATGTGTTACTTCCCCATCTTTAATGTATTAAAGAAATGGAAAGTTCTACTTTTATTTATTTCCTGATAAAACTGGGAGAAAAGCTCTGTGTCTTTAAGATTACACTTGCCAAATTACACTTGCCAAAAACAAAACAGAAAAACTGCTTGTAGCAGTTACCTCTGGAAAGAGGATGGAAGCGAGGGGGTAGATAGATGAGTGGTGACAGGAACTTTGACCTTTTAAATTCTATTTTTTTTGTATTGCTTGAGCTGTTTTGTTTTGTTTTTAACGAGACTGTATCAGGAAGTAACGCTGAGCTCACCCCTTCGCCGAGTCTCAGGCATGCCTCAGTGCCCAGGTGGCCACCATCTAATGCCCAGTCAGTTAGCCCTTGGGGCCTCCTGCATCATCTTGCGCAAGCCTCACCTGCCAATGTTTTCCAGCTTGAGGGCAGTGAGTACGACTGCAACCCTCTCGGGAAGAACTTTCCTGAAAACCAGATTCTGATCAAGCGCATGATGATTAAGTGTGCTGACGTGGCCAACCCGTGTCGGCCCCTGGACCTGTGCATCGAATGGGCCGGAAGGATCTCTGAGGAGTACTTTGCACAGGTACGTGGCCTCTCCAGGAAAGCTCCCCTTGTCTTCCGGGAATGGCCCCAGGTTACAGAACTTGGGGGATTCTCTCGCTGAGTCACTGTCAATTAGTAAATGACTCCTCCCTGGAAGGAAATGGCTCACACCTGCCTGGAGTAGACTTCTGGCTCCTGCAGGAGACTGGTCACTAACCGCAGCCTCTCGAGGGGGAGGGGAATGAACTGAGCCATTGGAAGTATCTTCATCAAATGTTACATCCTGAACTTACACAAAAACTGGGAAAGCACCCATTTCATTCACTAGGTTATTATCTCCATGGTGCATCATGGGGAACACAGACATGAGTAAGAAACACCCCTGCCCATGGGTAGCACGTAACACAGTAGGGGAGAGATGTGGAAACAGATAGGTCCACACATTGGTAACAAATGAAAATACCTCTGATGGAGGTATATGTGAAGTACTATGAGTTCAGAAAGACTTTTTTTCTAGGTAAAAGAAGGGCTTTGTGGAAATGATGTTGGAGCTGTTATTTTGAAGGATTTAGAAATGTGGAAATAAGAAAGGAGTGTGATAGGAGAAAGCATTATGAGCAAAATTCGTAAAGAGGAAAATGGAATTTTTATATGACAGCAGCAGTATCTAATTCACTTTGGCAGTGTGAAGAGGAGTTACAGGAGAAAAATCCAGGAAGTAGTAGACACAAGATGCCATTCGAAATAGGCCTACATGCAGAGAAGAGGCTCTAAGAGCCTCTATGTCTGACAGAAAGACACACACACAGGTAGTGGCTACAGTAATGCATTTGTGGGGGGAGAGGGGTCTGCTGTAATGGCTGGAATGTACCAGAGGCAGGATAAATAACTGAAGATGTCTGGAAGGGGTCGGCAGGCGGAATGGCCAGCTGAGGACTCGGTAAGGTGGCTGCAGCTTTCGAGGCTCAGAAGAGAGACCCTGAATTGAAGAAAAGTAGGACAGGCAGTTCTGGGCTTGCCAGAAAGAGGGGGAAAAAACAACAACTGCAAACTACTCCTTGAACAACAGTGGATATTTTCAGGCTGCCTGATTGACTGACCTGAGAGGAGCCAGCTGAGCCAAAAGCTGGTGAGCATTAGTGGGCTTCCCAGGACCCACAGGGAGGCCTTGGAATCCTAGTTATTCTCAACGTTTATGAATGAGAACTGGGAAAGCACCACTTTTAAGTTCTCTTAAGTCCCTGTTTAAGGGGTCCTTTTCCCAAAAAGAAACTGTATGATGTTCACAAGACAATGTGACCTAAAAATCAAAAGTGACAGCAAATAAAGGCCTCTGATCAGCTAGCCTCTGGCTCAACACACCATGAAATGTGGATCTTAATATTCAGCTCAGTGAATTATGGCCATACGCATAGAAACGTACACTCCCATGTGTAAAATACTCAGATTTAAACACACCTTGAGTGAACTGTATATGCAATACCCAAATCTGAACAATCAAGTTTGTCCTTATTTTGAGTTAAAATATAGTGTTCCATGAAAACCATTGGGCTAGTTCAGCTTTGTTGCCTAAGTGCTTTCCTTCAGACAACCAGCATCGTTTTGTATACAACACGGGTTTTATGTGTACTTCCCGTTTTGTCACAACAAAAATCTTAAAAAGATGTATATGCTCCAAGGTCCAAATTTAATAAGGTTCATAATTCTTACTGCTTTAGTGAGGATATTCTTTAAAAAAAAAAAAAAAAAAAAAGATCGTATTGGGGAAGGGAAACAGGACTTTATTTGGGGAATAGCGTGTATTTCCAGGATTTTTTATTGGGGAACAGTAGTGTGTTTTTCCCAGGACTCATCAGCTCCATCCAAGTCAAGTTGTTGTCCTTTCAATCTTAATTGTGGAGGGCGCAGCTCAGCTCCAGGTCCAGTTGCCGTTTCTAGTTACAGGGAGCGCAAACCCACCATCCCTTGCGAGAGTCCAACCAGCAACCTCGTGGTTGAGAGGATGCGCTCCAAACAACTGAGCCACCCGGGAGCTCAGCCTCGGCTCATTGACTTCATTCTAGTTACAGAGGGCGCAGCTCGCTGGCCCGTATGGAAATCGAACCGGCAGCCCTGTAGCCCAGAGCTTGGGCTCTAACCAACAGAGCCACACGTCTGCCCCCAGTGAGGATATTCTTAAATGAAGTAGGCTTTCTTTTTAAACTGCAAGCACGTGAAAGTGAATAATACAATGACTATTAGTCCAGTTTGGTGCCAGTTCCTTGGTTCCTGCTAAGCCATCAGCAGATTTACCCACCATTGCTTCAGCATACTCAGTACAAATGTCAGTTAGTATTACTCATGTTAGTACTTATTAGCATTACTTTGAAAATAGTCTTGACCTTGCAATAATACAAACAGATCTCAGAAAGGGGGGTACGAACCCTTAGCGGATCGGGGCTTCAGGAGGGGCTGTGGTTTAGCATGTGCGACGCGAGACTTGCGAGGCAGAGGACCTGAATTTAGTTACTGCATCTCCTCAGGTGGCTGACTTATAAACTAAGCCTCGGGACCTTGCTGAGCCTACGTCCTCATCTATACAGTCCAGCTGGCGGGTGGCGTCTTCACAGGGTTGCTCTGGGAAAGCAGATGCTACTGGAACAGCTCCTACGGGGCCCAGCGCGCCCAACTGCCATGTGTGTTCTGTGCTTTACAGACGGACGAAGAGAAGAGACAGGGGCTGCCGGTGGTGATGCCCGTGTTTGACCGGAACAGCTGCAGCATTCCCAAGTCCCAGATCTCCTTCATCGACTACTTCCTCACAGACATGTTTGCTGCCTGGGACGGTAGGTCCTGTGTGCGGTCGGCCACACAGCATTCTGTCCTGTATGTGCTCCCCTTGAGTGACACGGGCTGGGCAAGGGTGTGACTGGAATGGTTTCAGTCAGCTCTTTGTGGCCAGGTATAGTGGGGTGCATGGACACTTGCTGTGTCCCCAGCACCTAGCATGAACCTAGTGTACGGGAGGCTCGGGATGTTTGGTAAATTGATAAACAAGTCTTCAAAGGACATGTTTCCGAAGCTTATGGCAGTTTTATTCTATTATTGGAGGAAACTCTAGAAAGAACACAAAATCTATTAAGTCTACTGTGAATCCCATATTTTGGTAATGTCACTGATGAGTAGCTTTTCAATCTTTCATTAAAAGGACCTGTTTGTATTCCAGACATGAGTGTTTCATGATTATCCTTCCCACGCTTGTGTGTTCACTTGCAGCCTAAGGCCTCACCTAGTGTCCCTGTCCTCCAATTCTGATCCCAAATTGTTCCGGAGCCCCAGCCTTATAAACGCTCTTGAGATCTAACTTACCGGGCGTCTTTTGATTCTTTTCCGTCCTTGCAGCCTTTGCACATCTGCCAGCCCTGATGCAACATTTGGCCAATAACTACAAACACTGGAAGACATTAGATGACCTAAAGTGCAAAAGTCTGAGGCTTCCATCTGACAGCTAAAGCCAAGACAGAAGAGGACCCGTTGTCTACAAAGGGCACGGTGAATCACAGTAGTGTAATCGAGAGGCTGTCCTTTAGAAGGAAAATGACAGGTACAGGTTAAGGAGGGAATGTTTAATATTTGACCCTGAATCATTAGGTCCCCAAATTTCATTTTTAGAAAGTGCCATGAAGAAAAATGTATGTTCTTCTGTGCAATCCCTTAGTGACAGAGCTTTCGCCCTGCTGTCATCCTGTGTGCCCTCGCCAGCCACCGAGCTGAGTGACTGTACCTAGCAGGGCATCAGCAGCATAGACCTGGTGCCTTTGGGCGCATTTCCCTGGATGATGAGCAAGTCGCTCAGCTGGTGTTCAGCTCATGTCTTACTGCGCATCATCGTCACTGCTCGGCTTCACTGTTTTCCTTAAGAGCACTGGTCTGAAGGATTCATAAGGATATCTAAGAGAAAACTATATAAAATGAGCAAAACAACTAGGACCAAATTATTGATAAACCGGTTAGCCTCACAGCCTCCGTGGCTCGGTGGTTCTTCTGATGGAAGACACCCAAGTGTGACACCCACGTGAGAACACAGCCTCGGCCTGGTGAGTGCCTTCTCTAGACTGCTAGCAGCAGCCTGTGAGCCGCCTTTCCTATAAAAGGCATTCATCTTAACAGAAAGCCATCTATGATGGGGAAGGGAGTGACATTTTGTTTCAAGGGACTCCATGAGCTTCCCTTATTTATGGTTAACAGAGGCAGTCACAAGGCACTATATAGTATTAGATATAAAAGCCATCAAATCTGAATGCCCTTAGACGAGCTTTTTTAAAAAAGATTTCTATACATTTGCTGTTTAAAATTTTTATTAAATCAATCTAAATTTTCTGGGTATAAGTCAATGGAGTATATTGTACCATGTACCATCTATACATATATATTTGGGGAGGGGATAGGGGAAGTTTCAAGGTTCAAATGTTTTTAACCTGTCCATATTTGAGATCATGCCATTTTCCTTTAATGTACAAAAAAAAAGATTGCAAGATGTGTAAATATGTCAGAAAATAGACATATGGGGAAGCAGTAAATACTATTAGTTGTATGCTAAAAGCTTCTAAAGCACAAATGCATATTTTTATACAGCTCTTTTCACAACTTTCTGTGATCTACATGAAATCAGACTTGACATTTTCCTTTCTATTTTACCAGCCAACTCTTCTCTATGTATTGTAAATATTAGAAACTCAGTAAACAAAATATCTTCATTTTTCTTTCAAATTCTTTGTACTCCATGCTGCACTTTTAAGAGGTATAAGCAGAAACTGAATTAACTGAATCAGTAGTTACTTTTTTCAAATGAAAATTGGAATGCACAACACTCGGAACTAGTACATGGAAAGAACAGAAAAAGATCTATCATTACATAATGTGCCAATGTTTTTTTTTTCTATGTTTTGTACCAAAAAAAATGGAAACATACAATTACATGCAAAGAAATGTATCTAAATTATTTTTGTTAGATGATAAGAAAACTTGCTTGGTCAGGACAGCAGGTAGCTTTGTATTGTAATGCTGCAATATGTAAATGTGATGAAAATGTTTTTGTCAACTACTTGTAACTAAATTCCTACAGCCATTTTTCATTCCCAACAGCTGTTTTTATTTTACCTCCTCTTTGGCCTAAATTTTTTGTAATTTCAAATTTTCAGTTTAGTGTCCTTTATTTCATGAGTCATGCACTTTGTTTGCAGAACACATTAAATTCAGGATGTCAGTACCCCATTTTAAGGAGCTAAATCATTTGCCTAGGCTTCAGAAGCTTGCTTGAGGTGAGGACACCCTTTTCCTGACCATCTCTCTTTCAGTTCCATTTGGTAAGTAACATTTATCAGTTATCTGACATTTTCTATATGAATGTTATAGCTTACTCAGTGGACTGTTAAATTAATTTTATATTAGCTTAAATGTTTTAGGACTGCCAGGTATGAAAGCTTTAGCGTAGCTCTGCCCTTCATCAGTGGAATCTCCTGCTCAGTTGCTAACTAAATACTGCATTCCTTCAAATAGTCCATTTATTAGAAATACAGTGTTTCAGATGACATGTGTATCAGATGAGTATAATTGCCGCTTATACTGAGTTGTTTTCTAAAACACTGTGTTGAGAGGAGCTATATTAATTTAGGAAAATGCAACACTATCTAATACAGAGAGAAGTCACATTATTGCTACTGCTTAACCAGTAGTTAGTTAGAAGATGTTACCTGGACCAGAACGACCCTATAATTTAAGTCATTCTTTATTTCCAATTTAAGATTTTAACACTGGCTTGCCTTCAGAGTCTGGACTGGTTAGTCTTGTGAGCAAATAACAAGCCTCATCAGTTCCATCAGAACCCACTCCACTTAGGAAGATAAATGGAAGTGATGATACAGTGCCCCTGGACTTCAAGTTTTTGATTGTATTATATGAATAAAGCCAGAGCATGAGGTAATAAGGCACACAACACACTGTTAGCACTGGTGTCGCCAATATAATAGTGTTGAAAACTAAGCTAGAAAATGGAAAAAATGCACATAATATACGTTGACCTCAATTATAACTGTATTCTTCTAAATTAGGGCATTCATGAAAGCAAAATCTATCAAGTCCAGTGAATGGGTTGGAGGCTTCCCTCTAAACGTATTAGTTTCTCATGGCAGAAGACTAACCAGAGTGTAACAGAGGGATTTACAGTGGTACTTACTATCTGCTCCCAAAACTCACCTGTGGTTCGTATCACTCCATGTGCAGAGATTATCACAAAATGCTAGCCCAGAACAGATTAGAAATAAAAGTTTTAAAAAAAATATATGAATCCCTCATATAATTCATTAAATATGCCTTAAACAATTCAAGAAAACAACTTTACAAACTCGTGACCTAATGAAGAATTTCCAAAGAAAACGCTAGCTAGTAATGGAGGAAAGTCCACCTATAGAGGAAAATTAAAAGCCTGAAAATGATTCTGAGATACTTACTCTCACTGATCAACACTCTGACGCACTCAGACCAGAAAGCACGTCTGCCTGGTGGGGGGCATAACTGCCGGGGGGGGGTGAGTGTGGGGGGGGCTCCAATTTCAGGATGAAGGATTAGAAAGCTGTCTGTATGTGACTCCACAGTAACAACAATTTGTTGGCTAAAAGGGAGTGCTGGTTTTCCTATCCATATCCTTCTAGTCTATAATGGAGGCAACAGATTTTCATGTATTTCTCCATAAAGCTATTTTCATTGTAAATTATAACGGAAATAACAACTGTGAACATTATCTGGCTTTCCTCCATGTTAGTCATGTAAGCCTTTGTCTCTTATTCTAGCCCTCTTCAATTTCTATTTTGAAAGCTGCCCAATGATGATAATGGAATAGAGCGCACAAACTGCAAGGCCTTACCTGTCTGGGCCTCAGTTTCCTCATTTATAATAATATTGGTATGGTCTGGTCCAGGTGATCTTAGCTTGTCCAGCCTTTGTGAGCAGTTGGTGGAGGTAAAAGGTAAAACGGGTGAAAACACTTTATAAAGATTCCATCAAGAGTGTGTGAGTGTGTGTGAGTGTGTGTGTGTGTGTGTGTGTGTGTGTGTGTGTGTGTGTGTGATGAACAAATAACTCTGCAGAAAGTGTTCTGAAAAGGACTGGTCCTGACACATCCATCACCTTGTACTTACTTGCATAGGATTCTTTCAGCAGCAGCTTAAGAATAACTCCACAACTAAACTCGCCCATTTTTTAATGTGTGGAACACTTTTTAATTTGTATTCTTTAGTACCAGAAGGGAAAGAGAGTGCTCTGATATAAGCTGGTGGGGTGATGAAGACGACTAAATGTCAGTGGCCAGTTGCAAGTGAAGCCTTTCTTAAGTATTTCATATTTGAGTCAATGGAAGATGGATCAGGCACTTCTGGCTATAGTTTCTGACTTCGGAAACACTGTAACTTTTTACTGACCTTGCTCTCATCCCTGTAGTAGATAAGGGGCAGCTCTGGTGTAGTACTAATCCAATCTAGCCAATAGCTGTTCAGGCCAGTTCACACTGGGGGAAAAATACGCCTTCATAAGATTCCTACTGATTTTATAGGGATCTTAGTAGCTAGAACTAAAACTGAAAAATGATTTAAACAAATTACTTGGCACCAAAAAATAAAAAAAGTTGTAGTTAAACAGTGAGAGATTCAAGTTTGTTCTACAGAACATTGACAATTAGTTACTAAAGACCAGGGGAAGTTGTAGGACAAAGGATATATTTAAATATGTCATCACCAGGATTCTTCATCAGTGGGCTCTAAAGAAAACCAAAGAATAAAACCTTCTAAATCAATGCCACAACTTTACTGTCCTCACTACTTGCACCTCCTCACAAGATCTAGAAGCAAATTAAGGCGTTCACAGCACTCAGCACTTCCACAGCGGCCCCAAGTGCAGTTACTACGTGATCTTCATTTCCTACAGGGAAGGAACCGTCTCCTGGAGATCCCAAGTTTCAATTCAGATATGCTGCATCCTACCTGTTCTTCAGTGGGTTTTTCAATTTTTCTCCCAAATATCTTCTGTAATTATCATGGATATTTCCTTAAAAGCAGGTATGTTAAATACATTTTTAAGGGAATGAACATGTATAATTAAAATATTCATTCTGGAATCTAAATGAAAGAAACTATATGTAACTTTTTAAAAATTTAATGAATAAGAATTTAATTGGAGGCAACAAAATTATACTAAATTCAGAGGTTCTGACTCTTCCTTCTTAAACAAAAGCTCATATACTTCTGATGTCAAAAATGTTTAATTGTCTATAGGGACACTGCAGAATAATTTATTTCTATATGTTTGTAGTGTGATCTGAAAATTCACTGTTAAAATACTAGAGGTATATTCATTGGTAGATGTACTAATACCAAAGAAGCAACCTGTTGCTGGTTTGCATACCCACAAAAATTCAGTTTTATGGAGTGATAAAAAAAAATACACATTACACATTTAAGTGATCACTATATTAATGGTTTTCAGAGTATTACCCTACATTTGATGTTCAAGGTTCATTCACATGTATTCTGAATTTCTTCAACTAGACAGCAAGATATAAGTCACCATTCTCCTCTAATTTTTGAAATAATTTTAAACTGCGCAATCCAGATTCTCGTTCTCCATTTTTCCACAAAATAATGAGATGATCAGCAGAACATGTCACTAGTCCATGATCTTCAAAGTATAGAAACATCTATAAAGAAATTTAAAATTACTGATTACAGGAACTCCAAGGAGAACAGAAGAGACCACTACTAGGTTTAACACACGGGCTTATAAGATACGTACCTTGTAGACTTCGTTGGATCTGAATGTAAAACTCATTTTCCATGAGAAATTTTAAGTGTTGCTAATAATCATATACAAATACATAACTACTAGACAAATACTTAGTATTTGAATTCTCAACTAGAGAACTATAAATAATAGCTATTTTTGTAATGTATAGGAATTCCCAAAGTATCTTCGGAAATTTTACCATATTATTCAAGTACTGGTTTTAAGATTTCGTCAGAAGTCCTGCCAGACCTACTTTACTTAATCATTTATATTTTCCTTATTATTTACATACAAATGGCTATGTAAAAAAAAAAGTCTGAATTCAAAATTCTCCAAGGTAAACACTGGCTTCAGCTCTCTATAAAAAAGGAGATATAATTAATCCATCCATAAGCATTTACTGAGTGTTATCTATATGTTTATGATCCCTACCCTCAAGAAGGTTCTAATTCAGCTATAAAAACCAAATCATAGTTGAAACGATTAGGGTATCAATTAAAGACTATGAAATCAGGTACTATAAATAATGTAGTTCAGACTATGATTTGCCACAGAAATTCAGAAAAGGGGGACACAGATCAGTAATAACTAAAATCGTCAGAGAAAGCTTCAAAACATAAACCTCTCCAAATAAAGGGAAGGTCATAGCCAGAGAAGGAATAGGCTGGAAACTAATAGGAAAATGGAGTGTTGATGAGAAGGCAGCACGGAAGCTATGAAGTAGAGGAGAGTTGGCATCAAAGAGGAGATAAATGAAGCCATGAAAAGGATGAGCTCCTCCAAGGAAAGAGTGAAATAAAGGAGACAAAAACAAACAAACAAACAAACAAACAGTATTTAAAAACAGCAGAATGAGAGCTTTCTCTGAAATATACATTTCTGAAGAGAGCAGGATGAGGCCTCAGCTGATAATGTAGGAGTGAAGGGGGTTAATATAGGAGCAAATTTGCTCAGGAGATAGAACTAAGATAGAATTCAGTACACAGATAGAGGGGTTGGGCTAGAGAGTACAGACGAAAATATAATACAAGGAATGAGGAAATTGAGATAGCACCTAAGAGATAGCCCAGATTTTCTCAATGAAGTCAGATACTTTTTTTTAAAAAATGCTTAAGTGTCAATACTTTCACTCAGGAAAATTCCTAACAATCTGACATTTCTATAGCATGACAAATGTGCCACTTTGAAGGTTTCCCCTACCACTTAACAACTTTTAATGGGTTCCTACCATTTTGAAAATAAAATCCAGTGAAACTGACACCACAGAAATACAAAGGATTGTAAGAACATACTACAATCTGGAAGAAATGGATAAATTCCTAAAAACATACTATCTTCCAAGATTGAATCAAGTAGAAACAGAAAATCTGAACAGACTAATTACTACGAACAAAATCAAATCAGTAATCAAAAAACTCCCAACAAACAGAAGTCCTGGACCAGATAGATGGCTTCTCAGGTGAATTTCACCAAACATTCAAAGAAGAATTAACACCTATCCTTCTCAAGCTATTCAAAAAAATTCAAAATGGAAGGCCCCCAGCTCTATTCTACGAGACCACCATTACCCTGTTTCCAAAGCCAGATAAAGACATTACAAAAAAAAGAAATTATAGACCCATCACTGATGAACATAGATGTAAAAGTCTTCAACAAAACCAAATTCAAGCAAACCAAGTTCAGCAATATATTCAAAAGATCATACACCACAATCAAGTAGGGAAACGCAAATTAATACTACAATGAGATATCACCTCACACTTGTGAGAATTGCCATCATCAATAAATCAACAACTAGTGTTGCACAAGGAACCCTCGTGCACTGTTGGTGGGGCTGCAAATTGGTGCAGCCACCATGGAAAACAGTATGGAAGTTCGTCAAAAAATTTAAAACAGAACTACCTTATGACTCAGCAATTTCACTTCTGAGTATTTGTCAAAAAAAATCCAAAACACTTATTCAAAAAGATATATGCACCCTTATGTTCACTGCAGCATTATTTTCAATAGCCAGGACATGGAGCAACCTAACTGCCCATCAATAGATGACTGGATAAAGATGTGGTGCGTATACACCATGGAATATTACTCGGCCATAGAAAAGAATGAAAGCTTACATTTTTGACAACATGGATGGACCTGGAAGTTATTATACTAAGTGAAATAAGACAAACAGAAAAAGACAAACGCCATATGATCTCACTTATATGTGGAATTAAAGAACAAAATAAATGAACAAACAAAACAGAAACAGACTTATAGACACAGAGAACAAACTGATGGTTGCCAGGTGGGCAGGGAGTTGGGGGGTTGGTTGCAAAAGGTGAAGGCACTAAGAAGTACCAATTGGGAGCTCCGGAACAGTCACGGGGCTGTAAAGTGCAGCACAGGGAATACAGTCAACAGAATTGTAATAGCCACGTATACTGCCAGGTGGGTACTAGACTAGTCAGGAGATCACGTCATAAATTATATAAATGCCCAACCGCTATGCTCTACACCTAAAACTAATATAAAATAATTCTGACTGTCAACTGTAATTGAAAATAAGTAAAATTATTCTTTTAAAAAAGCATATCAAAAAATTTTTAAAAATAAAGTGCAAACTCCTCAGCCTTACATTCACGGACATGCATAATCTGACCCAAAACTACTTTCCCAGGCTTTATCTCCTAGCGAGTCTGTTCACAGAAACCCAGTGCTCTAGCCTCGCCTATCCACTCCTTGCCACCAAGGAGATCCCATTTTTGCCCTTCTGCTCACCACATTTAATCCTTACCACTCCCAACTACACTACAGCCAACCAACCAGAGACAAAGTTAACAAAACAAAATGAAAACAACAGGCTGCCTGTTAGAGAAAAGCAAGGATGAATAAGACACAGTACCCAGCATCTGGGAGCTTGTCACAAGTCTGTGTTACTCCTACCTAACCTTCAAGGTTCAGCTCAAGTCTCGAGTCCCGTATCTTCCACTAACCATTTTCTTCTCATTTCTGAATACTCTTTGCCTGCTATTCATCGAAGTCCAACATAAGAAGCCTAGGCTAACAGCTTATTAGGTCTGCATCCTTTTTCTCTACTACAGTGTGAGATCCATGAGGGCAAGGATTATATTTTAGCTCTTTGTAAAGTCAGTGTCTAGTGTAGTGCCTGAAATATAGGAAATGCTCAATAAAGAGTGTGATTCTGCTACTCCGAAGCATAAATGCACTTTCAAATGAAAAGTAATTTGTTCCTCCCAAGCTATGAAACAGGAGAACAATTCAAGAAATGTATTATATGACGTAAAGCCTTGCTTATACTGCTATCATACTATTACCAGTTCCAATCATTTCCTTATCTCAACTGATCTTATTCCTTTATTATAAGCAATGGTGCCTATAGTAACTTAATGTATCTGGATTTCCACAAGTTAGAATTGTATGCGTCTTATAATTCTCAACTAGTATTTTCATATATGCATAATGATAATCAAGACACTGGGTTTTACTAAAGCTAACAAGTTATTATCCTTCAAAGAGATGAATGTGCTCTCTTCATGAATATGATAAATACTCCTGGAATCAGATTCTGTAAGGCTAACTACATGTATAACCACAACCTTCCATGCACTATCTACTTATTTACTACTTTTATACCGAGCGTGCCAAACAAATGTATACACATGACTTGTATTCATCTTTTGTTATCGGTATATGTGGAGCATTACAATTTTAATACAATTTTTTCCTTCCTTAAAATGTGTATACATATTTTTGGCCCCCTCTGTATATTCAACCTGGTTCACACTGTCCTTATTATCAGCTATCTTCATCTCATAAATAATGGTGATTAAGTCCATTTTTTAGAAGCAGAGCATTCCTTGCTTCCTCAAATCATATCTCTGTAAAGAGAGATCCTAATTGCACATACTGTAACTTATCCTATTCCATGTTTCCATTCAGCAAAATCCTACAGATAAGAGAGAAAGTATAGGTCTTCAGGAGACCAACTGAATGAAGAGCAGTGAGATGCGTGAGCAGGAATTCCCTGGACATGTATGTGCCTATTAAAGACAATACCTCTACAGACGATGAGTGTCCAATCAAATCTCCAATAAGGTCCAGTAAACATGAAGTGGCGTTTTCTTGCTGCTTTTTAACAGGTTGGCTGGCTTGTTTGTTCACTCTTCCAAATCCCCACATGTTAAAAAAAACTAGAAAAAAACAATCATTTCAGTCATTTCCAAAATTACTGTGCTCTTTACTTATGATAGTAATACAAGATCAGAAAATCAGGATAGGTAAATGCAGGAATGCTCTGCACTTACTTTAGTCAAGGGTTGAAGGGATGGGACTAGGCACTGCTCTAGGGTTTTTAAATGGTACTTCATGTCATCTTTCTTATCTAACCAACTTTGTTGCTAATCTCTTTTTACTGCCCCTACTCACCCACTGAATGAAGGTGTATTAACATGACAAAAAGACAGACACACTGGGAATGAACAAAGAGAGGAGTAAAAGGGCTGAATGGCAGTGCCAAAATGGGGGGGCGGGGTGTCACAACTCAGATCTATCAACAAAAGGTAGTCAAAAAGCAACATGTGTGTCCCAACACAATACCCTACGACCTTCCGATAACCAGAAAAAGCTACCCAGTTACCAGCATCTGATTTCTCGTACTAATGTTGCTAACCAGGATTTTGTTTTACAAACCAAACACCTGAAAGTCAAGCGCTCATGAGATTATGATATAAATACAAAAGTTGTGTTTTTCCATAAATTGAGTTCAATGTTAATAATAATGCTTCAAGGCCGAAAGAAAACACTTCAGTTTGACATCTGATGGCACAAATTCTGTTTGTTTATAAAACAGAATTATAAAAAATGTCAATGAATAATTTACCTCATTAGGCTATCTGGTCAGTGAGATAACCATAAAAAAATTTCCCCTCGAAACAGTAAAATCCTAGTTGACTTGAATTGAAATAAACAAGCAATTCTATATTAAAGCAATGTTAAGATGTGAATTCTAGACCGCAATTACCATATGCTTCATGTAAATATCTTCTGCCTATTTGGAGCACAAGGAATATTATTCTTGCGGTTATACATAACTGCCTTTCTTCCCTTTCATATGAGAAAAAAAGAAAGACTGCCTTTTTGAGAAAAGACACACACCTGTTGGTACAGGTTCAGCGGCAAGCTGCTGTTTTTCTCGTAACTCCCAAATGCGTACACTGCCATCTTCTGAGCATGAGATTAACTGCCTATCAGAACATAAAATCAGTGATAAAAAGACAGAGCACCATGGAGGGCCAATACTAAATTTGCAGTGAAAGAAATCAGAGGAGCCCTCAACTGCTTTTATTCAGCTCTTGGCAGGAGCTGATAAAAATCACAACTTAACATAGCTTTACGATGCAAAGTAAAAGCACTCTTCGGGAAAGGCACACATTATATTGTTACACTGGCTCAAATGGTATAAATATTTCATCTCCCTTTTTTAAAATACATTCAGGAAAACAGGGTATGAATTGCTCTGAGCAGTCCCCTTCCCTCCTCTCACTATATCTCTTCTCAGGGTGCCACTCACTCTGAAAGTGTCCTGCATAGAAAATAATACTATTCCCTTCAGATAATTTCATCCCTGAAAATTCAGCAGCCAAATTTACCCTGAGAGGAAAGCCCTCACTTAGTAGCCTCAGACAACAGGAGATGACCACTTGATTCTGGCTATAAACAAAGAAAGAACAAAAAGATGTGCTTATGGAAAATATACAAAGAAAAATTGGCACATAGTAAGTGCCCAAGTCTTTTCCTTTTTTAAATAGTACAATATTTTAAAGTATCTTTTCTCATAATGAAATTCAGTGTAATTCATATGGACCTTACTGCTTGTAAATTTTGTAATAATATATTGCTATAGACTCTTTTGTTAGAAACAGGCACGGGGGCTCTCCGTTTCCACAAGAATACAGAGGGCTAGCCACAGAGCCAGGTCACCTGCCACTTGAGCAATCACACTGGTAGTTCTAGGAACTGGGAATGCCTGTCATCTGCTGCGTCTCCTACCTGTGTGGCAGCTTGGCGATGTGCAGGACACTGGAGTCGTGTGCAGTTTTCTGGCAGGCAATCACACGCTTCGTTTGAAGGTTATACACGTACAAACCCCTTCCAACTGCAGCAAATACATTCTGGGGTGGGGGTGGGGGATTCAGAAATGAGCATACAACTAGTACTTACCACTAGCTGGAGTAATAGATTTCCAGCCCTGGTGCGACATCAGAAAGCCACCATTTCCAGCCCTGTTCCTAGCCTTCAGTCCAAATTACTGTGCTGCCCTCTGAAGTCCAAAAATATCAAATCACAAAGGAAAGCTCCGATCATTTAGAAGGTAGAAAGACACAACTACTAATGCACAGAAAGCTCTCTATGTTATATCCCTTAGCATCCTTTTCTTCCTTATTGGAATATGACAGGGAGAGAAAGGAGCTATGGCTGGCGACTGGCCCCCAGCAGGAGCTGCTGAGGTGTAAGCTAGGTTTTCATTCATGTAACACTATATCCTTGGGGAAGTTACTTAGCTTCTTTTGCCTGGAAAATGTAAGCAAAATTACTTGCACTGCACATCTTAAACAACCCAGAGACCTATAAAGGATAGAAAAAAAGCCTATGCTGTAGTGGCACTGTCATAGTAAGACTGTCTGAAGACTTCACAAAAACATTCTTCTAAATGTAGTGCTAGAAAAAACTTTTTACTAAACAACTTTAATCTTTTGAAAGTACTTTCACAAATATTTATCTTACTTCAGCTTCACAACATCACATTAAGGTAGGAAAATCAAGTATTGCCCTTTTCCAGACGAGCAAGTTAAAATTAAAAGCTTAAAGTCACACAAAAAATGAAGACAAGGAGTCGATATTTGAATCGAGGTCATGTTACTCCAGTCCCTTGCTCTTGCCTCATATCATACCACCGAGGTTCTGCAAACATTTTTCAAGCCACTAGCCTTTTGGTAGCACTTGTCTTAGAATCATTCATTCTTACTCAATAGGTATCCCAATGAGGCAGACCTTTCCAGACATCCCTACAGATTGCCTCCCTGTTGGAACACTTCTTGTGCAGCCTCAAAGCTTACAAACCCAACTCAGACCCACACAGTATCTGGACCAAAGCCCGGCTTTGGGAATCATACCAGATTTAGACTCTGGGAAGCCTTTGGTTTTCCACGTTGATTTTCAGAATGGGTACTCTACACTTAGCAATGCATGCTGGGGGCCAGTGCCAAGGGCAATAAGGAAAACAGGCCAACTTGCTAAAATCTGTAGAGCCTTCCGGGTAGCATTCAATACAAAGAAACCCCAGGCACTACTTCTACAGACCAAGAAGTCTGTGCAGAGTTTAAGTGATTTATCCAAGATCACAAAGAAAATGAAAAACACACCTAGAGAATTCATGAGCTTTTGGCAGCATTTACTCAACAGAGTCACTTTATCCATCACCTGTTACCAATAATTAACGGCCCTGGCGGAAAGAAGTCCCTATAAAAGGAAGAAAATTGGGGAAAACTGACTAATGCTTTATCAAGCATTCATAGCAGTTCATAAGTACTAAAAATTTTAAGATTAAAAATATAAAATGAAAAATTTTTAAACACTAATTTTTACAAAAAAGAGAAAAAGTTTTTAAAGTTTTTTGAAAATTTTTAAAAAGTGAGAAAATTAAGAGTACATATATATTTTAGGGCTACAATTCTTAGAAATCTACTTTCCATCTTTTCTGAAACGCTATTGTTTTTATCATATATAACTTTTTTCAAAATAAAGTTGGGATATAAAGAAACTTAAATCTTTGAGTATATTAGTGTTCTTTATCCTATTAGCCTATCGTTTTGTTTTTAAAGTAAGAGAAATGCAAAGAAAACAAGAAAATGGACCATACTCTCCCCATCCAGAACATTCTTTTTGAAATGTTTAAATAAAAATAATGACATGCATATGATTAGAACATTTGAACAATAAAGGCATGAAATAAAAGCCTCCTCTAAACCCCTTTCCTCAAAGGTTACCTTGAACATTTCTTAGGATTACACTTAAACAAGTAAACCCCCTTTAGACACATTTCCTGAGCCCTAAAGCTGTAAGAAGAGATGTTAAGATCAGAGCCAGAATTCATTAATCTATTGGTACTAATCTCACCACAAGAAAAGATGTAAAGTGCTTCAGGGCATCACCGCCCAGGCCTAAAGGAGTGAAATCAGTATTTCTCACACAATCACCTTGCCCGAGAATGCTAGTGAACTAAAAACACATTCCTGAAATGTTTAATTTCCTTTACCTCTCTAGGAAAAGCACCAGAATCTTCAAAATGATTCTTCCCCAAAGTATTTCTTCAAACAATGTAAAGCATTGTCTTCCAATCCTATGGGATTATTTAATCCAACCCAAAATTTCAGTAAGAGCTTTTCAATCTGTGGCCACTTAGTAACTTCTATGCCTCAAGGATAGGAGCTAAGATTAAAAGCTTTTTTTTACTGCAACTGGTACAATCTTTGGAAAATATCACATTTTACAGCACAACCTGAACATTGGGAACAATACTTTTCTATATCCATCATGAGATTAAATTTTTAAAATTAGAAACTGGGTTTATTTAAAAAGACAAGTTTATAGATACTCAATTTTTTTTTTTTTTTTTTTTTTTACCTCTTCATCCCACGTGAAATGATGAATAGAGACGTCGTTTGGTTTCTGACAGAGTTTTATTTCTTGTTGAGCGTCCAGCTGCGGAGGCGGGTCCCAGAAGTCGCGTTCACAGGCCTGCACGGTCCAGCCCATGACATCCCAGACGATCAGTTCTCCAACATGGGAGCCAGTTACAAAACTCCAATCTAGGCAGAGTTCATATAGGTCTTACGATTGATCATTTTACCCAGGCTAAAGTAAAAAGGAATGGACTGCCCAGTAGTCGTGCTCTATGAAACCGCAATAATTAGAACAGTGAGGCACCTAAATGAGCCAAACAGAAAGATTACTAGAACAGAAAGAGCAGAAATTGACTCAAGTTGACTTATTTAGTATATGATGATGACTGCATTTCAATTAGTGAACAAAGAAATACCTCATGCTGGGATATTTGGTTAAGTGTTTGGGGAATACAAGAACCTTGCCTTGGAGCAGGCAGTTTAGAAAACCTACACTTCTGTGTGTCTCCCTGACTCGCACACTGCTACCACACTCACGCTTCTGACACCAGATGTAGGGGCGGTTTTCCCACACCAAGCAATTCTGTGACACCAGCTAAGTGACCTACAATTTCACTCAATTCTCATGCTATCTACCTAAAGACAGCATCAGATGCCACAGTTTAAGGGTTCTGTCCCACAAGACTCCCTCTCCCCTCCCTTTGGATGACAACAGCAAGTCCAGGTTGTTACTTGTACTTCTGACCGATCAGCTAGAAATCAGAGGTTTTTACACCCCCTCCCTGGGTTCAGTGCATTTCCTGGAGCAGCTCACTGAACTGAGGGAAACAGCTTACTTAATGGTTACCAGTTTATTAAAAAAGAATGTGGTACAGGATGCAGGTGAACATCCATATGGAGAAGATACACATGGCAAGGTATGTGGGAAGGGCTGTGGAGCTTTCATGCCCTCTCTGAGCACTTCCACACATTCCCCAACCTGGAAGCTCTCGGAATCCCATACTGTTGGGATTTTTATGGAGCCTTCATCACGTAGACATGATCAATTATTAACACCATTTCCAGCCCCTTTTCCATCTCTGGAGAATGGGGATGAGGGCTGAAAATTCCAAGATTCTAATCATAGCTTGGTGTTTCTAGAGAACAGCCCCGACCCAGGAACCTACCAAGAGTGGCCTCATTAGAACAAAAGACACTGCTGTTACTGAAAATTCCAAGGTGTTTAGTACCCTCTGTCAGGAAGTATCACACCAAACATTAGAACAAAAGATGATTCTGTGCTGTTACCACTTAGGAAATTACAAGAGTTTTAGGCACTCTGTGCCAGCAACTAGGGAGATATAGATAGATAGAGATAGATAGAGATAGAGATAGAGATAGAGAGAGAGATAGAGAGATAGCGAGAGAGAGAGAGAGATACAGATACAGATATAGATATAGATATATAGATACCAGGGGTGCCAAAAAATGTGTACACGTGACTTGTATTCATCTTTTCTTATCGGTATATGTTAAGTATTACAATTTTAAAACAGGTTTTTCCTTTCTTAAAATGTGTACACATTTTTTAGCACCACTGGTATATATATTTTCTGTTACTTTACTCAAATAAGTTTCAAAAAGATTAAAACATTAAAGATACTTAAAGGATTGAAGAAAATAAAAGGTGAATACTTTTTTATGAATATAAGTACTAAAATGCTCTAAAGGAGGCCGGATGGGAATTGGGGAAATCTCAGAAAATACCTGCTTAGTGAAAAAAGTCATACATTTAAATGGCAAAAAGATGGAAAAAATTTGCAACTTAGATGTCAAAATAGGTTTATTATGTTTGATATATAAGGAGTTCTTGGAAATCACTAAGAACAAGATAAATACTCCAGCACAAAAAATGGGCAAAAAATCTTGTTTAGAACAGACTAAACAAGAAATACAAATGGTGAGTAAACATGTGAAAAGATGTGCAACTCCCTCAATAATCAAAGAAATCTAAAAGCAATGCGATACTACTTATTGATTTGAAATTGGGAAAGATTATAAAAAAGGAAAATACCCAAATGCTGGCAAAAAACATAGGGAATTAGCACACTCAGGCACTACGAATGTCCTAGTACAAATTGGTATAATCCCTTCAAATTTGGTAATCTGCATCAAAACCTTTAAAAAAAAGTGCAAACCCACTGATTCAACAATTCTACCTCTAGGAATTTATTATCCTGAGGAAAGTATACATCAAAGACATACAAGTTGTCTACATAACATTAAAAATCTGAAGATAACCTAAACATATAATTGGGGATTGAATAAATAAATAAGACATCCACAAAATGGAATAGTAATGCTGTTATTGAAAATTAAGTGGTAAAAGTATGTTAATATTGATGTGGAAATATATTCACAACATACTCTTACAAAATAGCAAACCATATGTATACACATATGCACAAATACATATGCCCAGAAAACCATCTAGAAGGATATGGGCCAGTGCTTAATACTATATAGTGGGACAATTTTAATTTTTACACTTTTTATGTTTCTCACTATTTTCTCATTTTCCTACTCTGTATTTCTTGCACAATAACAAGTTTTTAAATCCTTTCAAGAAAATGAAATTAGTGGGCCAACGAAGACAGCTTTCAAATTATATATTTAACAGAAAATATACAACTGTTTAGACTAAAAATTATCTTAAATTAATGTAATCTATTTTAATTTTTACTATTTAGAATAAGGTAGAACAGAACAATGTAGCATGAGTCTAGAAAGCCAAGTTCTGATTTGGGCTCTGACTGTTCCTCGCCATGTAGTCTTCTGAAAGTCATTTAACTCTTCTTTAATTTGGATTTCTCAAGCTCTAAATGAGAATGATTGTACAAACCAAATAAAATAAATGTTTAGACATTTCAAAAAGACATCAAATATTATCTTTGAGTCCCTCGTACTATTTTGAGCCACTAGTATTATTCCATATTAATGGTATTAAAACATCCAGTTACTTATAATTTAGGAATACATAGATGAGTAATTATGATTTAATTATTCCATTTATCAAATAAACCAGCAAGACAGAAATTTGTAATCATTAGATGAATGATCACTTAGAAATAAAGAATTACCAACAATCATACATGTAAATATTATTTTTGTCTTGGTTCCAAGTCCAATGCCTATTTATTAACAGACTACAGAATTTGCTTTTTAAGAAATAAGCTAATTTCTTATCTGTAGAGAGAAACAAGCTTCTAATTTTAATGGTGGGAAAGTTAAGGGAGTACCGTGTTTCCCTGAAAATAAGACCTAGCTGGACAATCAGCTCTAATGCATCGTTTGGAGCAAAAATTCGTATAAGACCCGGTATTATATTATATTATATTATATTATATTATATTATATTATATTATATTATATTTATTATATTATATAAGACCCAGTCTTATATTATAGTAAAATAAGACCGGGTCTTATATCAATTTTCGCTCCAAAAGACACATTAGAGCTGACTGCCCAGCTAGGTCTTATCTTTGGGAAAACATGGTACTAGTCTTTCCATAACATTCTTTTCCATCCCTTTCCCTCCTCTTTCCAATTTCACTCAAACTACAAAAGAACTAGAGAAGTTAAGGAGTGGGGATTCTTCTTGACTCCAACTCTGCATGTGTCACCATAACCAAGTTAATGTACCTTCTGAGACTACACAGCTGCCACCTCTGACTTAATCCCCCAAGTGTCTGTGACTCATCTATGCAATAGAAACAAAGTATTTGGTGCTCAGTTGGAATTTTTCACTAGAAACAAAATTACTGGCATTCACCTAAGTCAGTGCAATTTATCCTATGCAAATTATTTATATTCCAAAACGGGTCATTCAAAATGTTTCACACCAAACCACCTCAACGATGTATTATATTGGATGGACTTTCATCCTGGGTAAGCATCAAAAGTCACTTAGTATGAAAATCTCACCTGGCATCTGCCTAGACCCGTCCCTCACAATTACTAATACTTTGTGATTACCATACCATACTGTCAGCACAAAACGAGAAAAGGAATAAAATAAAGAAGAAGCACCCAGAGCCTTTTGTCAGGAGAGATACGCAAGGTTATCTTGTATGTCTGTATTAGAAAACCTTCTGCCCAGGCATTCAGATCTCTTTGGCAAACCTACTATTGATTGTCCACCATTGATGGGAGTTCTGTCTACCATTCCAAGGTTGCCCTAGGGTCACCTCACTGAAAATCCACTTCCCCATGAGTTACAAATCCAGTAACTAGCCACATTTTGTCACTGGAATTGATGGGACAAAGGAGGGCTGAGAACTGTGCAATATAATCATTTCAGGATCACCAATATCTGCATCAAGGCAGACAGGCCTATGTACAAATCAGACTGTCACAGTACCATTTTAAATTCTACCAGACTACCTGTCCGTATATGATTCCTACATATCTTTTTGGCTTATTTAGTACCTGCAGTGTAATTTCACAGTCATGGTGTTTATAAAGTGAAAAGCACTAGGGCCTTTCTTTAGTTTTCACTATTTTTTTTTTTTTTTGCTTTAGCTTTCCATTTTCCTTCCCTTAAGAAGTTGGCAGAGAAATACTCAAAGAAACCTTTCTTGGTGAAACTGTTGTAAGCTTCTCTACGTATCACACAGGGAAAGAAGTGACATGAAGCTAAGGCTACCTCAGTAACATCCCACCACCTGTATGAACCATGCAGGTCAATGGCACCACGGCTTCCCCGCTGAAACGGGACAGCTGGGCGTGACCAGTGTAATGGACCAGAACACAGTGCGCTTTCTCAGTCGCTCCGGGGCCTTGGAGCTTATGGCTCAGTGTCAGTCTCCCAATCAGAACCTGCCTTTTGTTCTGCCATCCATGGCTAGAGGAAAAAGAGCCCCCAGAAAAAAATAAAGGGGTGCTCCCAACATTGTTACTTCTATCACCATAGACACTTCTAATCCTTAGAAAGACTGCGGCTGGGCTGGACAAGAAGATGGCTATTAGGGAGGAGGATTTGGGAACTGGGAGGGACATTCTCACTGGTGTACCTAATGATGGCATACAAATGGCTGAAAGGCAGACAAACAGACTGCATGCCCTTTTCTCCCTTTACCTCATGTCTAAGAGCCAAGCCAGGTCTCAGATCAGGGGTCCAGTCCATCCCTCCCACCACGTCATATTCAAAGCTTCCTTGCAGGACCCTCTTACAGCCAAACGGAAGCCCCCAGGAATCCTCTCATCTGACCTCGGAACACAGATCACCCAGAAGAGCTCTGATGATAGAAGACGTCACTTTATTTGAAAGTAAACTAGCTACATCTCAGGATTTGTGGTGTGGGATCCTATCCTGTCATCTGGTGTCAGATTTAGCTCACAGGAGACACGAATTAAACTCATTATGAAGCCAAATAGGATGTCTGGCAAAGTCAAAACTCACAGCCAGGAGGAAGGGCAGATATGACCCATTTTTTTGTAGACCTTTACCTTTGTTTGGTGTTATTTTCTGAGTCTTCAATCATGAACACAGTTGGCTTGGATCCTGCTCATTCGACTGTAAGTGTGTAACTCGCAATATACTCATACTATCGTACTGTGTGGTCTATAGAAGAGGAACTAGCCAGAACCATTTGCCAAAAATGCCACAATGCACCTAAGCATTACTATTTACAGCCTATGACAATGATCCCACAGAGCCTGAGATAATGCTATTCTCTTCCATCATCTCTTCTCTCTGCCCCACTCTATTCTCTTTGTGCCTAAATTTTCTCCTACCAATCTATGAAACTGGCTTGAACCTCACAGTATAAAACTGCCAATCCCTACTAATCTAAGCTTTATTTTAACAATGACAATTCTAGAAATCCTAGAACAAAACCAGACTGAAGTTCATAACAGGCTGTTAACAACCACAAAATTTTACACAATATAAACATGTACACAGTGAGCTTACCATTGATCTTAGCCAAGGAGAGAATATTATCCTGGTGCTCAAGGAGACGCTTAACTTCAAGAATATCCCATTCCAGTGAGTCTTCTGTGGGTGCTACCAACCTGAAAATAACTAAATAGAAAGACAGATATAATTTTATTTAAATGGACAAAGAAGACAAAATTCTATCCCTGCTCAGAAAGCCAGCATTTCGTTAAGTTAGAAATGTCTAAAATATTGAAAACCCATCTCTAAGAGAGCCTTACTAATACCACCTTAAAATATTTATTTCAAATACTTGATATGTTTGAAATGATCAACTAAAATCCCAAGTGAGTGTGTCCTTAGAACTCTGTTCCTTCACTAAAACTTCTAACCCCACCACCACCCATGAAGCCTCACCTTTTCTAGGGCTCCAGTGCATGTCTGACTGTCCTGCCCCACTCTCTCCCTGGCCACTGACTGGTCCACAACTTTGAACCATCTCCACCGTCAGTTTTCTCTATTCATAGTCCCAGGTCAGTGAATATTGCTAAAAATAAGCTACAAATTTATGTTTAACTTCAATTCAGTGAAGACTTCAGCAGCTGCCTTTATTTTTTAAAAAACTTTTCTTGATACGTAGGCTCATACCATTAAATTATAAATTCTCTGAACAGAATATGCCTTATAATTTTTGTGTACCATACAGTTCTTTTGACTACAGTAGATGTTAAACGTGTTGTTTACTAATTATAAGACTTTAATAAATAGCTTTATTTAAACTAACATAAATCCTAACTTTAATCAATACAACAAATCCAAAACCAAATCAACAGAAGGGACTCTATCTATCAACAAACATTTACTAAACATCTACTATGTTCCGAGAAATTAGATACAAATGTGAATAAGGCCCAGTCATTACCCGGAAACACTCACAGTCTAGAGTGGTACTGAGACTTATAAACACGCTTATTACAGTTGATATATTAAGTACTATAATAAGCCACTCTACTAAGTGCTGTGAATGCTCAGATTAGGGTGACTAATATCTGAGAGATGGGAAGGTCTCAGAGAGCATATCCTTTCCAAAGTGGTGGCTAATTACTAAAGTCTCTCTTCTTTCTCACATTCCTCTCTGGAAAATAGGTCATGCCACATTTCATTCTATGTCTCTAGACAATTTTTACCAACAGACAATATTTTAGCACAGTTATTTAATCCTGATAGTCATTTACGTTCAAACTGTGGCTGTCAGAAGAATGGCTTTCAGTCAATACAAAGGGAACTCTTCCTGATACTTAGCAAAGTTGTCTTGAATCTACTTTGGTTGGAATACTACCAAAGATCTTGAGATTGATTGTGCTATAAAAAGCAGTGTATTGTTTAGTCAAACTAAGAAATAATAGTGACAAGAAAGAAACCTACAAAATAGGTTTCTACAAAGAACTACCACCAAGTACTAAAGATAATGTGACACTATTCAATCAGCCCACAAACATGGCCTCTACTGACAAGTATTCACAGGGTCACCTATGTAAGAACTTCAAGACAACAGAACAAATATGAATTAAATCAGAGAACAAAGCAGAAGCAATAATCAAGTCTAAAAAAGAAAGTAAACAAAAATGTCCTGGACTTCTGAACTAGAATGAGGTCTCACCGTGGACAGCCTAGCTTAGCTAGTAAAGCCTCAAAGTCACCATAGCTCGTGCATACAGAAATTGTATTTCTTGTTGAAAGGAACCCACACATAGAAAAAGAGAAATTGGAATGCAACATTTAAAACCAAGGATGTGGGCACAAACTAGGTCATGGAAACAGACAACAAACTCCATTTACACGAATGAAATTTATTTTTATATAAGGAAAAACGGTAATATATATCTGTTTTATGATAAAACTTAGTAAAATGCAGAACCCCATTTTTAAGAATATTATGTATTTTTCATAAATTGTTTTCTGAATAAAACCAACATTCATGTCTTCCTTTTTTCAATGAATTCACTAATTCATCCATTCAATAAAAATCTCTTATCTGTTAGCAGAAAGATGAATGAGAAACTTCCAGTTGCCAAGGAGCTCACATTCTGAAGGGAGGAGCAAGGAGAGAACAAAATGCAAACAGAAGTCATGTTTTAAAGTAGTAAGTGAAATGACAGATGCAGTACTATGAGAACATAGTGGAAAACCTTCCCGGAGGGGAGGTGTCAGGTAAGCAAGCCTCTGTCCTCAAAAAGAGATGCTGGAGCTGAGCTCTTAAAAAGTAGGAATCAGAGCCATCCAAGAGGGCAATGAGTAGGACGACAAGCCTGACACAGAGTGACAGCAGGAATCAAGCACGAAGATGAGAAACACCCAGAGAGCAGAATCCCAGGCAATTCAGTATGGACAGTAAGTGATGCAGGACTCAAAGGAGGCAGGAGGAAGATGATGGAGGGCCTGATGGGATATGCTGAACTTACACTGGTCCTCTAGGGCAAACATTTCATTCCTCTGAGGCAAACATGAGAAAACATAGGGAACACATAAAAGTAAATATATTCAATTTAAAGTCCTATTCTTTTTTTTTTTGAGATCGCATTCTTCATACTTTGTTGTTAAAAAAGTAATTTTTACAAAATGAGGGTGGCAAACGATCGCTTGTTTGATTTTTTTGTTTTTGTTTTTTATCGGTGTTACTAAACAAAATAAAAATGTGGCAACTCTATGTTGATCTTCCAAAACTTGAAGTTTTGTACTAGTCAGATTTTTTGAGAGTCTACAAATGACTGCTGTAGGCAATAGGAAGCCACTGGAGCTTTTAAGCAGGGGAGTAGCTTACATTTTAGATAGATCCCTCTAACATCTACTGAAGAATGTATCTGAGATGCACTAAAACTAAAGGAAGGGGGGGCATTCGAGAGGCAATAAAGTAGAGGAAGGAAGGTAAGTTAGGAGACTTACCGCAATATTCCAGGCAAGAAAGGAGATAAGAGCCTGAATAGAGCAACAGTAGTGAGGTGGAAAGAAGTGGATCAAAATATTTAGGGCAGCACTCCTCACAAGTATGGTCCTCAGACAAGCAACCTCAGCACTATGTGGAAACCTGTCAGAAATGCAGAGCTCAGGCCCCACTCCAGACCTGCTGAATTAGAAACTCGGAGGATAAGACCCAATAATTTGTGTTTTTAACAAGCCTTTCAGGTCATTCTAATACACTCTAAAGTCTGAAAACCACTGAGTTAGAGTAAAACCAGAAAAACACAAAGTGATTCATCAAGAGAAGGCAGGGAAAAGCTAAGCTCAATGGAGAACATGGGAAAACTGAATTTCTGCAAGGAAGGAAAAAGAAAAAATAAAGACATTATTACAGTGTCTTTAGAAACTACTCTGTGAAAAGAAAGGATAAGCATAGGGTCTAGAAAATTACTTCTCAGACATGATGACACACGAAAAGGTCAGTTGAAGAAAGACAGCTTCACAGCACAGCAGTGATGCCTGCAGACAGCAGTCAATAAATAAATGCTGAACAGTAAGCTCATGTCTCACCGGCATTTGCAAACATGCCAACTGACGGTCACAGCAAATCTCAGGGATGGTCCCTGGAAGTGTCACACGCCAAGTGCCCTATGGGCTACATTAGGAAAATTTTTCAAGAAAAAAGCAGCTTTTAAGAAGCATGTGTACTCTATCAATTCTTGGCATCCAAACTTCACTCATAAGGCAGTGAGCACAAAAGGCTTTCTCTACTGTGGGCTCCCTGGCAGCAAATGAGTTAGCGAACAGTCAACAGCTACGAAAGCGGCCCTCAAATAGCACATCCATACTCAATTACTACATGTACAAAATTCCCTTTGCAACCTCTCCCTCTGCTATCCCACCACCCTGAGGGAAATGGCATAAACTGCCCCCAACAAAATGGGCCCATTCTGGCTTCCTGAGGCAGAGACACCACAGTCCCTGCTTTAGCGAATTCCTGAAATAATCCTTCTCCAGCCCTCCCAACTCAAGTTTTTAGTTCCCAGAATATTGACAGTTGTTTCATGTGGTTAAAATTTTTGCTAAATAAGTATACGAGTACAAATCAGCAACAAAGAGGACTGTGGAATATAAATGGCTGTCTCTGGTATAAGAAAAGTGGGATTACCTTGCCCCACTTGATTATGTTAGACCAAGTGTAGAACAAAAACTGACCCAACATCTTAAAAAGGTCTAAGTCTTCATATCACTTCAACAATCCCAGGAGACCAATACTGGGGCAGGGGCACATGTCCCTTAAATAAAATACTAGTCTTTCCAAAATGTGTATACAAGTCTAGTGTAAAATTTAAAAAAAAAAAAAAAAGAAAAGAGAAAAAGAGTCATACTCACTCAGTTCTTTGCCAACTGCTGCCACAACACAGTTTTTAGGTATTTCAATCAAAGCACTGATCCCTTCAAAAATATAAAAAACAAAGGTCAAATTACTTTCTTCATAGATTACATCAAAAACAAAAACATTCTCAGTTTTATGTCAGTCATTTCCCATAAAGGGAACAGTAACAATAAAGCACACACAATTTGGTAGATCACACTTCCTTGCTTGCTTACACATGGAAAATTACTTTGTGAAAAGCAGGTGAGACCTTTGAAAGACATTATTGATTTATTAAGGGTAGGGTATACTCTTTGAACATTTGTACTATTGTGGTGAACTTATTTACCAGGGATCCCTTAAGATAATCACCATCACCATTTACAAGAGGGCTAGCTCAAATAAGACGTAAAACTGTCATTTTCCTCGATGCAAATTCTAAGAATCCTGAGTGGACTCCCTAGTAGTAAATGAGTTAGCCAACAGTCAACAGCTAAGAAAGTACTTTGAAATAGCACGTTTATAATCAATGAATACATTTACAAAATTCTTTGTATTACTGGAATCAGATTCAATTTATTTCACCAGATTTCACCTATTTATTTAAATATAAAGTTCTGAGAATCTTTTTACAGCGGAATCATGAAATGATTTAAGGGTAACCATACTTCTGTAACGTATGTTACAATTATTACTTTTGTCAGTAAGAATGAAAGAATTGATATATTAGATTCAGAACCACATGTGTAGGTAAAACACCTGTTCATTAAAGTTAATTTTTCAATTATGAAATAAATGTTATGTGTATACATATATATGTAATTTGTAACATATATGCAAATTTTGAAAATATTCTACTTGCTTGTTTTACCTTCCCACCCATCAAAGGATTAACACTCTTGTAATTTGGGGAGTAATTCTCTCCAAAATCTTCTCCCCACATAGGGTGGTTTTAACAGTATGTTTTGTATTTTCCCAAGTTCAAGGAGGAAGAGGAGACAGCAGAGGAGGAGACAGGGGAAGAGTAGGCAGTTCAAGATAAAAAAGTGAAGGAGATAGGAGAGCCAAGAGGGTGCCAGGGGGGTGGTGTAGAGAGAAGAGAATTCTAGATGCAGAAAATAGCTTTTTAAAAAATGTTTATCAAATTATTTGTGAAGTGAAAATAATGGAAACTCAATAATCCAGAAGTAGCAACTTATACACAGAACCACAGAACATATTATTGGAAAGGTTAAGGCTCTTTCCGTTGCATCACATTAAAATTATCTTTGTTTATTTCCAAATACAGAATAACTGTCCCTAAAAGCCCTGGTAGACCATAAATCAAGCAAAGCTTATGAAAGGCGCGCCATGAGATAAAGGTCTAATATCAAGCACTGCTAACTACCAGGCACGCTGTAATTTGAAAAACCCAAATCACGAAAAGTTCACCAATGGTAACATACGTAGCCTTTCCAATAGATCAAAGCTTTCCAATAGATTCTCTCAAAGGATTCTACCTCTTGAGACACTGATAAACAGGGCAATACTGTGACTACTTCATGTACAGTACTCAAACTTGCAAAACAAAGATTGCGATAGGTGGTGCTTTTCATTAACATACAAAAGACCCTTTTTAGCTCTGATTTCAGTATTTCTCAACATAGTTAGGCATTCCTCATTTTATTTTATTTATTATTTTTTTTAATAATTTTTTTTTATTGGGGAATATTGGGGCACAGTGTTTCTCCAGGGCCCATCAGCTCCAAGTTGTCGTCCTTCAATCTACTTGTAGAGGTGCAGCTCAGTTCCAAGTTCAGTGACCATTTTCAATCTTTAGTTGCAGGGGGCGCAGCCCACCATCCCATGTGGGAATTGAACCAGCAACCTTGTTGTTGAGAACTTGCGCTCTAACCAACTGAGCCATCCGGCTGCCCCTCTGGAAGCTCAGCTGCAGCTCGTTGTCTTCAATCTAGTTGTGGAGGGCACAGCTCACTGGCCCATGTGGGAATCGAACCGACAACTTTGTTGTTGAGAGCTCGTGCTCTAACCAACTGAGCCATCCATCCGGCTGGCTCATTTTATTGTACTTCACTTTACTGTACTTCAGATATTGTTTTTTACAGATTGAAGGTTTGTGGCAATCCTGCAGTGAGCAAGTCCATCAGCACCATTTTTCCAATAACATTTGCTCACTATGTGTCTCTGTGTCACATTTTGGTAATTTTCACAATATTTCAATCTTTTTCATTATTATTATATTTGTTATGATGATGTGTGATCAGTGATATTTAATGTTACTATTGTAATTGTTTTGGAGTGCCATGAACTGTGCCCATATAAGATGGCGAACTTAATCCATAAATGTTATGTGTGTTCTGATTGCACCACCAAATGGCTGTTCCCTCTCTTCCTCCCCCCTCCCTCTCCTCGGGCCTCCCTATTCCCTAAGACACAATATTGAAATTAGGTCAACTAATTCCCTCTAATTGACGCTAAGTGTTCAAGTGAAAGGAAGAGGTGCACATCTCTCTTTAAATTAGAAATTAAGCTTTGTGAGGAAGGCTTATCAAAAGACGAAGGTGAGCCAAAAGCTAGGCCTCTTGCACCAAAAATTAGCCAAATTGTGAATGCAAAGGAAAAGTTCTTGAAGAAACTACAAATTCAATTCCAGTGAACACACAAATGATTTAAAAAAAAAAAAAAGCAAAACAGCTTTATTGCTTATGGAGAAAGTTTTAGTGGTCTGGATAGAAGATCAAGGCAGCCACAAAGAAAAAAGAAGTTTAAAAGAAGTTATCTCCATGACATAAAAGTGCAAGGTGAAGCAGCAAGTGCTGATAGAAGCTGCAACAAGCTATCCAGAAGATCTAGCTAAGATAATTAATAACGGCGGCTGCACTAAACAACAGATTAGCAAGGTAGATGAAACAGCCTTCTATTGGAAGATGCGATCCAGGACTTGCATAGCTAGAGAGGAGAAGTCAATGTCTGGGTTCAAAGCGTCTAAGGACAAGCTGACTCTCTTGTTTGAGGCTAATGAAGCTGGTGACTTCAAGTTGAAGCCAATGTTCATTTACCATTTCAAGAATTCTAGGGCTCTTAAAAATTATACAAAATCTACTCTGCCTGTGCTCTATAAATGGAACAACAGACCCTGGATTACAGCACATCTGTTTAAAACATAAATGTTTTAAGCTCACTGTTGAGAACTACTGCTCAGAAAAAAAAAAAAAGAATCCTTTCAAAATATTACTGCTCATTGACAATACACCTAGTAACCAAGAGCTCTGATGGAGATATATAAATAACAAGATTGTTTTCATGCCTACTAACATAACATCCATTGTACAGCCCATGGATCAAAGAGTAATTTTGACTTTCACATCTTATTATTTAAGACATACATTGCATAAGGCTATAGCTGCCATAGATAGCGATTCCTGTGATGGGTCTAGACAAAGTAAATTGAAAACCTGTAAAAGGTTCACCATTCTAGATGCCATTAAGAACATTTGTGATTCGTGGGAAGAGGTCAAAATATCAGTATTAACAGGATTTCAAAAGAAGTTGATTCAACCCTCATGGATGACTGAGGGGTTCAAGACTTCAGTGGAAGAAGTAATTATAGATGTGGTGGAAACAGCAAGAGAACTAGAATTAGAAGTAGAGCCTCAAGATGTGACTGAATTGCTACAATCTTATGATAAAACTTTAAAGGATGAGGAGTGGCTTCTTATGGATGAACAAAAAGAGTGGTTTCTTGACATGGAATCTACTCCTAGTGAAGATGCTGTGAAGATTGTTGAAATGACTACAATGATTTAGAATATTACAAAACTTAATTGATAGAGCAGTGGCAGGTTTTGAGAGGATGGGCCCCAGTTTTGAAACAAGTTCTACTATGGGTAAAATGCTATCAAACAGCACCACAAGCTACAGAGAAATCCTTCACGAAAGAAGAGTCAATCGATGCATCAAACTTCATTGTTGTCTTACTTTAAGAAATTCCCTCCAGATGGCTCAGTTGGTTAGAATGCGAGCTCTAAACAACAAAGTTGTTCGTTCAATTCCTGCATGGGATTGTGGATTGCGCCCCCTGCAACTAAAGATTGAAAATGGCGACTGGACTTGGAGCTGAGCTGTGCCCTCCACAACTAGATTGAAGGACAATGACTTGGAGCTGATTGGCCCTGGAGAAACACACTGTTCCCCAATAGTCCCCAATTTATAAAAAAAAAAAAAAAAAGTGTTTGCTTTGTATCTGAAATTCAAATTTAACTGGGCATTTAAAAAAAAAAACACAAAAATTCCCACAGCCACCCCAGCCTTCAGCAACCACCACCCTGATCAGCAGCCATCAACACTGCGGTAAGATCCTCCATCATCAAAACAATTACAACTCACTGAAGGTTCAGATTATGGTTAGCATTTTTTATCAATCAAGTATTTTTAAATCAAGGTATGTACATTTTTTTAGACAGAATGCTATTGCACACTTAGTAGACTACAGTATAGTATAAACATAACTTTTAAATGCACTGAAAAAACAAAAAATTTTGAGACTGGCTTCATTGAAATATTCGCTTAATTGTGGTGGTTTTAAAATCAAACCCCCAATATCTCTGAGGTATGCCTGTACTAATAATTAATGGAATAAAATTCACAGATAACCACAGGCTATTTATTGTAAGAAACAGAAAGAAAAACGTACATGTAAATAAAGAGATATAACTCATGATAATAGTAAACATGAAAATACACTCTAAATTAAAACAAGATTGGTCAAATGTTAAACTGAAAGGTTAAATTGTAAATCCTAGTAAGCTATGGATTTAGTTTTGCTAAGATATCGTATATCACATTATCACATTATTTCCCTGATATTTTATAACATCTATGTAGAGACAAGCTAGTTCCAATTATGAACTGAATAATCAGTTTACAGAGCTCCCACTACCTTTAACACGTTCACAGTATGCTTAATCTTCATTTTAGGATATCCATGGGTTCATTTGGTTAGAAATGAAAATAGTTACTAATAGTGTATCACGTGACTTCAAGATTACTGTCATTTAAATGTACCCATGTATACTTAAATATTTTTACTCCTAATAGATTTTATTTTTTAAGATCCTTGGTATCAATAGAAGTCAAAACTGATTTTTTTGTTGTTAAAATGTTATTGTCAACGGAACTGAGAAAATAGGATTTTGTTAGCCAGTTTGCACATGTAAAATAAGGTCATCATTAGGAAGCTATTCAAAGTCCAATAACCCCCAAAATAAAGAAAAAAAATGTTATTGCAAAGCCATAAAGGTCTGCTTCTAGGCATCAACATGCTCATCAAACTCAGTTTAGGAATATGGCCAAAGAGCATATTTGAAAAGATTTTTCTTGACCACTTTTGAGAAATTCTGTTGGAAGGGATAGAGATGCCAAAAGGAGAAGGGGCGGGGGTGTCTTTTCCTTGCAATTTGTGATGGAAATATATTTTACACAAACCTTAACTCGAAATAGAAAAAAGAAAAATATGGCTACAGGTTACATTCAGAAGTAAAAAGAAAAAATCCCCTCCCTTCATTCATGAAAAGTCTCTTTGGAGATTCATTGCGTCTTTTAGAGTCTGTAATGATGGTTCACAATTACCTTGATTTATTTTTTTACCTGTATCAGAAAGGTGACTAGTCTTACACAGGAGATCTAATTTTCGGTTCCACACACATAGGTCATTCCCACCAGACAGCCAAACATCTAGTCTCTGAAGAACGGTTAAACACTGCAAAATTCATATGAAATGTATATTAGTTTAGAAATTCAAGCATCCATTAGTGGTTTTAAAATGTCCACAAAGTCTTTGCCACCCTCCTCTTCAAGAGGTGAAATTTAATTCTTCTCCCTTAAATGTGGGCTCTACTAAATGACTAGCTTCCTATCAACAGAACATGGCAGAAGGGATGGTGTGTGACTTATAAGACTAAGACATAAAAGACATAGTGGCTTTCTCCTTCCTCTCCGTTGGATCACCAACTCTAGGGCAAATACATAAAAGCGCTTTATAAGAAAAGATCCACAAGGAAGTGGGGCCTGAGGACAACCACCAGCACTGACGCACCAAGCATGTGAGCTGCCTGGGAACCTGCAACCCCAGTCAAGCCTTCAGATGATGGCAACATCATGAGAGACACTTCGCACCATCCAGCAAAGCTGCTCTCTATTCTTACCACAAACACTGTGAGATAGTATTGTTTCCAGCAACTAAGTTTTGAGCAACTAATATTGTTTCATTCTTTCAGTAACAGATAAGATGCAAGCTTATAATAGACTGTTATTTAGATAAAACTGAAAATATGACCTTTCTTTTTATGTATCTTCCCAATTAATATTACCTAATTATTGTCTCAAGAAAGTGTTTCTAGGTCTGCAGAAGCCTTCAGAGGCAAGAGCAAGAGAGAAGAATAAAGAAAAGGAAAAGGTTCTGGTAGTCTTGCCTGGGCTGAGGGTGAGGTTGCTTTTAAAACTGCTGGAATAAGGGTTGAAAATAATCAAGCAGTTTATACTTCAAGAGGTCCTACCCTGTCTAATCGCTGAAATTTTAATATCAGAACTTTATTCCTTTTTATTGCCAAATAATATTTCACTGTGTGGCTATACCATGCTTTGTCTTTTCAGCAACAGATGGGCATTTCGGTTATTTCCACTTCTGGGCTATTATGAATAATGCTGCTATGAGCATTCGTGCACATGTTTTTGTTTGGACACTTTCATTTCTCCCAGGAATAAACAGAAGTCAAGAGTGCTGGGCCAAATGATACATGTTCAACATTTTGATGAACTATCAAGCATTTTTCAAGGTGGGTGGACCACTGTATAATCCCACCAGCCATGTATGAGGATTCTAATGTCTCTACCTCCTTATCAACACTTATTATCTGACATTTAGATGTTACCCATCTAGTGTATGTCAAACAGTATCACATTATGGTTTTGACTCACATTTTTCTAATGACTAATGATGTTGAGCTTCTTTTCATGTGCTTACTGGCCATTTGCATATCTTCTTTGGAGAAATGTTTTTCAAATTCTTTGTCTAATTTTAATTGGGTTGTCTTTTGATTGTTGAATGGTTAAGAGTTCTTTATGTATTTCTTTATGCATTCACGATACAAGTTCCTTACCAGATATATAATTTGCAAATACTTTCTCCCATTCTGTGGGTTGTCTTTTCACTTTCTTGATGGTGTCTTTTGAAGCATAAAAGCTTTTCATTTTTTGATGAAGTCCAATTTACCATTTTTTTGTTCTATTGCTGTGTGTCTGTTGTCAGATCTAAGGTACCTAACCCAAGGTCACAAAGATTTACTCCTGTATTTCTTATAAGAGTTTTATAGTTTCTGCTCTTACATTTTAGTCTTTGATCCATTTTGAAGTAATTTTTGGATATGGCATGAAGTAGGGATCCAATTTCATTATTTTGTAAGTGGATATCCAGTTGACCCAGCATTATTTGTTGAAGAGACTATTCTTTCTCTTATTGAAGGGTCTTGGCATGCTTGTCAAAATCAATTGACCATATATGTAAGGTTTTATTTCTGGACTCTCAATTCTATTCCATTGAACTGTATGGCTATCTTTATGCCAGTACCACACTGCACCGATTACTATAATTTTGTAGTAAATTTTGAAATTGGGAAGTTTGAGTCTTGCAACTTTTATTCTTTCTGTTCAAGACTGTTATAGCTATTCTAGAGTCCTTTGCACTTCTATATGAATATTAGAATCAGCTTGTCAATTTCTACAAAACAACACCAACAACAAAAAGCCTGCTGGAATTTTGGTAGAGATTTTGTCCAATCTGTAGACTGGGTAGTGCTGCAGTCTTAACCATATTAAATCTGATCCATTAAGAAGGGATGTCTTTCCGTTTATTTAGATTTTCTTTAGTTTCTTTCAACAATGTTTCGTAGTTTGGGGCATACAAGTCACCATTTTTTAAAAATTTATTTCTAAGTACTTTATTATTTAGATACTTATGTAAATGAAATGTTTTCTTAATTTCATTTTCATTGCTAGCGTACAGAAATACAGTTAGCTTTTGTATACTGATATTGTACCCTGAAACCTTGCTAAATCCACTTATTAGTTCTAATAGTTTTGTTATGGATTTAGGATTTTCTATATAGATCACATTGCTTGGGAATAGAGATAGTTTTATTTCTTCCTGTCCAACATGGATGCCTTTTATTCTTTTTTATTGCCTAACTGCCCTGGGTCCAAGAGTAGACTTCCTTATCTTGTTCCTGATCTCAGGGTGAAAGTATTCAGTCAGTCTTTCTCCATTAATACCATGTTAGCTGTGGGGTTTTCAGAGATGCCCTTTATTAGGTTGAAGAAGTTCTCATCTATTCCTAGACTATTGACGATTTTTATCATGAGAAGGTATTGGAGTCTGCCAAATGCTTTTCTGCATCTATTATCATGTTTTTTGTCCTTTATTCTAACTACAGTATATTACATTGATTGATTATTCAAATGTTGAACTAACCTCATATTCCTGGGATAAATCTCACTTCGTCATAAGTATATATAATCTTTTTAATATGTTTTTGGATTTGATTTGCTAGTACTTTGTTGAGGATACTATAGTGCTTTTGTTACCTAACATCTTATCATTAGCATTTTCAAAACTCTTTATGTATTCTTTTGAAATACTATTTTTAGGATACATATCTACAATAATTTAACTATTTTCCTGTAAGTCATTTAGGATGCTGCCAATCATCCATTTATAAAATATATTTGTGATATACATTTCTGTTCATAAATCTCTGCCCAAGTTTTTTATTATTTCCTTTAAAGAGTTTTCTAGAAGTTGAATCTCTGGGTCAATTCATGTAATCATTTTTTTTTCCAGATTCATTCATAATATCAAACTGCCTTCAGAAGATCACACCAATTTATACTCTCAACCGCAATACAAATACCAATTTCACCACCTCCTCGCTAATACCAACCCACATAAAAACATTACTAGTTCAAAAAACAAATAATAGTATTTCTTATATTTATTAGGGATCTGAATTTCTTTAATAAATTATTTGTTCAAGAACAATTGAACCACTGAACTAAAATGAGTGAAGTGCTATTTTTACCAATTTTTTATGTGCAATGGACATAGCAGGAGTAAATACAACTATCCAGCTGATTAAGATTACAGTAAAACTTCTTTAAAAAGTACTTTCACCATACTGGGATAAGACACTTTTTATTGAACAGTTCATAAAACAGTTCACCAATGGAATTTCCCCCATACACTAAATTTTTTCTCCTTTCCTGTTCCTTCAATTCATGTATTTTAATTTGAAAATTAATGATGTCAGACAGAAAGTAAGAGGGTATTATAAGGAATTTAAAAGGGGCATCTTTCAGATCAAATGAAGCATAGAGATTTGATCAAGTCAAGACGTTAATGACTTCTTCAAAGACAGTCTATTGTTAAATTAGATACAAGCAAATAGTAAATGGCATTTTCTTCCCCAGAAACTTTAATAAATTGATAATTAGAACAGCACAGTAGCATGAGATGGCTACCAGAGATGCTGCCTTTGGGGGGAAAAAATGAAATACCTTGACTATCGGCACACAGCAATTCTTTTTACATTTTTTTAAAAAGTGTTATCTCTTAATATTAGAGATCAGTTATCTTTAAAGCAAATGAGGAAACATTACCTCATTTTACTGGTATCTTTCCCCAAACTTGCTGACATTATTGAAAAACAGTAGCACTTTCTGAGAATATTTAAGGTAATTTCTTCTGTAGGAATCAAAGTAACCAAGTTTTATCCAGGTTTGTTTCCCCAACATTTAGCAGAGTTCCTATCGTGTACTAAGCCCCAATTAATATTTGTAAAATGAATGAACATAACAGCAGCAACCAATTAACGATGTATGATTTTGTTTTGGAATTAACTGATATGTCATCTTTATGACCTTATAGAAGTCGGAGGTTGAGGGACAAATAACTCCACATTTTCAGTTCGAGATATAAAGAAACAGACTAGCTACTGCTATAGAGTCATTCTGCAAGTAATGTCTCTTTCTAGAATTACCTACTAAAAACATACTAGGTACTACCTTTTTCCTTATCTTGCTATAAAGATTTGCCCCTGCTCTAATTTCACATTGAAACACTCTAGCATTTAATATATATGCTCCCAAAAATCTAATCTTAGAAGAAGCAAATAACTATTGATTATGTGTGGAAGAAACAATTTTTAAAACCTACACAAGTAATTTCATCTAACTTACTACACAGTATTTTCTGAGACAAAAAGATTACCACAAAGTACCTGTGTAAGAGTTTACCTTTACAGTAGACCGGAAGCATGATACTCTCCGAACTTGTCTGCCGGTACCACAATTCCATTCCTAAATTTATGTTAAGAAATAATTTCTAAACAGTATTTTTAACTCTTCATTATAACGTTTCTAATAATTCATAAATACTACACAATTAGGTGGAAAATAAAGCATAAAATAGGTAGCGTTTATATTAATACAAAAATTAATTCACATAGCGAGTTATCAACTTGTCACAGTAGGCTTACAATCGACAATAAGTTTGAAGAAAATTTCACTATCAAACTATTTGAAAATGCCAATAGAATGGATGGTCTGAAAACTGAATCTTCACAGGCATTAAAAATCATGACTATTTAAATGTGAAGGTTTATTCTCCAAAATAATCCCTCATAATCCAATAAGTATTTAACATAAAGTATTTATACTAAAAACTATTACATCCAGGAATTTTTACTGAAAGCTCTCTCAATGTGTATGGCATAATTTACTACTGTTATCCTGATTCAAAAAGACAGTAACAGTGTATTCCTATTACTCGCAAACATATTTAAAATAATTAGAGGACCTCTCAAAGTTAGTTTGACTTAAGGGGTATAATGATTTTCAAATTTTTCACACCATTTCCTATGGTAAGATACATATTTTGGCATGTCTGAGAACACATTTACCTAACAAATATATATATAATATATATAAATATATACGTATATACGAACTTTTAAGACTATCACTCAACAAAAATTTAAAAATCTATCCTCAGCATTTAATTAATGAAGTTAGTTAATAGCGAAGGCCCAAGCAGAGTAAATCTAGAATTTATCTGAGTAAAAGGAACTACCAACTATGCAGCCTAGAACTATTTTTAACTAGAAAAGTCATTCAGCAAAGGAAATGATTCTATACTACCATTTACAGGTGAAGTTTATACTGATAGTGTCCCAAGTACTCATCTCTGTACTGTAATAATAATTTTAATAATTTCCTCTAAATATTATTATAGTACCTTAGGAATGGTCTAATAAAAAAAGCATTTTAAATTCTACTTTTGCAGAGATTATACTGATACTGAAAAAAAAAACAGCTTTAGTTGATAAAATATTTGCCTCAATAGAGCAGTAGTAATAAAGCTACTCTGACAAACATATGAATGAACTTTATGCCCTTTTTTATGTAATATTATAATCACCACAAAATATAGTTTTCCCCATTTTAATCTTTCCTTGAAATGTTTTCACCAACTGGCAACCTGTTTAGAAATCACTGCAACTGATACGCTCATTCCAAGTGTGTCATAAAGTATGTATAAAGTATGTCTTGGTTCTATAGAAGACCGAGAAACACTGACTTCTTTGCGCTTACTCTGAAACTTATTTCACTGATGCTGGAAGCTATTTAAACCAACTTCTCAAATAAGCACAGACTTTTTAAAGCTAATATATGATACCTTTTATACAAATAATGAAAGATTATAGTTATCCATAGCATTTGGCTATGGCCTTCACAAATCCAATTCCTCACACAAATTTTAAAGGGCTGAATTTGTTCAAGTAACATATTTTATGAAGACAGTACTATATAATGGTTCAGAACTCTTACTCTGCAGTCAGACTGCTTGCATTCTGCCCTACACTGTCTGTGTGACCTTGGACAAGTTACTTAACCTCTGTTTGCTTTTGTTATCAGTAAACAGAATAATAAAAACACTTATTGTTAAGGATTAAATGGATTAATATATGTAAAACCACTGCCTGGCACACATAATCACTTTATAAAACTTTACTAATGCTGTTACATCTTAAATGTTTACCAAAAAGTATGTGGGAAAGAAAGGCAGTAATTTACTTTTCTAAAATTGTTTTTAAATACTAAATATTAAACACTAAGCAGATGGATATTCACTTTTCTGTCAGACTGGGAGGCTCAAAAGGTTTCTATGGGTTGGGGCCATTAAGTTTCTTTTGCTATACAATAAGCAGGGGAAAAAATGTGAATTATTCTCCAGCCCAACTCATCTTTACTTCCCTAAATAGAAAAGCAAACTGAGATAAGTATTTTTAAGCCCACTTTCTCCATTTCCTCCATCATACATAACTTAATATATTAGTAACTCTGGAAAGAATAGCTTTAGTCATGGGGTTTCCATCAATAATCAGCCTTAACATACTATTTCCAGTCTAATACTTTTCAGATGCCTAATACTTTTAAGAAGTGTCTTAAGAAGGCTAGAACAAATCATTTCTGCTAAAACAGGAATGTACAGACAGGCCTCAAGAGGCTAAAAACTAATAATGTATTTACCGGTCCCTTGGGTCACTATAGCTATTTCACTCTTTCAGATTTAAGGATATAATAACTGTTCTATCAGCAGAGGCTGTCAAGATCAGTTGATTTTTTTCTTCACAAGGTTCCAAGGAAGGAAATGTAGTAATAGCTGTTATCTTTTGAGTGTGTCCATTGAGTTCCAAAAGTTTTTCTCCCGTCTGAAATACCAATAAAAAAGTTAATAGGTTCATATTTCACAACTTAAATAATCTTAGTTGACAACATTAAGAAGAATCACCATGTAGAAAATTCATATATTCTATTTGAAATTACTTAGACCTTATCATTTAACTTTTAAGTAATCAAATATAAGGTTGGTGCAAAAGTAATTGCGGTTTAAAGGGTTAAAAATAAAAGTAAAAACAGCAATTACTTTTGCACCAACCTAACAGAATCTAAACAGGTGCTGAAAAAATACCATAAACAATTTTAATTATTTTCTAATAGAAAATCTTAGTTTAGCATATTTTATAGAAAATGTAAAGGACTATTTTTTCCATATGATTTTAAGAATTTGATAAATTAAGCACAAAAAAAAATCAGTAATTTAATCTGTAGAAAAAAACAGAAAGTCCTCAGTATCTAAGTATTTGTTATCTAAGTCTCCACAGTTATGAAGTTGTGGAAGGAAAAAAAGTCAGCATAATAACAACAAACAAACAAACAAAAATATGTACATACAGCCAATAATATAGCCACCACTCGTCAAGCCTCCACAACATGTCTAACAGCAACAGCTATCTATCCCCACCCACCCATCCTTCTGTCTCTCAAGGATTTCCATAGTAAACATTCAAAAATACAATGTAAATATAACAAATTGCAAATTTTTCAAGGTTGCAGGATTTCGTGAATGTGGGGAACATAATATTAAAGAACTGCTTTAACCACAGGCAAAGCCACTAAAAAATGAGGATCTGATGGAGTCAGAACAGATTAACAAGAGAAGATAAATACTTCAAAAGAGAACAATTTGAGTATCAAAGAATCAAGAAGACAGGCCCCCAAAGAAATTTGGTGAAGCTTTAAATATTTTGAGAAAATAAGCTTTTTATTATATTACTATTGAAATCAAACATGAGAAATGTTATATCATGCAATCAGACAATTTTGAAAGGAAAATTGTGTCTCCCACAAAAATCAATGCTTGATTCATTTTCAGAATCACTGAAGTTACTGATAACTTAAATATTGCTCAATAAGATTAAAACTTTTCATAATTTGACATTTGCTTCTCAAGAAAAATCTTAATTAAAAAACTCTATTAGGAATTATTGATCCCCATTTTAAATGAATTTATTCTAAGTATCTCTTTTCAAGTATTACTTACTCTCAGTCTACTAATACGCAGGTGTATCTCCACATAATGTTTATGAATGCATATTCCACTATACAGTCACGTCTTTATTACATAATCCACACAAAATCAATACACACCTGGGCATTCCACACAACTACAGTTCCATCATCACCAGCAGATGCAAATCTGGTCAGAGAAAAAAGGTCAAGAAAAACAAATCACTGGTGACATTTAAATACTAAGATTACTAAGCACTACCAAACCTTAGATATTCGGATTTATTACATAATATCAATGCAGATTAAGATCTAAGCTAATTTAATAAATACTGATGAAATACCTTCTAGCTTTGGTGCCAGGTACTCAGGACCCAAAGATAAATAAGACCATTGACAGTGTTACAATGAATAAACTGCTAGAAATGTAAGAATGAAGTTAGATCTGTAAGTGATCTTTAAAGTCCTTCCTTGCTTCAAAATACATGATTAAACCTTGACTTAAGTGGCATGAAACCACGCTAAGGAACAGCTTCACTAATAGGAAGTGATATTCCAAGAGTGGCACAAAGGAATCATGTCCTTAGAAAAATTCATTATTTCTATTATTTTCTCTGTAAAAATATTTTAAGTCTACTATTAATATTTAAAGCCAAGATCTCTCCTTTGCTCCTCTTGGCTCTTTGGTCTTTTTATATAAATACTATGTTCTTGGTTTGCAAGGTTTGGGGGTTTTTTTGAAGGTTGTTTGTTTTTTATTATTGAAAATGCTTGAAATGCAAAGAGATAAAGAAAAGTTTATTTCATGGCATGAAAAGAAAGAGCTGTGATGAACTCAGTTATAGCTTATCTCTCCTCTTTACCTTCACTATATATATGTATATATATATATATATATATATATATATATATATATATATATGAACAATCACCTACATTTTGTAGAGAAGATATCCATGACACAAATACTAGCAAGAAAAGTAATTTGTTGTAAAGGATTATTCATCATAGTGACTGCATTACAATAAAATCAAGAAAGCATGGTTTTCAAGCGGTGTCCCAACACAGTGATATAAAGCAATCATATTGTAAGCATATCAAGTAGTTTGTTATTCATAATGTAGTACACAAGTTTTTAAATGATTCTTTAATGATTCAAAATAGATTCCCAGTTGTTCCCATAATATGACTGACTTCATTCACTTGAAATCAAGCTTTTCTTTTTAGAACAGGAGAAAAGGAAGTGGTATTATAGAGAGCCAGCTATGAACTGCACGTGTGTGTGTGTGTGTGTGTGTGTGTATACATATATACGTGTGTGTATATATATATATATATGTATATATATATATATATATATATATATATACATATATATATATATATTTATCCTAAGAGTAAATATCAATGAGATAGTTCTGGCCATTAAAGAGCTCATAGTCTACCTTACTAAGTAATGTTACAGAGTCCAGATCATACATCCATTGAGAATTCTCATTTATACTCATTTAAATTTATAGAAATCACTCCCTTTAAACACCTTCCCTTTGAACATCTCAGAGAAAGTATTCTCATTCTTGCCAACTGTGAGGTCAAAGTACAGCAAAGTTTCACAAACATTTGTACAATATAAAATATTTTCACAAGTAATTCCTATGTCCATTACCTAAGTGTGTATTTAATAGTTCTTATTCATGTGAATTTATTTTAAGTCAATGGTGCTACAGATTCAAATATAATCTTAGAGGACATAATAAAAAAGTAAAACCCAAAAACGTGAACATAAACCTTCTTGTATTCAATATCTACATAACCGTAACACACTGGAAAAATAAAAATACAACATTAGTATGACAATATAGAAAATCCCTGTGGTTAACTAACTTTCCACCTAATCCACAGGTACTTTCTAATACATGACGCAACTAAAATAGTATATATTTTTTACAATAAAACAAAGCTGAAAAATGCTACAGTACCAGAAACCAGACAAAACTGAAAAATAGCAAAATTTTCACTTAAAATAGATTTTTACTTATCTTGTATACTAGAACTACTTGAAGAAAATTAGAGAAGTATGTAGATAGAGTCTTATAAGAGAAGTTGAAGGGAACATCAAAACACTTTTGGGAGCCATACTGAGGTCAGTGATTCTTTCATTAGATCTACTTGAACATCATCAAATTATTTTCTTAAGAAAAAAATGTATATATTAACACAACTCTAATATCTGAATGACTAAGATCCGTTTTTAATTCACAAATAGAATGAAGGTGGAAAGATTTCAGTTTCCATGGTCATGTGCAAAGTTAAAACCTTTGGTAAATTCTCCCTTTCCCCAAATCACAAACAGAAAACTGAATTACATATCAAGTTCACAAGTACCCTGTTTCCCCAAAAATAAGACCTAGCTGGACAATCAGCTCTAATGCGTCTTTTGAAGCAAAAATTAATATAACACCCAGTCTTACATTATATAACACCCGGTCTTATATAAGACCCAGTATTATATATTATATTACCTGGTCTTATTTTACTATAAGAGTAAAATAAGACCAGGTCTTATTTTATAGTAAAATATATTTTATGTATTTTAGTAATATACATGTATTTTATATATTTTAGAAATATTTTATATATTTTAGTAATAATTTTATAAAATAGTTACATTATTTTATAATAAAATAAGACCGTGTCTTATATTAATTTTTGCTCCAAAAGACACATTAGAGCTGATAGCCCAGCTAGGTCTTGTTTTCGGGGAAACACATTATCAGAATACCAAAAAATCCCTGTGACTTCTATTAGGGGGAAACCTCCATTTCCTTGAGCTCAAGTTTCCATGAAGCAACTTCTACTAGAATAGGACCCTTGGCCTCTCCCTCCCTGAGTGATCTAATAAATGCGTTTGAGAGAATGAATTTAGCATGCTCAGTTCAGACCCTTCTGGGTCTTCTCTGAGGATCCGTCTGTTCATCAAGAGGGAACATTCTTCTTTGCTCTTGTTATTGGGGTAAGCCGACATCTGAGTTGGAGGTTTGCAGATGGCCTGTTGTACCAGGGATTCAGTGAGTAAGTCTACCAAACTCAGGGTGAAGTGTTAGGAAACTCACTGTGGTTGTATACCAATGCTATGTCCTTTAACGCAGTTTTTTGCCATTTATTACTTTATTAAGCAGATGTGTTCATGTCCATCTGTGTGATTTCTGCATCTAATAATATCTAAGAAAAAGATTTATTTAATACTGAAACAAAAATACCGCTTAAATTGGCATTTTTATTTCCTCTATAAAAATACCGTTGTTTTTTTTAATAATTTTATTTTACTTTTCATTATAGAAAACTTAAATATATATAAAAGTGGAACTAGTATAACAAAAATCCTCAGGTACTCATCACCTGTCTTCGATAATTATCAACCCATGGCCAGCATTGTTTCATCTGTACAATATCCAATCCCTACTCCACACATCATTTTGAAGCAAATCCCAGTCACTACATTTCATCAGTAAGTATTTCAGTATATATCTGGCAGGACTCTTTTATATTACAACTAACATTAACATTTAATTCCTTAATGTCACCACATACCCAGTCAGTGATCAAATTTCCCTGATTGTCTCAGTTTTTTAAGTTTACTAGAAGCAAGATCTAAATAAGGTCCATATATTGTAACTGGTTGATATATCTCTAAAGTCTCTTTAATTCTATTGATTCCTTCATTTTTTTTCCTTGCAATTAAGAGTTGGTTTTATAGATTTCTCATGGTCTGGATCTTGCTAGCTACCTTCCTCTGTTGTCATTTAACAATCCCCTGTATTTCCAGTAAACTGATAGATCCAGAGACTTAGATTCAAATTTGACTTTTTGGTATGGCCACTTCATAGGCAATTTGTACACTCCTCCAGGAAATATAAATTCTAGCAGTTTGTGTGTGTGTGTGTGTGTGTGTGTGTGTGTGTGTGTGTGTGTAATGTTAATAGCCATCGCCTAAATTTATCATTCTATTAGAGGTTGCAAAATTACAATATTCCAATTCTCTGATTCTCCCTAGCTTGAATTCTTCTGTAAAGAGAAATCTCTCATCAATTATTATTGATCCCAAGTTACAGTTTGTATAGGAAAGGCAGTCTATATCTTGACCTGCAGGAACCACCCCCAAGAGAGAACTACCCGCCCAGCTGTGTGGAATGTGGTCACCCGCCTCCAGCTTCATTTCAGGGTCCATTTCAGCTTTCCAGCCCAAACCATACTATCTCAGTTGGCCCTCAGCCACTGAGGGGATTAAGCAAAGTGGTGGAAACCAGTCATTGGATGACCCTCAGCCAATGACTAAGCAAGGCAGGACAAAAAGAGTTATTCCCATCCAACACAGGACTCCTCTAAAGGGCATTCTGTCCTCCAGAGCTCCCCACTGGGCTTACAGAGACTTTGTCACATCTGAGACAGCTTCCCTTGTCCAAGCCTGCCTTCTCTTTTCCCGTCATTGGTATTTCTCTCTAATAAACCTTTGGCATGCTCAACTCCATTTTATTGTCTGCTTCCCAGGGAGCCCAGGTATTAGGACGATCTAAATCATCTTGACTATTGATTTCTCTTCTCTGAATGTTAATTAGAAAGTTATTCTTAGCTTAAGATGATTTTCTTGAAGATGTAACATATTATTTATTGTTAGTGAACTATCAAACTGTACTGAGCTTGTTTAGCTTCTTTTGAATATACCGCTTCACCAGCCATCCTAGTGACCTATTTTGTTCTCCACTCTGGAATTTCATGGGTCACCTGATTCTTTTCCAGTCATGATCACCATCCTACATAACCTTGTCTGTTTCCTGGAGTAGCAAGGAATGGTCACATGAGCAACAGAGAAAACTATTCTTAAGATGTGTTATGAACTCAGTTTAGTTTAATGTGTCAAATGCTAGAGTATCACATGCAATTTTAGCACAGTCCACTTTTTAGAAGACTCTTGCTGAGGCTTAGCCTTCTTTCGTGATCTCCCAATCAATATGATCCTCACTTCATGTTCAAAAACTACTAAAGAAGAAAAGAAAAGGCAGCTGTCTGTTAGGTTATACAGGATTTATTAGGTATCTTCAAAAACCAATCTAAGAAAATTTTCCACTCACTGATTTTAGCTGAGCCACCGAGAAAACAAGAAAATCCTTCTGCAAAATTCTCAATAAACTGATATTATCTAAAGACCTGAAGCGTGAAACCTGGATTACAACAGCTGACCAAAAAACCAGAATGTAATGTCTACAAAACTAAATAAAAACATAAAAAATATAACAATATAATATTTATTTAGGGTATTTTGGTAATTTTACAATGCATAGATAATGTTCCTATGCAATGGTAAAGATCACGCTAAACTGAACTATTAAGAGCTCTTAATTCTATTTATAATAAATATTTATATAGTTTGCAGATTTTCTTACATCTTTGTTACCAGTAACAACTTTCAGTTATTTTTTTGTACACTACAGAATTGAATTTTTTAAAACACAGATTGACAGTTCTACAGGTCTGTGACTGACTGAAAAATTCATACCTGATTATACAAAAATTTTGACACAATGATGACTTGAGTACAAAGAATTAAATGTGATTCATGTAGTAATACCTTCAATTTCTGGCCAAAGCCAAAAAAAGTCAGCTTTTTCATCTATTCTAGTCTTTTAAATTCACTGTGGAAGATAGCAAACATGGCCACAAATTATTCTCCCTCCATGTCACCATTTGCAACAGGATTTAGTTCCTTCTCCCATCAAGGGGGAGAGTTTATTCACTTACTGAATTTGTGCCAGTTTCTGACTTCCTTTAGCCAATGAAACAGCAGCAAACATGACACAAACAGAGACTTGAAAAGTCTCACATTGGACTTGCCCTTTTGCTGGCATTAGAACTCTATGTGAACAGCACTTGAACAAGAGCAAGCCTAGTGACCCCAGCTGAGAACAGCCAGCCCCAGCTATTCCACTGGTTGACCAGATGCTTGTGAACCTAACCGAGATCAGCTGATCCCGGTGCAGATGGAAGAAAACCCACCCAGCGAAGCCTAGCCCAAACTGCCATCCTGCAAAATAGTGAGCCAAGCATACATCAATTTTTTTTAAATCACCAGGTTTGGGGTGATGTTTGGCAGAGTAATAGATAACTGATATAATTATCTATGGCTTTTACTATTTACAGAACATTTACTGTATCACTGAACAACTGAAGTATACACAAGCACCACTGTGGGAAAATATGTAATCAAATATCAGCATTTGTACAACGATCATTATTCTACAAGATGACCTTTTCTGGATATTCTTCCTCTAACTATGTAATAAGACTAGCCAAGAGAACATTTCGGAGGACAGATAGCTATGAACATGGAATCTTCACAGTTAATCTATATAAAAATTAAAGACCACATCCTAAAAGTATACTGTATATTTTTTATTTAACTTTCTTACACAAAATGATTTGAGGATTCCTTAAGGCCCAAATATTAGTGATTAAGATCTAAGAATTTATTTGGGATTTTTTTTAACCTACCTAGCAACTTACTATGGTAGCATATACTACAAGAAAATTTCAGCTGTCCAATATTCTATCTTCCCAGAAATGTTTAGTTTCAAAGATCTCACCAAACAGAGTATCTCTTAGGACATAGCAACAACGAATATTACCAAAGAGGCTGAATATTGTACTATGGTTAACGTGCTATGATTTGGTTGGTTTACGTCACAACAGGAAAATAATGCTGATAGGCTAGTAACATATATATATGAGGCAAATCTTTTCAGGCATACGTTTAGGAGCATGTTGTGTAATTTGGCTGGACTTTGCGCCTTGTTTCTAGAAGGAAGCTGGGCCCCTCAGACCTCACCTGAGTTTATGCTAACAAGAGGACTCCTGGTGGGCCCCTAGACAATTTAAGGTGGGGTCTGGCCATGTCGGAAATATGAACCATATAATTAGAGAGTTGGGGCTTGAAGCCCCAGATACTATCCTGCTCGCTAAACTGGGGAAGGGAGGGTGGGAGAGAGGCTGGAACTTGAGTTCAATCACGTGGGGAATGATTTAATCATTCCTGTGCGTGAAACCCCAATAAAAAATCTGGACACTCAAAGCTTGAGTGAGCTTCCTCGTTGGTGACACACACTGATGTGCTGAGAGGTAACAGATCCTGAAGACCCAGAGTTTGTATTTGGGAACCGACTAGACTTTGCCCTACGAGCCTCTTCATTTGGCTGGTCCTGATAGCATTCTTCATAATAAAACTGTAGTCACAAGTACAGAGCTTCCCAGAGTTCTGTCAGTCTTCTGAATTATCCACCCTAAGAAGGTAGTGGGAAGGTCAGAAGTGTGGGTGGCCTGGCAACCCTGGAGGTTGCAGCTGGTGACTGAGATGAGGGAGTGCTGTGCAAGATGGTGCCCTAACCTGTGAAATCTGACCTAACTCCAGGTAGTGTCAGAAATGCATTGTACATGGGAAAGCAACTAAATACCAAAAACGTAAGAAAAGCAAAGAGAAGACATCAGAAGTGATAGTCAGAATTAGGAATGATCACAGCAGTCACCCATGGAGTCAAAAATGTAAGAAGAAAAAAAAAAGACAGTATCAGAAGCAAAAGAGACAATTAGAGATGACAGTGGAAGAATTGACAGAGACAACAGAAGTGGAGTTAGGGAGTTAAGATGGCAAGCAACATGTAATGGTCTAGGAATTCATTAATTCATTTAACAGCTATCTATTAATTAACCTGCTACATGTAAGGTGCTGTGCCATGTACTAAGGATACCGTGGTAAGAAAATATGGCCCCCACTCTCACGAAGTTTACATTCTATAGAAGATAAATACTAAATAGTTACACAATTAATTGTGTAATTGTTATTGTGAGACATGTTACAAAGGATAAACACAGAGCTGAATAAGGGTTAATAAACAGATATACAGATTTGTAATAAGCTAAATCTACAGTCCTGAGACCTACACACCTTCATCTCTATTTGCAAATATATTAAACACAATATTATACAAGGAAGTGCTAGCAAGGAAGTACAGAATAATGTATATTTTATTTGTATAAATTTTTGAATTTATTTTTAATTATAGTTAATATACAATTTTATATTAGTTTCAGGTGTACAACAGTGATTCAACATTTATATGTCTTACAAAGTGATCACCAGAATAATTCTAATGACATCTGTCAGCTATGATGACATTTATCATAACTATCATAAATAGTTATGATATTATTGACTCTACTCCCTATGCTGAATAATATTCATTTTAAAGGGGTTTTATCAATAACAAAAAAATTCAGGTTAAATACTTACCTTCCACTAAAAATAGCATATTCCTGGTAGGTACCTGATATTTAAACAGTTCCCATATTTGTTTCTCAAATTTAGGTTCACCTTAACATAGTTATAACACCATCCAAATGTTAAAGTCATACACTTCCTCTAGGCTAACAAAAATATTTCTAAGCCATCAAACAAACAAAAGAACCTGAAACAAAAATAACCATCAAATTACCAAATATAACATCCTGACTTCTGAGCCAAAAAGACTTCAGATACATATTTCATCACGATGCCCAGACCAATTTCTACCAAATGTCCCTAAATGATCAGTTTTTAAATTTTTAGAAAAGATGGATTAATGTTGAAGGTGTTTTTAATATAAAATTCCCTAAACTCTTTCCAAACATTAGTCAATTGGACAATTAGTTTCTTACCTGTAGTCATCTAACTGTACCAGAAATCGTACAATATCATGATGAGCTTTCAGTACAAGCAATTCAGTGTAGGGGTTCTGGGTTTGTTCTTCACCTAATGTCTGCAAAGGAGATTTCTTGTATGGCGGGGGCAAAACAAAAGAGAAAAAGAGATGAAACGCTTTATGATAAGGCCATACTAGAACAAAACTACATGGTATACATCTAAGAATACAAGATTTAAAAAGCTGTAAGATATCATGTTCTAATACTATATATTAGTTCCCCTAATATCAACTGACTGCCAATTTAACACAAAACATTTCTTCTACCACAAATCCACACCATAAATTTTATTATTTTCAAGTCACAACAAATTTACAAAAAGGGTGAATTTTATCTTACACCTCACTAATTACACACTGTCGAAATTACACCTCGACAAACCTCACCTACAAAATGAATGGGCCAATCCAACTCATTATGTTAGAACGGGTGTTTCTCAATTGAAACTTGGCATAAACAAACCTGCAGGTCCAAGGGGTGAAATACAATACAGACTAAAACAGTGCCTAGGCACTAATTGTATGTTTGCAGAATGAATAAAGGAAGGAATAAAGTCATTTAGAGTCAATGAAGTCAATAAATTCAACTTTGGACAATACTGTTAAAGATGATTGCTAACATTTACGAAGTATTAGGTAGTAACCTACATGCGTAGCACTGTGTAAAGCACGGACAGCATATAACTCAATAATTCTGTTAAGATAAGGCTTGTTTACCCCATTTCTGTAGTCAAACCCAATACTATTTCATAAAACCTCTGTTCTTAAGGTCTAAACTGCAGTTTCTCAAACGTGACAGCACTGACATTTTGGACCAAATAATTCTTCGTTAAGGGCTGTCCTGCGCACTGTGGATGTTCAGCAGCATCCCTGGTTTCTACACATTAGACGCCAATAGAAATTCACTCCCACACCGAATTGTGACAATCCAAAATGTCTCCAAACACTGCCAAATGTCCCCTAAGAAGTAAAAGTATCCCAGCAGAGAAACATGGCTTAACCTAGAAGCCTGGATTCCAAGTCCTTGCGTAAATGAGGGAAAGTCATTGGTTCAAATAATGTACAAATTCATAGCAGCGATACAGCTGAAGCACTTGAAGAAGTGTACAACCTAACATGCATAAATGTTTTCCAAAAACAGAAAAAAATTCACCCCCCAAAGCAGTAATTTTTTATTTATCCCATTTCCCTGCTAACAATGTTTCTGATGAGAAAAGCAATAGTGAGAAACCGGAAAACTATATACCACGTCCCCCAAAGGAAAGCTTGCCAGACATGGCAGAATTAGTTAACCATGTTTTGAGTCATCAAATAACTGGGTTTATACAGAATTGTCCTATACAGTCTATATGAATGACTCAATTTCCCGCAATGCTTCCATAATCTTTAGGATTTCACCCTATCTGAAATAAGCCTAATTTCAGAGAAGAAACACTTTAAAAAAAAAAAAAAAAAAGTCTGAACTGCAAAGATAGGAGGAAGATTGAGAAACAAGGCTGTGGACTCCCAACAATCCAAGTTGTGTTTTTTTTTTTTTATTTTTAACAACCAACACAAATATTTCCTACGAGAAATAAAAGGGAACGCCATACAAATTCTATCGGATGGCGTATGGAACAAACTCCAGCCCTCAGCACTTTGAAACGTTCCAAAACTGCTTTGTTCACAGCGTTTCGCACGTGCCCCTCGGGACAACCTACTCCATCACGCGGGCCCGTGACGAAAGCGTCACCAGGGAACCAAAAATAGCTGTTACTTCGAAGGTCGTTTCCTTGACTTCGAAGCAAAGTAATTTAAAAACTACTTCATCTTTTTTTGTGCCTGGATTGTTAAAAAAAAAAATCAAATTAATTTTACAGTCGCTGTGCAAGCACCGGTTGATTTGGGGAAGTGACACCCATGCAAGTTAACCGAGCGTGTACGGCGGCAAGTCACCCCTTGTCGGTCAAGTCAGACCTTTATTTAAATTGAAAGGAGCCTGGTTTTTAGGGAGAAGACGGGCGGAGTGTCCCGAGCCTGTCGTGGAACCACAGCAGCTCCAGGGCCCCTCATCTCTTGTTTAACTCCGACCTTCGGCGGATCGAGCGTAGAGCAGCTGAAGCGAAAGCCCCCCCGCCCCCCCGTGAGGACCCCCCCCCAGGCGCGCGCAAGCCCCGCCTGCGCCCCGGTTTCCCTCGTCCCGACCCCGGGGCGCCAGGTTCAGCCAGAAGCCTGTGCGGAGGCACGCAGGCTCCCCCCGGGGTTTTACCTCGGCCAGTCCCTGAGGTTCTCGGCCTCCCCCGATCAGCCATCGCAACATCCGGGTGAGGACGGCGTCTCGCAGGGCTCAGGCCCGAGCCGGCCCGACCTCCGCGCGGGCTCAGCCTCCTCCTCTCTCCGAGGGAGCAGAGCCGTGGAGACGCTAATGCTTGCCGCCCCACGTGGGCCTACGGAACGGAGCTGTGCGAAGCAGAGCCCACGGACGCGGGGAGATGTTTGTCCCCAAAGCGCTGCCGTATCCGGCCGCACAGGCTGGCTTGGGGGCAGCCACCGGGAGCAGCAGTGAGAGCCAGGAAGGCGCGAGGGTTCAGAGGCGCGCACGGCTCCGCGTGAGCACGCGCGGGGGCGCCGCCGGCTTTGCGCGTGGCGCTTAGGGGGCTTGAGCGTCCTCTGGTGGACACTCGTGGCGCAGTACCCGAGCTCCGCAAGCAAGGGCGCGCCAATAGTCCCCTCCCTCTTACTATAGATAGCTTTTGTGTCCTTCACTTGGCTGGGGGACCAACACACCTCCCGGTTTCCTAAAGAGCTGCCTAGAGAAGGTATAATTCAGTAGACTTCTGCATCCGGACTAATCCAGGGGCATGTCTGCACACCAGAAGAAATCAAGCCAACATTTTTGGTGTGCTGTAGTACAGGTACTGTGCTAAGGCTTTACACAAATCATCATACTAACCCTATAGTCCCTATTTTATAAAGAAACTGAAGCTCTGAAAGATTAGGTAGTTTGTCAAAGGCGAAGGCGGTGGCTATACTGAGATTGGAACCCCGTCTCTAAGCTCCAAAACTAGTGCTCTTGACTCTGTGCTGTGTTGACTCTCCCTAAAGAATAGAAGACACTTCATTTCTCTATTTTGACTACTGGATTTCCTGAGATAGTCAAAGGGTTGTGGTTCTCTACTCTGGCTGCATACCAAAATTACCCAAGTAGTTTTTGAAATATATATATATATATATATATATATATTCTTAGCCTCCACCCCAGACTTCTAAACAATCTCTATGCTTAGAAAACAGGAATCAGGGTTTGGGGAAAGTTCCTCAGGTAATTCTGATTTGAGTAGCAAGGTTTGTGAATCACTGGTCTAGGAACTACTTATACGTATGTCTGTAAACGTGTTTGTATATCTGATAGTTAGGTTCAAATGAGGATCCTAGGAGTAAATTCTCATAGCGAACCTACTACAAGTGTCCCAACCAATACATTAATCCAATAAACATGTATGAGGCACAGACGCACCAGAGATTCAAAAAGTAATCACATAAAATCACTACTTTCTAGGATCAAGGCAGAATGTACTAGATACCAATTAAGAGAGAGCCATACATTCTACTTTAAGGTACGTTGGTTATGGCCAGCTGCCCAATCTGACAGTCCCTAGAGAACTGGGATTTTCTATGATTCATCTTTGTATTCATTTTGAGTACATTTGACAAAGGAACACTCCCGAGGGTCAGAATAAGATTACCTGCAATGCACTAGCCCCAAATTGCTGTCTGCATGCAGTTGAAGACAGACCAAAATAGAGACTAGCCTCTGGAAAAGGTGGGTTCATCTTAAGTGAAATAAAACCCAAGTACACCAGAATTTTAGTCCTGGAAGGACAATCTTCCAGTGAAGTAGCATGGTTGACCAAGTAGCCTAAATTTTATCATTCTGATTTTCCACATTCTTTGGGGGTTTGCCTCATTACTCTGATCTAAGGAATACTCTTCTGGCCTTTAAAGCACCGGTCTGGGGTGAACACTTCCTTCCTTGGTGCCTTTTAGGACAGCTGAGAAAGAACTTTCTAAAAGATTATACTACAATGACCTCAGGGAAGCTGGAGGAGTAGGAAGCATCAAGAATCCATCTCTCCACATAGACACTTGTTTTGTCAGAAACTGAACTATTTTGGAACTCTGAAGTCTATTTAAAATTTCACAGCTTCCAGGGGAAATCTTGGCTAGCACAGAGTCAGGCCACCATTGTTTCAAACCTCATTGACTGAAGCTGCTCTGAGGGAATTTAAAAGAACAGCATGTTTGTTTGTTTGTTTTGTTTGTTTGTTTTCCTGCCCTTTTCCCCCTTTTGGGAGCCAGACGTTTAAGGATTAGGACATTAAAAAGCAACCATATGTATTAAGGAATTTAGAAAGCCACCACACATGCCCAGCAAATGACACAGCCTCAAAAAATCACTTGAGAAGACCTAAGCTTTCACCTCAGGCTAATCCCCACCATAAAGACACCTTTCAACAATTTAAAAAGAAAAAACAGCAAATTTTGGGGAACGGGGAGAATCTGATTTCCAGAGTTAAGACATTAAAAGATTCAAATGTCCAGTTTTTTAAAAATACACAAACATACAAAGAAACAGGAAAGTGTCAATTGACAGAAAATGACCCTGAAGAATCCCAGACATTGGACTTACAAAAGAGTTTTTTAAAACTGTCCTTAAGAGACTCAAAGAGCTAAAGGAATGTGTGGGGAAAGGCAGGAAAACAATGTATGAACAAAATGAGAATATCAAAGAACAAAAACATTATAAAAAGAAACTAAATGATATTCTGATGCTCAAAAATACAATAACTGAAGTGAAAATTTTACTGGAGGGTTTCAAAAGCAGACTTCATCAGAAAAAGAAGCAGTGAAGGTAGGACAATTGAAATTATCAAGTCTGAGAAACAGAAAGAAAAAAGAATAAAGTGAACAGAACCTAAGAGACCTGTGGAACACTATCAAGTAGATCAACATATGAATTGTAGGAGTCCCAGAAGGCAAAGAAAGAGGCAAGAAGCCAAAAGAATATTTGAAAAAATAGTGGCTGGAAACTTCTCAATTTTGATGAGAGACATGAATTTATAAATCCAAGAAGCTCAATGATCTCCATATAATATGAATACAGTGGAATCGTATTCATCTGTAAAAGGAATAAAATTGTTCCTTTATATTTCTACAATATAAAGCATTTTGAAAACATTATGCTAGAAATAGAGGTGGACTGTGAAAGGGGACAGTTGAGAGTTAATCAGAACAGCATTGTACTACATAGTATAAAAACAGATACATAGATCAATGCAATAGAATCAAGAGCCCAGAGGTAAACCTTTACATATAAGGTCAACTAGTATTTGACAAGGGAGCCAAAAATACTGTGTGGAAAGGACAGTCTCTTCAACAAATGGTGCTGGGAAACTGGATAACCACATGCAGAAGCATGAAATTGGAGCCATATCTAATAACATTCACGAAAATTAACTAGAAATGGATTAAAGTCTTGTAAGACTTGAAATCATAAAACTCCTCGAAGAAAACATAGGGGGTTTTCTTGCTTGTTGGTCTTAGCAATGATTTTTTATATATATATATATAACAACTAAAATACAAGCAACAAAAGCAAAAATAAACAAGTGGGACTACATCAAATGAAAAAGCTTCTGCAAAACAAAAGAAATAATAAGATGAAAAGGCAATCTACAGAATGGGAGAAAATATTTGCAAACCGTATATCTGATGAGGGGTTACTATCCAAAATATACAAGGAACTCATACAACTGAATAACATAAATAAATAAATAACCTAATCTAATCTTTAAAATGGGCAGAGAAACTGAACAGGTATTTTTCCAAAGAAGACATACAAATGGCCAACATGTAATGAAAAGACAACATCACTAATCATCAGAAAATTGCAAATCAAAACCACAATGAGATATCACCTCACACCTGTTTGAATGACTATAAAAAAGTCAAGAGATAAGTGTTGGTAAAGATGTGGAAAAAGGGAACACTTGTACACTGTTGGTGGGAATGTAAACTGGTACAGCCACTATGGAAAAAATACAGCATTTCCTCAAGAAAAATGAAAAAGAGAGCTACCATATGATCCAGCAATCCCACTTCATGGTATTCATGGTATACGAGTATATCCAAAGGCAATGAAATCACTATCTTGAAGAGATATCTGCACCCCCATGTTTGTTTCAGCATTATTCACAATAGTCAAGTAATGGAAACACCCTATGTTTATCGACAGGTGATTGAACAAAGAAATGTGGTATACACACACACAAACATACACACACTGGAATATTTATTCAGCCACGAGAAAGTAGGAAATTCTGGCTTTTGTGACATCATGGTAGGACCTTGAGGGCATTATGCTAAGTGAAATAAGTCAGACAGAGAAACACAAATACTGTATAATCTCACTTATTTGTGGAATTTTAAAAAGTTGAAATCAGAAACAGAGTAGAATTGGGGTGGGGGAGAGGTGGAGGAAATGGGAAAATGTTCAATGGGTACAAACTTCCAGTTATAAGACGGGTAAGTTCTGAGGATCTAATGTACAACATGGTGTCTATAGTTAACAATACTATATTAGATACTTGGAAGTTGCTAAGAGAGCAGATCTTAAAACATTCTCACCATCAAAGAAATGGTAATTATGTGAAGTGATGGATGTGTTATTTAACCTTATTGTGGTAATCATTTTGCAATCTATACATTTATCAAATCATCACATTATGCCTTAAACTTAAACAGTGTTATATGTCAATTATATCTCAAAGCTGGGGCAAAAAGAAAGAGAAATAAAAATCATCATCATCAAAACATGGTAAGGTAAAAAAAGTTAATTTGCATTTTGCGCTATAAAACCATGTACATATGTAAAGTCAAATAGTACTAAGGGCTTACCATGAAAAACAGAAACACACTGCCCCATCCAGTCTCAGCCCAGTCACCATGGGATGACTGGTTTTAGCAGGGCTCTCCTTGACTGTCTCTTTCCCTGATCTTCCTTTTAAGCCTGCTTCCCAATTTGATATTACACTCAGCAGTTAGTCTCCACTAATTGTTGGCTGATTGTTTTTGACAATTGTTCCACAGTCTGAACCAATAAAATTCAGGCAGGGGGAATTTTTGAGGCAGGGTTGGTGGTTTGTTCTGTTCCCAGGAGGGTTCTTCTTAACTGTCTCTTTCCCTGGTTCTCCCCTGATCTGTGATTTATCTTATTGCTCTCAATATAATATTCCAATTGATCAAATCTATAATATAACAGCTCCATTTTATTCCTAGAGACATCCCTTCTCAAAACTTCTGACTTCCTGCTCCAATCTGAAAAGGTTGTTTTCTAGGCCTGATGCACAGCTCTTGCCCTGGGGTATCATTTGCCATCTTCCTGGGAATTCCCTTTGTTTCAGGGGGTCGCAGCAATTCCATTTCTATGTATATACTCAAGAGAAATGAAAACATATGCTTCACACAGAAACTTGTACATACATCTTTATAGCAGCATTAGTCATAACACCCAAAAAGGGGAAATAACCCAAATGTCCATCAATGGATAAACAAAATTTGTTGTATTCATACAATAGATATTCAGCCATAAAATGGAATTAAGTACTGATACATGCTACAACATAGATGAACCTTGAAAATATGTTAGGTGAAACAAGCCAGTCACAAAAGATCATATACTGTATGATTCTACAGAAAGTAGATTAGTGGTTGCTTAGGGTTGATGGGAGGAGATTAGAGCAACAGTAACTAAAAAATACAAGGTTTGTTCTTGAAGTGATAAAAACATTCAAAAATTGACTGTGGTAATAGTTACACATATCTGTAAATATATTAAAAAGCATCAAATTGTACACTTTAAGTGGGTGAATTGTATGTAATTTATATGTCAATAAAGCTATTTCAGAAATTAAAGCCATTAAGATATTTATTTGCAACCTAAAGTTGTCACTGAATCTTACTACTCTTGCCAACATGTGAGAGTAACTCTTGAACAGAACACCTTGAGAAACTTTCCCTTACTTCATTTACCAGGATTGGGTCTCCTTCCCCTTTCTAAACCAATCCCTAGTGTGGAACTGAGTTCACCAGATTAGATTAGATTCTGATTTACTCCATGGGAGATGGGTGAATACCTAAATAAAATAAGGTTCTGCCAGCAAGAGTGAAGAAAGGAATGGCTGTTGCACAGGCTATCAATAATGTTTGCTACACACTTACTTATTAGCATTTTCAGGTTTCAGTCCCTTTCCACTATCCTATTTTTTCTTCCTAACTAACCACCCTATGAATTTGGCAGAAGAAATGGCTACATTTCATAGATGATGAAACTGAGTCTCAAAGATGTGAAGGTACACTACGTGCTAAGTGATGGAGCTAGGTTTACTAGAAGCTAGAAAAACAGGTTTTTCTAACTTAAATTTTTAAGTTAGAATTGTAAAAACCATACTCCTACTAATTAGATTTTGTACTAAGCAAAGTGTTAATTACAATTTTTAGAACTTCCCACTGAACGGTCTTCTAGATAATTCTTACTTAAAGCTCTTACTTTCCCTTTTAACAAACAACCAGTTCATTCACTCCAACTGACCCCTTTTCAACACACTCCACTGCTCCAATATATCTTGTGCTCTCAGTCAAACAAGAATTGTTCAGTTAAGGATTTTGCACTCCTACTAAAGAGTTTGCTGTATATTTCATGGAATTAAGCAGAATGCAGAAGAATTTTTAATTGAGTTCTCTGTCTCTATCTCTAATGGCTTCGCATTCATGATTATAGTATTTGTAATGAGTGCATTGGTGATGACAGAAATCCGCCATAACATATTCCATTGTCTGTATTAGCATCAGACTCTTATTTAATGACGTATTAATCAACCTCAGTCAGTCAATAGTGTATCACATTAAATTTCTGAACAACACAAGCAAAGGATTTTATTTTCTCTCCATGTAACCCGTGGAGCACTCTTTAACAATATGAACCCATCTAGAGTTCTATTACATCTGCAGTTCTATTAGTAAAGGTCAGCTTAGGTTAGTTCACTGTCAGCAGCTAGAAAGTTGAAAGAATAGATGAGCTTAATTGCTTTATTGTTGCTATCACTGTGCCTATTTAGAATTCTGATACATAAAACTTCTGAGATATTAAATCTCCAGTTAGGTTACTGAGAAGCATCACTTAAGCTTGGATTCTTACCCAGAAGTCACCCTAATTATTAATACTACAGATGTGCACATTTCAGACACTTCATAAATCAGTAATAGGTAATGTATATTACTTTACCACCTAGTCCATTTCTACCATCCCCAGGGGTTTAAACAGTTAATCAACCAATGACTACAATATTCCACGGCATACACAGCCAGTAACTGTGCATACAGAACCACAGTATTATGCCTTTAGCATTAATTAAATGAGGAAAAGTAAAATGAATTTATAATTTTGCTAGTTTACTTGTTTATTAAGAACAGTGATTCTCAACTTTGCTGCACACTAGAATTACCGGGACAGCTTTAAAAAATATTGATACTTGGATTTCACCAGAATCTGATGTAATTGGTATAGGGAGCAGCGTGGTCATCATACTTTTTTGATTCCCCAAATGATTGCAATATATACTCAGAGATAAAAGAAAAAACATGGTCCATAATTGTGTAGGAGTCTGTGTGTGTATGTGTGTGTATGTTACAAAGAAATGAAGAACAATTAGAAGTCTTTGGGACATAAAATTGGGCTGTAGACCTCAACTTTCCTAGTACTAGAATGATTTTTTTTAATTCTGTAAATATAACTTAGTAATTAATAAATAAGATCGTTATCATATTGAACACTCACACACAGTATTTTTGCTATACGCCAACCCCTGTTTCAAGCCCTCAGAAAATGTTAAGTAGCAGTGTAAATTTTCCTACTAAGACAGAATAAAACGGATTATGATTTTTCCTACTTGACTGAAGGCTACAGACTTAATTTAAACAATTACGATTTCATTCCATAGATGCTGGCTAAAACACACTTAAGTGGCAAATTTTGAGCATGCGTATTTGTTCTATCTTTATATTCTTTAGGTGAACAACTACATGTGAACTATGTGGCGTATGTACTTCTCTACAGTTTCTTAAAGCCCATTTAATGAAATTTTATAAAGATTCCTGAGCCTAATTCATAGATTCCAGTGTCTTATTATTGCTTGACAGTTGACAGATCTGCGTACCTGCCAGTGATAACTGGAATTCTACACTGACGTTACCTTTCTCATGTTGCTAGTGGTCAGCATTCACCATATAACTAAATTAGCTCTTAAACTTAAAATAAATCTGCAACGCAACTTCTTCCTTCTTTCAAGATTAGAAAATAACAGCAGAAAAATTCACAGCTGTCTAGAAACATCGCCATAGCCACAGATCCTGAAAGTGTCTTTTTCTCCAATTAGTAAAGGGTTTCCTTGGGAACTAAATTACTATTCCTCATTTACGCTTCCTTCCTCCTTGCATTCAGTGAAGGTATAAAAGGTACTTTGCACAAAACACTAGAGATGACAAAGAAGTTGCTCAGTTTTTTCGAAACCAGACCTTTAAAAGGGCTATTTATGGTTTCCTTCCTACATAAAACCTTAAGCATACTTTAATAGAACAATTTCCAAAAACTGTTAAGTCATTTCCATAGTAATTTGTCAGATTTTAAGTATGCTTTTTAAATGTTCATGTACCCAATTTACTTTTCTAGCTCCTTAGATTACAAAGGACCCTGTAAATGGTAGAAAACTTTCCTCTCTCCACTCTTAAACAGAGAGTAGCCAGTTTTACACCCTCTGCACGTGCCCACAGAAGGCTTTTTCTTTATCAATGATTGCTTAACCAAACATTTATTTTTCTTATTTTACTTTATGAAATTTTTTTCTATCTTGTAAGAGTCAAAACTTCCTTACATGTATTATGTTAATAGTTTTATGGATTAACATATGGAAAAATAGCATTTCTTTATTTAAAAAATTTTATAAAATTATAGTGCATTATAGAAAATTGGGAAAATATATGAGGTGAGAATCACCCATAATTCTACCATTATTTAAATCATTCTTAGAATTTTCATGTATTCCTTCTGGTCTTATTTTTCTGTACATCTATTTCTGTATACATTCGTATTTAGATTCATTTTTGTATCCTGTGTTTTCCAGTTACTACAACCTAAGCATTTCCTGTGTTATTACACAATGTATCTATCCATTTCTTCTGGTTAACTTCTTTCCATTCTTCACATCTCAAGTCAGAGGTCACACCTTTAATTAAGGATGCTTATCTTAACATCTCAGTCTAACATTACTTTGTTATTTGGTTTCATAGAACCAGTTCCTTTCCTACATAGCACAAACCATTTAAGGGTAATTATTTCGTCATCCGTCTTTTCCACAAGGCTATAAGCTCCATGAGAACTAACACCATGTCTGCCTACTTTCGCTCATCATTATATAACCTGAACAAACCCTGCAACATAATAGACACTCATATTCAACACTTATTGATATGCTAATGTGTGCCGACAAATATAAATTTGTTGAATATGTCATCATTTTCAATGGTCATTTGAGAATCTGTCTGATATATATTATATTTTATTTAAACAAACCCTAATGTTGGACATTTAGATTATTTCCAATTAGTCACCATTATTAATAATGCCTCAATTAATATCTTTGTGTGCATAACATTTTAAGTGTTTACAATTATTTCCTTAAAATTGCTTCTTAAAAACCGAGTTGCTGGGTCAAAAAGCAAATAAATTCTTACGACTCTTGATCCAGTTAATTGCTTGTAGCAACAAATCAAAAACAATTTGGAAATATGTATCAAGAAATAAACTGCTATGTCAGTTTCCTTTTTACAAATGTTTTTGTTAAGTTACTAATAAATAAAGGATAATTTAATTTACATCTTTAGTTTTGGGTTGAATATTTTTTTATGTTTGTTATTTGCATTTCTTCTTAATGAACTGTATAAAAGTACCCTTTCAAATACTCTCACAATGCTTGAGAGGATGGATAAAATTAATGTGATAAACACATGGATATATTATAAAAAAGTTAATTTGAAAACACAAATACATTATTGTTACTGTAATCAACAAATGAATCTGCATTTTCTATGGCAATTATATTAGTTGATATTAAATTCAGCTATAAGTTGTAGAAAACCCAAAATAAGTGTACCACAATATTAATAGAAATTGATTTCTCTCCCAGGTCAGTGGTCCAGAGCTGTTAGAACTTTACTCTGTGTGGCCTCTTCATTATGGGCCAAGATAGCTTCATCTTTGTTCCAGGCAGCAGGATAGATGAACGGATGAAGAAGGCAAAGGGTATGTGCCACCTGTCCCTTAAGAATGTTTTCCAGACATTGCCACAAGATATTTCCATTTATAATCCATTGGCTAGAACTCTGTCATATGGACACAGGCAGCTTACAAGGAAAGCTGGGAAATGTAGCCTCTATTTGGGGAAGTCAAATGCCCAGATAAAAATTATATTGCTGATGACAAAGACAGATATTAAAGAACCACTACTAGCCTCTGCCACAGTAATGTAATTCAGTTCAAATAATCTATAAATAATTTACAGATGTTTATTTTTAAATATTACAAATCTCATCAACTCTAACAAGAGCTTTTAGCAGATGCAATAGTAACCAGGTGACTAAAAAAAACGAATCAGATTACCTTGCAAATTTATCATGCTTCTTTTAAATGCCCCTGCAACAGCTAGACCTCTCTGAGTCCTCTGTGCATAAAATATGCAGCCAGAGAGTCAGGTTGCAAACAATGGACCAAATCTTTCATCCTACAAATCTAGTCACTGCCTATTTCAACTTTTTTTTCTTTTTCTTTATGATATATAGTTTCTGTTGGGACAATTAGAAAACTCTAAAATATTGATTTATTTATTCACATTTATTGAACATCTACTATATATCAGGCTGATAATCAGCAGAAAGAACAAAAGGATGTGAATAAATTTGGCAAATAAAAATAGTGAGTTTCTAATTAAATATAACATTGCTTACAGCAACAGAAATTTTAAATTCACCCAAGTGGGAAAAATATAGTTAAAATATCAGATAACCAAAATCATTCTAAAAATTGTGAAAAAAAATAAACATTTTGTTGTAAAGCAAAACAAACAAAAATGCTGTGAAAAGGAAATTAGCAGGTCTTATGTGTTTTTATTTCATGTATATTGTATATACTACTTCCTGACAGCACAAAGGATCTTACTTTATTCCTAACAATATTCAGCAAACAATAGGCATTCAGTAAAGACTACTAATTGATGAATTCAAATGAACTGCCTTGAAAATGGCTGTTGAACTGTAACCACTTCTCAAATGCCACTTCCCCAAGGTGGCTCTGCTGGTGTGACTGACCTTTCTACGAGTTTTTAAGGTTAGCCAAAAAAAAAAAGGGTGGGAGAGTGGGACATATTTTTGCTGCCATAGATGCATATTAATATATGCCGTTTTATTAAGCCTCTTACTCAGTTTTCACCTTGTAATTGTATTACACTCATAATGGAATGTAAAGTTTTAGACATTTTATGTTGTACATATCCTGCTTCTTAAGAGGAAAAAAACATTGCCTGGCTACAGGAAAGAAATATCTTGGTAATGTAGATTGTCGAATATAGGATATTTTGAGCCATTATTCCTTTCATGCAATTACTATAAAAATCAGTAAGAAGGGAAAAATAAATGGTAATTATTGTTCTAAAGGACAAATAGAGGTAACTGTAAATTACCTTATATAATTCTTAGTTCTAGTGAACTGTGATGTCCCTAAAAGCCCCCAGATGGCATTATAGCCTTGTTTTTACTAAGTCATTTGTTTTCCTATGGCACAGATCAGAACTACTTTAACAAGAAATTCTCTTTACTCCAATGATAAATATAAATATGAAAAATACGATTTTCTTAATTTGTTTACATCTCCATTTTGAGTAAGTTCTCTTAATACTGAAGCAGCTATGAAATTGAAATATGTTTTGATTAATATAAGAGAAAGCATTTTCCTAATAGTTCATAAACCAACATTTCCAGAAAGAACAGAATATAAATTTTTTTTCAGGGGCACCGCTTTATCTTAAGAATCCAATAATATGTTTAAATAAATATATACCAGGGGTGCCAAAAAAATGTATACACATGACTTGTATTCATCTTTTGTTATCGGTATATATTGACTATTACAATTTTAATACAGTTTTTCTTTCCTTAAAATGTGTATATATTTTTTGGCACCCTCTGTATGTACAGTATAAATTTAGTACCAAATGAATAACCTCAGTAGAAAAAGGTTTTTTTGCAACTTTCACTAATTTTCTTTGCAACTTCTAAAAAATTGTTAATTTTCTTAGACTCAGTTTCTCTGAATTCAAAGCAAAAACACTACATTTATTTATTTATTTATTTATTTATTTATTTATTTATTTATTTATTTAAAAGATTTTTATTGGGGAAGGGGAATAGGACTTTATTGGGGAACAGTGTGTACTTCCAGGACTTTTTTCCAAGTCAAGTTGTTGTCCTTTCAGTCTTAGTTGTGGAGGGCGCAGCTCTGCTCCAGGTCCAGTTGTCCTTGCTAGTTTCAGGGGGCACAGCCCACCATCCTTTGTGGGAGTCGAACCGGCAACCTTGTGCTTGAGAGCCCACTGGTCCATGTGGGAATCAAACCAGCAGCCTTCGGAGTTAGGAACATGGAGCTCTAACCGCCTGAGCCACCGGGCCGGCCCAAAACACTACATTTGTTAAACTTAAAAACACTTTTGAGATTTTTAGTTAAATGCTGGAAATAAGTATGAATACCATGCTTTTCAGCTAATATTAAATAATGGAATTTGTATATTCAATAAATATAATTTCAGGCATGTGACCAATATAATTCAGTAGTAAATTACTGTAATGAATACTAAAATGAAAATAATTTTTATTACAATGTGCTGACTGGTTATTTATATTCAGCAAAATTAACTTGTTTAAATTACTGCTCTGTGTACTTGCATATATAAGTTTTTACACCTCAAACTTCTATAAATTATTTTGAAAATATATAATATCAAACTTAAACATTATTGGAGTAGTAGACACCATAATTAATTCTACCATATGACTTTCCAAGGACATTAATTTTTGTATTAAATTTATTTACTAAATAATCAACATGATAATTAAATTGAAGGTTCAGGTTGCAATTCAACTTCAAGTACTTAGTCTTTATTCTTTCCAAATTCAATCCACCCACTGCTGAATCAAATTATTTCTAACTTAATAAGAGATTCAAACAAAATTATATTTATTGAGAATTATTTAAGATTCAACTTGAAAATAGCTTCTTGTGAAGACTTAAAACAGATTTTAAATTTTTAAAAAATCAATATTGATAGAAACAGCCTGGTTTGCATCTAGGTTAGGTAATTTAAAAGATTTTTAAAATCTTTTATTTTTCGTCTTTACTAAATGAGTTTGTATTTTTATGTTACCTGTCAAGTCCATGCCAAAATTATTTCAATTCTAGGTATGCACTTAAATTTTCTCATGAGGTTTTACTTATAACTTTCATGGTAACAAAAAGTATGAAAGCTTTTCTGCTATCACACACAGACACACAAAAGAAAGCTATTAGATTCTAAATTGCAGAAGAGTTACTCATTGAAAGTATTAAAGGACATGTATTCTTCCAATATATTACATCAAAATGCTTCTCCAGAACTTTAAAATGTTGTATTTTTCAGTAAATTAAAAAAAAATCTTTAACATTTTAGGCCTCTGAATAACTTTCTTTTAAGTCACTTATGAATGTTATTTTCAGAGGGCCCATCCATAGCCTCCCTGGGAAAAATCGCATACGTGTACTTAGTTAGAGAGCTCACAGTCAGACAAGAAAGCCAGGGTAGTTATCTATCTTGCCCTTTTGGTGTAAGGTCAGTCTCTGACTGCATTCCAGGACCATTTAGAATGGATTGATTAAATAAAATTAGATGTGTTAAATTAGAACCCACAGACATAGGTTGAGAAAAATATCTACTCTAATGAACGTGCATTGACAATATCATAGAAGCACTTATTCTAGAGTGCAAATGATTATATGCTAGGATTAATATCAGTACTTTTGTCTAAAGATCCTTTCCAGCATTAACCCATTAATTCTCCACACTTTCTCTGTGAGATAGTAAAATGTAAGTATAGTTAGTTTAATTTTCCACATGAGAAAACCAAATCACCAAGAAATGAATTTGCTAAATGTCACACAGACAATGCCAACATATGAGACAGAGCTCAAAGCCCAGAAACTCAACTGAATAAGCAGGAGGTGATTTATACACTGGTATCCACAGAATAATCATCTCTATCACTAAATTTATTAGCCTTATTCCCTTATAATTGAACCTTTCCTCACATTCTCCCCTCCTGATGATCCACCCTGGAAATGAACTTCCTTTCACACCTGAATCCCATACAGCTGCAGGTCACTTTGCTCCCTGTTCCCAATCATTAAGGAGTATGCTATAGCTTTAAAAAAGAGCCACTTGTAGGTAAGTGGGTTCAGATTATGCTTGTGCAGATTATGCTTGGTATTATTTTACAAAGCAAGTCCTAACAATAGTCTTCATTAAATTTTTTTTAAAGGCAGAGAACTTGGTTTGATAATAAATGGAGTTCAGAGTCTCACAAACTTGGATATTAATCCAGCTCTGCCACTCACTCTGAATTTAAATAAATTATTTAACCTCTTTGAATCCTAGCTTCCTCATCTGTAATATGGAAATAATTCTATTTCTTTGCAGGTTTATTAATATAATTATGTAAGATTATATAAAGAACCTGACATGTTGCTGAAATTTAATTTAAAAGCCAGTAGTTCTCAGAATTAAACAAATGGAATTATTTGGACTAAAATCCTTCTTTAGGTCATGCTATCTGACTATCTTATACTGTGTCAAATTATTAGATAATTAGTTTTCCACTTTATATCCTTAATGCAGACCTTACTGTATAGTCTGCATACTTATCACTGTTATAAACTTATTTCTGCCCTTCTATCTATATATGACTAGTTATCATAATATTCTCCACTGCAAAAAAAATGCACAAAGTTGTACTCTCCTCGTCATCTCAAACCCTCTCTCTTTCTATATATCCTTATTTCATTGCTCCCAGCTTACTAAATTCTCAGCCTGGTGCAACAGGGCCTACCAAAATTTAGTGATAGAATTTAGGTGGTGGATATACAAGTGTTCACTGGAGACTCTTTCAAATTTGCTTGTTTGAAATTTTTTATAAGAGATCAGAAGGGGGAACAGACTGACAATACCAAGTATAATGCTTGGGAGAAAGGAAGGATTATGACTGGGAAGGAGCATTCAAGGGATTGAGGGATACCAGCAATGTTCTTTACCTGGATGTCTAAAACTTTATGTTTTAATAACTAAGCTGTACACTTAAACAAGGTCTGCCAATTAAGTTTGCAAACTCATCCTAGAAAAAGTGCTACGTACCTCATTCTGAATATCACTATGGTCACCTTTGAAGTACTCCCCTTGGGAAGTTATGCACCGATACCAGTGCCTAGACCACCCTTCAAATCAAGTTTGGAACTCTTTCTGGAATGGCCATCAGAGCTCTCATCGTATTACCCTTGATGTCCTGAATGTCATCAAAACGTCCTCCTTTCAATATTTCCTTTATCTTTGGGTAAAGAAAGAAGTCATTGGGGACCAGATCAGGTGAGTAGGGAGGGTGTTCCCATACAGTTATTTGTTTACTGGCTAAAAACTCCCTCACAGACAGTGCCATGTGAGCTGGTGCATTGTCTTGATGCAAGTGCCATAAATTGTTGGTAAAAAGTTCAGATCATCTTTTTCATGCAGCCTTTTCAGCACTTTCAAATAGTAAACTTGGTTAATTGTTTGTCCAGTTGGTACAAATTCATAATGAATAATCCCTCTGATATCAAAAAAGGTTAGCAACATCATTTTGACTTTTGATTTGGACTGACAAAACTTTTTTGATTGTGGAGAATTGGCTGACTTCCATTGTGCACTTTGACACTTTGTTTCATCACCAGTGATAATATGGCCCAAAACATCGTCTTACCTCTCTGAAAGGTCTTGGCAAATGTCGACTCTCCTTTGTGTTTGTTCATCGGTGAGCTCCTTCAGGACCATTTTTACACACACCTTTCTCATGCCAATATTTTCAGCTAAGATTTTCCTAACTGTTTATCAATGTTTACTTTGTATGCTATGCTTCTCACAGTCAGCCAATGATTTTAACACACAATTCCATGAATTTTTGCAAAGTTTTCATCAGTTCTGCTCATTATTGGTCGCCCTGACCTCTCTTTATCAGTGACACGTTCTCTCCCTTCAGAAAAACATTTAATCCATTTGTACACTGCCATTTTCTTCATGGAATTATTCCCATAAACGTGGACTAACATATCCCTGATTTCACTTCCACTCTTGCCAAATTTAACAAGAAGTTTAATGTTTGTTTGTTGCTCTAATTCAAGCTCAGACATTCTCGTAATGACACACAAAAACATGCAAAAATAATGAACGCCCCTCAGCAAGACACTGCCACATGTTGACACGAACACAGTTGTGAGACACTGATATGCCAAGGTTATGAAACCTTACCGAGCTGTTTGTACAGTGCTGCCAATGTAAGAGCACGGTAGCAAGTTCGCGAACTGAACTGTCAGACCTTGTATGTTATACACTTTCCTATGTAGATTATGTATTTCACAATGTTAAAAAGTTAAAAAATAAAATGCATACATGATGGCAAGAATGTCTGGAAATAGGATCTCCCATGCATTGCTGGTGGGAGTATAAATCAGTGTAATCATTCTGAAGAGCTACGTATTACCAAGGAAGTTCAGTAGGTATACTCCCTATCAACCAGCAATCTCATTTCTGACTATCTATCCCAGAGAAATTCACTTATAGGCACAAGACTGTTCTTTGCAACATTTTTTTTTTTGGTAATGTGTAGCTGGAGGCAATCTATTTATCAGTTCCTCTTCTGAGGATAAAATGTGATGAATGCATATGATAGAAAGACAGGCAACAGTCAAAAGCAATGAACTAAAAGGAGCATAGAGTAACTTGGATTGATTTTATTTTAAAATAATGTTGAATGGGAAAAAGTAATAAAATTATATCTATGCCTTTTATTAAATGTAAAACATATACAACAATTTTTAAGAGTCATGCTTATCCAAACATATACCTACATTCCTGCATATGTACATATATCAAATGCATTAGTGTAGGGGATATCTATGAGGAGAAATGGGAGTGGAGTGAGGCGATGGAGAGATAAAAAGGATGAAATAAGAGAGAGTCTTGAATAGATAATGATGGCATTGTTCTATGAACAGACAAAAATAATTAACTCAACCCTCTATTTCTAAGGCCCAAAGAAGAACCACAAGAGTGAGGTAATACATGAATATTATTATTGTTACTAATCTACAGAACCCTCAAGTCAGTGTGGAGCAACTTTCCCATCTTTAAATCCTACCAAACTTATTTCCTAGTGTTCCTTTTGCAGTGGCTACTTCCTTGTATTATGCTTGTGCTTTCCAACATATTAAACAGCTATTCTCACCAGTCCTGTATCTTCCTTTTCAAAACCTACGGAATCATTTTGTGAAGCTGTTAACCTGCATCAAAGAAATAAGCTCTACAAATATTGTGTGTGTGATTTTGAAAAGCATATTACTGTACAGCTATCACATGAATGTTAACCTCACAAAACATAACATTGCTGGAGAAAATTTCAACCATTCCAGTTGAATCTAAAGATTCTATTCCAAAAATAGGGTTTAAATAAACATTTTTTAAAACTCACTATCTGTCTTAAAACTAAATGCAGTATTCTTTGCTTTTTAAAAATCATCTTACAAACTGGTAGACTATCCTTTGTGGATCAGAATCTTTAAATTTCCATAGGTCTTATATAGAAATTATGTTCAAAATATAAAATTCCAGATAATATTTTAGAACAAATTTGAATCTATACCATTATATGTGGAAAACAATTTCTACACAGAAAAAAAATTGAAAACTAAAGTAACTGAGCAGAGACTATGAAAAACAATTTTTAATAAAACACCTACAAAATTTCAACTTAAGCAAACATTTATTAAGCATTTAATGTGGGAAAAGAATACCGTGTTTCCTCAAAAATAAGACCTAGCTGGACAATCAGCTCTAATGCATCTTTTGGAGCAAAAATTAATATAAGACCTGGTCTTATTTTACTATAAGACCGAGTATAATACACTACAATACAATACAATACAGTACAATACAATGTAATACTGGGTCTTATACTAATTTTTGCTTCAAAAGACGCGTTAGAGCTGATTGTCCGGCTAGGCCTTATTTTCAGGAAAACACGGTAGTCTAGGAGTTAAGGATATAAACATGAAGTAGGGCCTGCCTTCAAAGACCAAAATCTAATTTTGTTGGGTGTCCGATGGACATGTGTCCTGTTTGGGAGACCACCTCAGGGATGCTGTGGATGCCTGGTCATGGCATTGTACACCAGAGGCTGGACATTAATGAACGCCAACTATAATTTTATGTGTATAATGTGATGGCTCGGTGTGAGGTCGGGGTGGTGGTGGATGGGGGGCGGGGGGTTCACGGTGTGAGGGATGTAAAAATAAAATAAAATAAAACTAAAAAAAAAAAAAAGACCAAAATCTAAAAGCGTTAAATGATGTATGGTGGTGGTGGTTTTCTTTACTTTCCAGGCAAAAAGGAATGTTTTGACTGTTTATAAAATGTGACAAATTAAAACAAAGTAGTTTTGAACTTATATTAGATGAGTTTGTGAAGCCAGTAGTTATCTGATACTTTAACCATCATGGGCAATTGCTAGAGATACTCACAGATCCAGTGATGTCTGACTTTTGTTTTGTTTTTTAAGAGTCATGGTTAACTTTAGCTGGACAAACTCTACGTCAGGTCATTACGAACTTGCTAAATTCTCCTTACAGTCTCAGCTGGACCCAACACCCTTCATTTCCCATCCTAAATTGTCCCCTTTATTCTCCAGGCTCGCCGAGAAAAATTTGAGCTCTTAATTATCTGGGGCCGGATTCTTCCACTCCATCTTCCCCTTCTGCACAGAAGGCTTCATGCTTGTGCAGCACTGAAAGCCTGGGGAGAAAGGTACTGTACCCATGCAAAGGGTGGTTATTATTATTGATGTTTCTCATAAACATTGAGATTTAGAATGTCAAAAGTAATGTCAGATCCTAAGGCAACAACAAAGCTTTAGCTCTTGGAAAGCTACTGTATTGTGTGTGCTTTAGTGTCAGTTATGTCTGTATTGTGCACAAACACCTCCAGGTAGGCACAGCTCAAAGGAAGGGAGACTAGTTCAGAAGGCTACTAACAAAGGCTTTATTTCCTGCCACATCCCACCAGTTCAGTAGTTCCAACAGAAGTTATATGAGTCACAAAAATACCAGGGTCTTGAACTCCATAATGACAGGAAAAGGAACTAGTTGGTTCCTTGTTGGTCTAGCTTCAATCGTCTACCTGGACTCACAAAACTGTCTTTATTCATTTGTCTAGTCTTTGCCAGTCACCAGTATTAACGAATAGCTGCCAGATGACAAGACCAAATTGTCTCTGCTCATGGATTAGAGTATTATGCTATAGGCTCAACAGAAGTTTAAATTATAAAATTGAGAACAATAAAGCCCAGTTGCTAGGATTGCCTGCCCAGTTCATAAAAGACCAGCTTAGTTCTACTGAACTAAGGTCCAGTGAGGATTTCATTTTCCTTCATCTGCCTGTATAAGGATAAATACTTCCACAGCTAAATATCTGTCCAAGGATTTCACTATCACAGTGACCCTGGATCATCAAAGTCTGAGCCAGAGAAAACTGAAGGTGATTGGTCTAGTGAGTTTCCCATTCCTTGGGATATACTGGAAAATGCTACACTCTGTTTTGTTGATCCAACGCAAATATTAAAAGTTTATACTAGAGTATGAGAAAAATTATATTTAGGACTTAGGAGCAAGCCTTTCTGCAACTCTCCTGATGATTAACCAGTCATTTCATTTCACCGTTTACTGAGATCCCACTATGTGTGTGCAGCCTTGTGCTAGGTACTGAAGATAACATTGTAAACACCTTCCCTCACCTCAAAGAGCTTAGACTGTAATAAAAGAGACAGATACACAAATGAAACAAAATGAAACAAGGACTCTAACACATGCATAAGCAAAGTACAAAAGCAAAAGTAATGAAAGTTACCCGATGATACCAGAGAAGTCTCCATGGAAGATGCAGTATAAGCTAGAAATAAGATTTCTAAAGTCAAAAAAAGAGAGGAAAATGAGCATTATGAACAGTCAAAAGAGCTTAAGAGTTAAGTAGTTCAGAATTACACTTGAAAAGAGAAAGAACATTGGACTTTAGTCCCGAGACTAAGGTTTTAGTTCCTGCCTAATCTGATACTCTCTATAGAAACTTAGTAGATAGAAAAAATGCAATTCAAAATCTTTAACACCCGGTATAATATGAATATCGGCCAATCAAAACGAATATTGGCTATAATAATCAGTACAGACTTTCTGGGGCATACCAAGTGAATACCAACTAGCCTAACCTACTGACTTTTTTTCTCCTGTCTTCCCCCCTTTAGAATGTAGGTTCCATGAGAGCAACCACTGTTAACCACTGTGTTCTAAAATCGTACCAGGGATTTGTGTTAATCAGCTGTGGTGATGCACGAAGACACAGAAATGATTGTCATGAAGGAAGAAGTTTGTACTCATCTATCCCTAGAAATAGGAGGCACAGATTGGCCCAGAGGGCCACATACAGAAACATCAACGTTGGTCAGGAGGCAGAAGGGAGAGTGGGGAGAGTATGGCCCAGAGCCTTCGTGAGAGTTTTCATAGGAAGGAAAGGGCAAGGTAGGGCAGATGCACTGAGTAAGTTCAGGATTGGAGAGTTTGAATAACTTCAGCAGGTTCTGGGCTATAGCGATGGTCCTTAGTTGGCCAGTACCTAGTCCTGGGGTGATTTAGGGCAAGGGGGAATGTGCACTTGGTGTGTGAGAGTTTGATGAAAGAGATGCTGGGCGTGGGCTCTGAAGTGGCTTGTGTCTATATCAAAAGCATGCTCAAAGGAGAACTGTTTACTATCTCTAGGACTCAATTAGCCATGGGAGGGGCAGACTCTTCAGAATCAAGGTCCCTAATGCCAGAGCATCAAGAATACAGAAAATAAGAAAATGTAGTCAATACTCACTGCTTCTGCAATGCCTGGTAAATGTAGAGACTCAACAAATATTTGTTATATGGATGAATGACTAAATGAATGAGGGATTATTTAAATGTGACTAGAGTACAGAATAGATAGAAATATGTAGTGGGATTAGAATTAAATATGTATATTGCAGTCAGATAGGAAGGCCTGCACGCCATGCTAAGAAGTTGAATTTTCAATGTTAAAGTTATATTGAATATTTATTGTGTCCTATAATGTCAGGATAATTACACTGGCTCATCAGATATAACTGGAAAACTAGAGGTTTTGTTTGCTTACTTTTCCTCAGAAGTATTTTTCCATATGATTACTATTTTTCAAATATACTACTAAGAGCTAACAACATCCTTACATTTAAAACACAGTTTGTGTCTAAATTCAGACTGCTGTATTATAATCAAGTTGTAAAAACCTGTTTCACATTTAAGGCCTATGGACTTCAACTAATGAAGGAGATAGTTTGACAACTAAAAGGAAAAAAATCTTGTTACAAATTGGCAGATGCAAAAGGAGCCAAAACCCTAGAAAAAAAAATTTTTCAAGACCTCTACTAGTAAAGATCCTAAGGTTACCACTACAACCACAATCTTTATAACATTTTTTGGTGATTCTCTAAAGGCTATTCCACTAAACTTGAAGAATGCAATATCTCAACATACTTAAATGAGACTTTTAATTAAAGTTTTCCATATTTTATTACACAGAAATCCTATTTCTAAGAATGTTCTTATAAGAAAAATGTGTGTTGGGGGTTAACATGGGATATGAGTTAACTCATATCAACAAAGCTCATGACCATAGTATGTATGACAAAAAAAACCCAAACACTGGAACAACCTTGATACTAACAAGTGAAAAGTGAAGGAAAATAATGTATCAATTCAATGGAATATAATGCTGCCATTATAACCTCAGTCATTACCAGCTTCAAGTGCTACAGTACCCTAATAATACAACAAAAATAGTAACTTCATAGGATTGTTGCAAGGGATATCTCATACTTCATGATTTAAAAATTGTGCAAAAAACGGAAGAGAAGCTATTACGGTACAAATGTTCCCGTTTGGTTTAATATTTACATTTGTGAGTATTTCTATAGAGGAGATTTCCCCCCACACTCAATATCTATGAGATAGGTAATTTACTTAGTTATATGCCCTTCATTAATTTTGAACAAAAGTATCTATCTTAGGTACAGAAATAATTTTACATCATTGTGCATACTATTAAGGATGACTATAACCTTCACTTTAATTACCTTCAAAAGAAAAAGGAAATTCCATTTCTACAAGTATGGTGGGCTAGATACCTGCCTGACCTCATAATAAAATATTAAAATGATAGATAAAGTATTAAAACGTCCCTTTCTAATGTCATCAATGACCAGATGAGATATTAAAGAATATTCAAAAGTCAAAAACTAAGTGAATATGAGAACCCAGAGAGGTAAATGTAGCACTGAAATCTTCTCTTGAGAGCATACTCTTAATTAAATAACTTGCCCTTAGATTTCCACAGCCTCCCAAGAGTTGAGAGAGAGGAGAAAAACACCAGAGCCTACTCAGGTTATGAAATATAATGATTCCTCCAATAAAGATGAGACCATAAAATGTTATATCTTCTGTGTAAAGATATACTACAAATAATCCCAACCCCCTTCCCCCAACCCACCAAAGAGAATTACAGGTAAACTGCCTGATCTTAGTGCAGAATAAATGGAGAGTGCAAAAAAAAAAAAAAAAATCCCAAGTATTAATAACCACAACAAACAACAACTTGCTCATGGTCTGCATCCTGAATTCACATTACCAGGTGGTTTGAAAAACCATAATCCAATAATTTAAAATGACCCTAGACATGCAACAGAAGCAAATATAAACTCTCTGAAGTAACCTACCTTCAAGGCAAGCCTCAAAGAATTCCCACTACTTTAAGTAACGAACTATAGAAACGATCCCTGAAAGCATAGTCTTACTTTAAGAAGTATCAACTCACAGTAATCAAAGTTCACAAAACACACAAGAAAATAAGGCACTATGAGTAAGAATCAGCAAAAATGAAAGAGAACAGAACCAAATATATGAAAACTTTAGATATTAAAATATCAATCACATAATATAAAACAAACACTTTAATATCTTTAGTGAAATAAGAGAATTAAAATGTGAGTAAAAACACAAGAGATAAATAAAATTTGAAAAAGAATCAAACATATAATAATTGGAATTTAAAATTCAATAAAGAAATTCTATAGCGAATTAAGAAGAGCTAAAGAGAGAATCAGTGAAATGGAAGATAGACTTCAGTAATTTATTCAGAATGCTGCAGAATCACATATCTCTACATATGTATGCAAGGAGATACAAAATATAAAAGACTAAGAGACATGGAGCATAGAGTGAGAAGGTCTAGCCTGCATGTAATCAGAATGACAGAAGGGTAAGTTACATTCAAAAGTGCATACTTCAGACAGAAGGAAAGTAATCTCAAATGGAAGGCTTTACACCAAAGAAAATGGTAGATAGATGATTAAATTTAAACAAACACTGTTTTGTGGAGGTAAACAAAAAAAGATATAATTATAGTATGTGACTATAATAGCATATAAGTTAGAGCACATAAGCCAGTAGTACTGCGACTAGAGTTAAAATGTTCTAAGGACTTTGTATGTTTACAAAGGGGGTAAAGATATTAATTACCATTAGATTTTAAAAGGGGGTAAAGATACTAACATTAGATTTTGGTAAGTTTGAATTCAAAAGCTAACATTAGAGTGACCACCAAAATAAAAATAATAGAGTATCAAATTTCCTAAGAAGGAAGAAACTGAATGAGAAAAAATATGCAATTTATTCAGAAGAGGACAAGAAAGAAACATATAAAAGGTAGGACAAATAGAAATCACTAAATAAAATTGTTAAAATAAATCTAAATATATCAGTAATTTAAATAAGTGTAAAGGACACACAAGAATCAATTATACTAACAATGAACATGCCAAAACTGAAATTAAAAACACAATACAATTTATAATCACTCTAAGAAATATGAAATACTTATGTACACATTTAACATGCACAGGATCTATATGTTAAAAATTGCAAAATTCTGATTTTAAAAACTCAAAGAAAACTTAAATAAATGAAGAGATATAGTGTTCATGAATTGGAAGACTCATTATAGTAAAGATGTAAATTCTCCCCAAATCAGTCTATAGTTTAATGCAATTTCACATAAAATACTAGCAAGGTTATTTTTCATAGATAAGATTATTCTAAAAATTGTATGAAAAGGCACAAGCTCTAGAATAGCTAAAACAATCTTAACAAAGAAGTGGAAGAAATTACTCTGTCTACTTGTATATTAAGGCTTACTACATAGCTACAATAATCAAAACAGTGTGGTATAGACAGACGTATAGGCACATAAATCAATGCAACAGAATAGAAGACAGGATTAGATCCACACAAATATGCTATACTGACTTTTGACAAAGGGGCAAAACGAATTCAATAAAGAAGAGCAGTCTTTTCAATGAATTATACCAGAACAATTGTACATCCATAGACAAAAGAAAAGAAAGAACTTCAACCTAAACTTCACACCTTATACAAAAAATAGCTCAAAATGAATCAGAGACTTAAACATAAAATGTAAACCTATAAAGCTTTTAGGAAAACACATAAGAGAAAATTATCAGGATATGGGTCTAAGTCAATAGTTCTCAAACTTGATGCCAAATGTATGATCCATAAAAGACAAAATTCATACACTAGACCTCATTGAAATCATAAGCTTTTGCTCTGTAGAAGCAATCTTATACAATGTATAAGATCCTTATGGAAAAATTATAAAATTTTGTTGAGACTAAAGAACTACTACATAAATAGAGATGTATCTTACACTCATGGATTAGAAGACTTACTTCATAAAGATGTAAAGATTCAATGTTACTTCAGTCAAAACCATAATAAGATTTCTTTGTGGAAAAGGCCAATTCTAACCTTTATATGAAAAGGGCCAAGAATAGCCTACATACTTTTAAGAAAGAAAAACAAAATGAGGAGATTTGCCGTATCAGATAGCAGATGGTATATTACCAAGTTAGAACAATTAAGACAGGGGTGTTGGCACACAAATAGACAAAATAAGCAGCGCAATAAAATAGCCCAGAAACAGACCTGATCTTTGACAAAAGTGGCACTGCACACCGTAAAGAAAAGTTAAGAACTGTTTATCAAAAGAGACTATAAAGAGAGTAAATAGATAAACCACACACAGGGGAAAGTTATTTGTAATACCTTCTAAGTGGCCAAAAAATGTTATACCCAGAATATATAAAGAACTACTACAAATCAAGAAAAAGACATACATATAACCCTGTAGAAAATAGAAAACTTGAATAAGCATTTCACAAAGAAACACAAGTAGCCAAAATCATAAAAAGATGAACGGTGCTCACAATACGATAACATTTCACATCTGCCAAGTTTGCAAAAATTTTAAATTCTGACAACATTAAGTGTCAATGCAAAGCACTGGAACACATGCAGTGCTTGTGGAGGTGTAAATTAGTAAAACCACTTTGGAAAATAATCTGGCATTACCTAGTTGAGCTGGAGGTATGTAATTCCACTCCTAGGCATGTACCTAAAGGACGCTTCCACATGTGCACAAAAACACATGTATAATTATATTTACAGTATAATGACACTATTCATAATAGAAAAAATAGCAAACAGCCCAAATGTTTACCAACAGAATGAATAAATTGTGGCATAACAATGGAGTACTACATGACAGTGAAAAGTAGTAACATATGGGAGAAGCAATAAAGTCACAAAAGAATATATACAGTGTAATTCTCTTTATTATATAAAGACCAAAAGGATGCATAATTAATCAATGTACTGTTAGAAAGGAAAATGTTTAAATGGTGCGGAAAAGCATGCAAATGAAAACAAGTCATTATCATGGTTACCTCTAAGTAGAGAGGGAAGGAATGGGTACACAGGGTACTTCAAATATTCTGTGTGTTTTTTTAAAAAAATAGGAGTAGACCTATAGGTAATCATCAGAATTTTACTCTTTAGACCTTAACATATTTTTAATTAAATATTTAAGTTAAAAAACTTTTTATACAGAAAAAAATCTTGTATCTTGAATTCTCTTTTTGTTTAGGCGAGGAAAATTTACCATGGTTAACATTTTTAGTGGATTATGAGTTATTTCTTATCAGTGAGGGTAAAACAAAGAAGAACAGAAAAGAAGTAAGGAAATTGAAAATAGGAAAAACAATCTTACAAAAGTGCTGGACAACAGCAGACAACCCACCTTTCCCAGGAAGTCTGGCTACACAAAGGGCCTGTGGAAGCAGAGGGGACTGGTGTGTTCTCCAGAAGAGCCTCGCTGCCCTGCGCCATGTTCGCCAGAAGACTGGGCCCTACATGTTTTTACATCATTAGCACTCTTAGAATGAGCTGAAGTCGCTTCCAATTTTAAAATGACCTTGGATCACAAGCTAAGGTTTTTAATTTGTTTACACTGATTGTTATGTATCCTGAGGTATGATTTATAAATCTTCTGCACAGATAAAGCTTATTTCTAATAAAGATGGTCCTTGGCATGATTCTACTATTTACATTGTGACAGTGAATTTATTCCACAAACTAGTTCTCTAACACAACAAACTAGTCTCAGGACTGCTTGACAGCCCCTTAAACTCAGCAATAGATTGCCTGGAAAATTCATATGCAAGACACAAACTGCTTAGTAAATTAGGAATATGGGATGACGTTCCCCCTTTCCAAAATAATGAAGTCACTGAAAAAAAAGTTTTCTGTATTTCCCAAATTATCTATTACTCTAAAACTTAATTTTTAAAGTTTAATAGGAAATCGGGGGCTAAGATTCCCTAGGGAGTCAAACAATATATTTCCCTTTTGTAAAAAGGTCTGTGAGGACTGCAGTCATTCTCTGAAAAGAGCCACCCTAAAACTGCCTTTGGGGATATTGACATTAAGCTGGTTATTAAGAAACAAAAGAGATTCAGATGGAAAGACCTGTTCCAGGAAGGAAATCTTAGCATATTTACCTTAGCCTAATTTGAGTTAAGTATGATAGAGATGAAGACCCCATTCAGGGACAACCTCCCCACACACCCCACGGTCCCACTGTTTTCTGAGCTGTCCAGCAAGAATTTGTTTGGCACTCACTTTCTACCTGCTAATCACTCATTTTCACTTTTAAAATATAAGACCCCTACACCCAACTTTTCTCTTTTGTCCAAAATGACATATATACCTAAATTTGCCTTATTGTCTTGAAATTTTCATGCTTATATGAATTCCCCATACACACGTATTAAAGTTTGATTTTCTCCTGGAAAAAAAAAACAACCAGGAATAAATAATAGAGAACATGTATTGAGTTCTGTCTATGTACTATAATTAAAGACAATGATGTGCGGGTAAATGGTTAACCACTTACATAGATGGGTAAAAAGCCTAGATTTGTAGCTTTTGCCAATTTTTATTGTGTAAATACTCCCACCATGGCCAATTTCAAGCGACCAGTGTGATGTGACTAAATGTGGAGCTGGGAAGAAATACACATCATCATCTAGTATTTATACCATACAGATCCCTTATGAGCACAGATCACAATAAAATGTAGCACAATTTTAGGGTGTGATGTTTGAGCATTTATTACCTTTGGTTTTAGTATAATTTATTTTAATGTAAGTTTCTGCAATTTTATTTTTAATAATGACTGTGTTTAACAACAGGCTGGCAAAATTCCTGAAAATTTGCTCTAGCCCAGCACTGACTAGACTACACCCTAGGTGATATCTTCAAATCAGTACAACAATTAATAAATTCGGGACAGAATTCGGGATATGAACATAGTTATATATATTTCCATACACTCATGACCTGTATACAGAAAAGAATTCCAAAATTTTATTTTAAGGTAATTGCTTGGTAAATTACATACACAATTCAGTGAGAGCCCTGTAAAGGCACTGTTTTGCAGGCAATACTTAATTTTCAGAATTTACCCCTTAGTCCAGCCAGATGAGACAGAGCAATGGGACACGTAATTTCTGGGTTCCTAACAAAGTGATTTAGCAAGGCTGAAAGAATTCCAGTATCATTCCCACTCTGTCTAGTCAGTGAGTGAGACACAAGGTAGGAAAGGAAAGGGGGGAAAAAGAGGGACTCCCAAAGGATCCCTTCCACAATTAATTATGCAAATCACAAGTAAATTAGACACTAAAAATTTAAGATTGATTGAAAGGCTTGCTCAAATTGCTTTAACTGTGATTCATAAACCAATCACGCAAATTCATATGTTAGGTTGTGTAAAAAAAAAATCAGAAAGATGTAAAATGGAATAAGATTACCTTAATTTAAATGTAAAAGACATGGTTGCTGAAGTATGAGCACTAGCCCATCAGATGTTAACAAAATCTGATATGCAACAGTTTTACATATCCCCTTGTGGCAGAAAGATCAACTTGTGATCTGCTTTATAAATCAGCTACAGTGTTAGAGTTAGGCTACTGTAGCTAAATGGCTTTTAGATATGCTTCCTGTTTTAAGCTACCATATTTACAAATGAAAGCTTTTTCAAACCACGGCTTTTAATATAATTTGCATATTTAGTAATACATTGATTAAAATTAAACACGGATTATTGCAATTTATTTCAGAAACAGATGGGATGCATTAAGTGAAAACCCAGAGCTTTTAAATAGAACAGACTCTGGGTGACTACTGATGAATGATGAATACAAAAACTTTGTAAATTGGCAAAAAAGGGGGGGAAAAAGCCCTTTGCACCCATTTCCTTTCAAGGCTTTCCTGGCTAGTGATTCCATGAAATTAGTAATCAAGTTAATTTAAAATGAATAATGTATATCAAAGGTATGCATCAGCTTAATTGAGAGACGATTTCTCAGAAGAAAAATGCTTCCACAAACTGTGAATCTTCTTGGTCTGCAGAACATGTGTCCTCACCTAATTAAATATGGATTTGATAAGGTTCCCCAGCAGATGGCATTCTTCCATTACGTACACTCCTGAACTGCTTTGATTTTACAGTTTCATGAAACTTCACCAGCTAGTGTAAACAAACAATGAATTCACTTAATGGTAGAGATAGTTGGGTCCATATATTTGTTTCTGAAATGGCATATTCTCAAAATAGTTTTGGTCACTGTGAACCTGATTAGATTGTAAAGAACTTTCATTTTTTCTCTGCTCTCTGTATCCATTGCTTTGTGGAATATCATTCACAAAAGCTAATTTGGGTAAGAATAATGTATATATCTCTATGTTATCCCCTTGTCAACTATTTCATCAAAAGTACATAACTAAGCTTTCACCTCACCCCACCTCTATAGCAGTGTAATATAATTCAATCAGATCATATTAATATGCTAGTTCCATTAAGAAAATAATTTTTGTACATAAGCTTTTCATTTTGTAAAGTATAGGCATTTTCCAAGTTAATTTAGCAAAATCTGGCTAGTTTGCTTGGTTACCCAATTCTTATTAACCTATACACATGCAATTAATCCTCAGACAAGATAAAAGAAAACCCATGAAGTAGGTAGAGGATTTATAATTTAATTTTGATATGTTTAACTCTTAGATTTTTTTTTTGAGTTGAAAGTGAAAAGGTAATTTGATCCATAACGTATAAATAATGTTTATATTATTCAAAACCTTTACTGGACAGCACAGAAATCCTATTACATCTAGACTCAAATTCAATAAATTCAGTTGAATTGGACTGTTGAAAGTAAAGTTGTAATAAAGTCACCTATTTAATATAAATGCTAATTATAAACTCTCAGAATAAGCAAACCTGGGCAGTTTAAAGCACAAATTATTCATTTGATAATGGATCAATGACACATTTCAGGAAAGCCAAGGACACCTATTTTTATATAAAGTTCCTGATTATTTTGTTTCTTAGAAGCACACATGAATACTAAAAACAGAAAAAAATGTTTTCATCAAAATCCTGATTACAGTAACACCATGCTGTGGAGGTTTTATTTTGTTTTGTTTTGAAATGTCAAATATTACCAAAAATTATCTCCAGCTTTTTCAAACTTTCATTAAATACTCAAAAGTACTTAAAAGGTCAGTTCCCCATTTCACTGCTATGGATTACTGTAACATGAAGTGTTTGTCACCTATTGTGAGTTGTGAAAATGCCCCTGTATCCAATGTGTTTTGTTTGGATTGAGATGGCATGCCGTTGATGGCTGTGACCTTCATGGTGGCTTAGATCCCTGGCTGGCACTGATTTTTGATTTAGTGCCGATCTGCTGCGCTTGTCACAGGCTGCAAGGTGCTTTCCATGCACTAATGGAACAGCTCAAGGGCAGAGGGGCCCTGTAAGTGTCTATCTCTCACCAACCACGGACTAAATAAAGAGGTGAGTTTTCTACATGTGAATGACAGGCTCCGAGATTACATGCGGAAGGCAATGCAAAGTTTGAAAAGCTGCTCAGCCCGACCTCATGAAAATAAGCATTTGCAAAGTGCAAACTCTAAGGTTATTCTGCTTGCTAATGAGTATGTATCTGCACTGTTAAAATGGAATGTTTAACACAAATACTGATAATATATCTTCATTTGGTGGCAGGGAACTAACAATCAGTTGATGTGTCCTTTGGTTCAACTATAGTTGTTAATAAATTCTGCTACTTAATGATGTCTTCAACAGAAAACTGCATATGTCCAAATTTTTTCCTTCTCAGAAAACACAAAATAGTATGATAATTGTTATAGAGAGAAATTTAAAGACAAACTATAAAATCTTGGTCTATGTATCATTTTGCCGAGGCATGTTGACTACTGAAGGGTGTTCCAGATATGCAGCTAAATGAAAAAAGCTGAATGTTGCCTTCTGGCTTAGGTAAGTGTAATTATGCCAAGAGATAAGTAAACATATTACCCTGTTTTCCTGAAAATAAGACCTAGCCGGACAATCAGCTCTACTGCGTCTTTTGGAACAAAAATTAACATAAGACCCTATATTAATTTTTGCTCCAAAAGGCGCATTAGAGCTGACTGTCCGGCTAGGTCTTATTTTGGGGGGAGCACGGTAGTAGTACATCTAAAAGTAACCAAATCTTATTTATCCTTCAAGACTCAGTGCAAATGCTATCACCTCCAAGAGTAATTTCTGATTCTCCAAAGAAGTAATCTCTCCTTGAACTTCCTACTGATACGTGATTTGTGCATTTCTTACTGCTATCATTGCTCTTTACCTTGTATGATATTCCCTCATTTTCTGCAATAGAAGGGCAAGTACCACATTTGTTTTTATCTTTGTAACCATCACCTTACCTAGCCTTGTGCCTGGCACTTTATAAGTTATACATGTTTGCTGAATGAATGAATGAATGAATGAATGAATTAATTGTAAATATATGATTACAACATGGTAGCAGTGTCTAGTTTGATGAAATTGTAAAGCTATTAGATTTTATCATTAACATTAATGCCTAGCTGACTTCCTAAATCTCTTCTTCAATCATGACATACAGAAGAATTGTCTCTTTAACATTCGGAAATCTCATTTTGGAGTTTCTGATTTCTCTGTGACTTTGCCTCCCATCAGCAAAACCACATGCTAGACCTTATTCTTATCTAAGACAGCTCTAAAGCCAGGCTCCCCACACCAATTCTCCCCTATACATACTGCTTTTATGCATGATATCCTTAGATTCCTTCACTTGACCACATAGTAATTGACAGTATTAAACTTCATCCTGTTCTGAGAAGTCTTTGAAACCATCCCATAAGAAATTGCCTTCTTAGTATGTTCAGCTACCTTTAATGATCCTTTGATACATTAATTCACCAACTCTTTACTGAATGCCTACTATGCACCAGGCCCTAAAAGTTACTTAGGATACAGTGCTGTGCAACCTGAGGAGGTACCAGGCAGTGTGTCAGGGAATACCACTAGAAAAACAGGGTACATCTTATTGGATGGGGAAATTTAGTAATTTAAACATTTTTACATTGAAATAAACACAGATAAAGTAAGGAATGAAATGTAAAGTTTACGTGAATTTTAAAACACAACAATTGAAAATTTTCCCACTTTCAGTAGACTGCTTCTGATCTGCCTGATATGAATTCATTCTCTTCTGCCGTCAAGACAACACAATTGAAAATTTTTAAAATAAACTGTGTAAAAGAATACGTTTTGGAATAAGAAAAGTCTTGATGAGAATCCCAGTTACTCCTCTTTCCAATTATGTTTCATTGGGTGAGTTAATCACTATATGCTTAACTGGTCTCATCTGTAAAATACACATAATATCTACCTTTTAAGGCAATTGTGAAGATTAAATAATTTGATGCTTGTAAAGTGCAAAGGCAGCACCCACTACATAGTAAGTGATCTTTTCTCCTTCCCACTTTCTCCCTGTGGGAATTTATTCATCCCCCAAAGAGATCTACCAAATCTTAAAGTTATTTCACAAGTCTGCCACTTCAAATGCTTGCACCTGAACCACTGGACAACTGATATACTAATTTAAACATCAAATTGTATTCTTTCACAATAAATTCATAGTCTGCATGCAGAACAGTCCATTAAGACTTCATGGATACTATTCAGATGATCTACATAGTTTTGTCACTACTTTTAAAACTTTCAAAGGTCTCCAGTTCAATCATCTCACATTCTAAGTGGCCTAAGTTCTTTGTCTCGTTTGCTGGCTGAAATCCTTGTACTGCCTCTTTCTCAAGGGGCTAGGTATCACATCAAGGTTCTACTCTTAGCACTCATCGCTCCTTTCTCTACACTTATTCCCCCTGGTACGCATATGCACTGACTCTGCCAGTGACCCCCAAATCTTTGTCTCCAGTCCTGACTTTGATTTGTGCTCCAGTCTTCAGGTTCTAGCTGCCTGCAGGATATGCTGTTAAAAGAACTGCCATCAACTTAAACTGAACTGACTCACAACTTATCTCAGCATGCCTTCCTTCAAACTACCTTTCTTCTATCAGAGTAGAAACTTAGAAGCAATCTTTGACTTTTTTCTCTTTTTTAATACCTATGGTCTATCTATCATCAATCAATCACTTTCTCTATCTCTCCTTCTTTCTCTCTCTCTCTCTCTCTCTCTCTCTCTCTCTCTCTCTCTCTCTCTCTCTTTTTCTCTTCATAATTTAAATCTAAATAGTCCTTTCCACTCCCATTGCTATGACACCAATCCAGAGCCTCACGCCTAGAGTGATGCAATAACCTCCTAGCTCCACACTTCTCAAATCCTGGATGCAGGTTACACCACTTTGAAGGAACTTTGCAAATACAGATTCTCAGGCCACCGCAGAATCAGAATCCTCGGGGGCTAAAGCCCTCCAGTAGATTCTCATGCACAACTAGATTTGGACAACTGATGTGCTAATTGAATTATGTCTCTAGTCTCTCCAATTTCAACATACAAGATGTATTTAAATATCAATTTCATCATGGCACATCAGTGTTCAAGAACTTTCTAATGGCTTTTCTACTGCCAGGCACAGTAAGCTGAAATTCCTCTGCCAATTTCTAAGTCTCCATCGTCTAGCCCCACCGTACTTTTTGACTGAATTCTTAGTCTGACAACTACAGCCTCTTCAATCTTATTCCCATCTCAATCCCTTGGTTCACTGCTTAAAATCATTCCTTCTCCATCCTCCCATTCCTTCTCCATCCTCCAATGTCCCTCAAAGATGAGCTCCACCTGACCTCCTCAGGCAGGTGTCCTCTGGTCATACTATTCCTCGCTACCTTCTCCCTTCTCTGTCTCCTGCTGTGATTTATGTCAGTCTCATGCTGTTGTATAATTTTTCTTGAATTACATTTTTATAAATCTGCTCTCCATAGATTGTAAACGACTTGAGGAAAAGAACTATGTCAAACTTTTTTTTCATGCTGCTCTTCATAATATCTCAAGACATATTCTAGATGCTCAACAGGTTACTACAATTAATAAAATTCAGTGACTCCTTACTGCATAACAGACATATGTATTAACTCATTTAATCCTCACAACAAACCTATGAGGGTATTGAAATAAAATTCAGTTTTCGATGAGGAAATAATTACAGAGAGGTTAAATAACTTACCAGGCTTACATAGTTTACAAGTGGAAGAGTTGAAATTCAAACCTTGGCAGTCTTCCCAAAGCATATGCTCTTAACCAACACACCACAGAATCAAAGAAGTTTAGTACCAGAAGGGACTTTAGTGGCGGTCTAGTTTATCCGCCTAGTATTAAGAAGATATTTTTCTATTTATTAATCTTTATGTGTTTGTTTGTTTAAAAACAGCTGTTCTCTATTCACTTTCCTATATGTTCTTTAGGTCTCTTTGGATCTCTATTTATATTGATAACTATATAACTCTTCAGATGAATCTAAATGTATGCACATTAGTTGCAGTGATGAGTACCTAACAAAATACTACCACAAAAACAAACAAACACACAAACAAAAATTCTCCCTGATCCAAAGTTTCCATTTCCAAGGGCATTAAATCAGGTCAGACACATATTTCCTTAGAGGGTTTCCTTTTCAATATTTCTGGGGGGTTGCTGCCATTTTTTTTAAGAGATGTGTTAGTTCAGTGAGGTGTGTGTGTGTGTGTGTGTGTGTGTGTGTGTATGTGTGTGTGTGTGTTGTTGGCAGTGGGGGGAGGGGATGTAGGAGCTAAAAGAATACGCTTTGAAAGTAGAGTAGACATCAAAATTTGTTTATGTCAGGGTAATAAGGAACTTGTTTTCTATCCTGTTTATATGTTGTATACTTCTTCTGACACACTTCTGACACACAGACCTGCTACCCTTCAGAGTGAGTGAATTGACTGCAATCAAAGTCTGTGTACATGTTTAGGCCTGGGGGTCTGGTTTTCCTGACAGTCAGCATGATCTGAGGGGCACCAGAAGTCACTAGAGTTAAATGGCACTCCATGTGATAGAATAAGACACTTCTATCAGCTCATGTCAATGGAAAAAAATAAATTCCAACATTCAGAGGACAGTCCAATATGGCAGTACATGAACCAGATTTCATATCTTGGGCCAGACACTTTGAAAATCAAACCCCTATTGGTGCTGGCAGAATTGGATAGCTACGTGCAAAAGAATGAAACTGGACTGCTATCTGTCACCATGTACCAAAATTAATTCAAAATGGATCAAAGACTTAAGCATAAGACCTGACACAATAAACTGCATTGAAGAAAACATAGGTACTAAACTTATGGACCTTGGGTTCAAAGAGCATTTTATGAATTTGACTCCAAAGGCAATGGAAGTAAAAACTAAAATAAACGAATGAGATTATATGAAACTGAAAAGCTTCTGCACAGCAAAAGAAACTATTGACAAAATAATGAGGCAACCAACTGAATGGGAGAAGATTTTTGCAAACAGTGCCTCTGATAAGGGGCTAATATCCAAAATATACAAGGAACTCATGAAACTCAACAACAAAAAAACAAACAACCCAATTGAAAAATGGGCAGAGGACCTGAAGAGACATTTCTCCAAAGAGGATATACAAATGGCAAATAGACACATGAAAAAATGCTCAACATCGCTAATCATCAGAGAAATGCAAATGAAAACCACAATGAGATATCACCTCACCCCAGTCAGAATGGCTTTCATCAATAAGACAAATAGTAACAAGTGTTGGAGAGGCTGTGGAGAAAAAGGAACCCTCATACACTGTTGGTGGGAATGCAGACTGGTGCAGCTGTTATGGAAGGCAGAGTGGAGGTTTCTCAAGAAATTACGAATAGAATTACCATATGACCCAGCAATCGCTCTCCTGGGTATCTACCCAAAAAATCTGAAAGCATTTCTCTATAGAGACACATGTACTCCAATGTTCATTGCAGCTTTGTTTACGGTGGCCAAGACATGGAAACAACCAAAATGTCCTTCAATAGATGAATGGATAAAGAAGTTGTGGTATATATACACAAGGGAATACTATTCCGCATTAAGGAAAGATGATATAGGAGCATTTGTGACAACATGGATGGATCTTGAGAGTATAATGCTAAGTGAAATAAGTCAGACAGACAAAGCAGAGAACCCTATGATTTCACTGATATGTGGTATATAAACCAAAAAGAACAAGACAAACAAATGAGAAAGAAAAACTCATAGACACAGACAATAATTTAGTGGTTACCAGAGGGTAAGGGGGTGGGGGGTGGGTGATGAGGGTAAAGGGGATCAAATATATGGTGATGGAAGGAGAACTGACTCTGGGTGGTGAACACACAATGGGATTTATAGACGATGTAATACAGAATTGTACACCTGAAATCTATGTAAATTTACTAACAATTGTCACCCCAATAAATTTAATAAAAAAGAAAAGAAAATCAAACCCCTATTAAAATGCTAAAAACAAAAGAGGTAGAGAGACAGAGTCCATTGCTCTATTTACACCCATATTGGATTCCACACACTTATTAGTAGCTTTACTAGAACAGGTAAGAAGCAGCTCTAGATTTTTCATGCTTTGGAATTTTAGAATAGCATGAATAATTGAAATCCATAGATAATACCGAAATTTAATTTTAGGCAAGGTATTAAGCCATCTCCTCCTCAATGAAGCTTTTATAGTAGCTAACAAACAGCAGAACTGACTAGCTTGCATTTCAGCTCTTAGTTTTTTCTGTACACCTTCTAGAGTTCTTGGATAGGTGTATTAAGCGATGAGAAAAAAAGATTTGCAGTCCCACCTTGTCCATTATGATCAACTACTGTCTGCATTTGCAAGATGGCTGCCTGGTGCTGTGGCTGAAATACGACCACACTTTTCATCCTCGCAGAGCTGCTTGCCCAGTACAAACGGCAAGTTACCGAGTTAGTACAAATCCCTCATTCCAAGCAATAGAACAAATACTTCATGAATGGAATTATTTTTAATCACTTATAAGTGGCATCTTTACACACTATGTACTAAAGTAAATGTGATACAAGTAACTTAAATAAGCTATCAAAAAAAATTCAAGACTAGAAACTTCTGCTATTCTGAATCACCTAAGAATCTTGTTCAAAATAAAGATTCCCCTCTGGTGAGTAACTCAATAGGTTTGGGCCCCCAAATCTGCATTTTAATAAGTACCCCTCTCCCTTTATTGATTCCTTACCCCCCACCCCAGTAATTCAGGTAAGAAGGACCCATGGAGCGCACTTTGAAAATCGTTGCCTAGGGCATGAAAGAGAGTTGGATATCCCTGTAGTTGGATCTTTTGTTTGTTTTTCTGGACCCACAATTCTCAGGTAAATGAATTCTATAACATAGCTATGCTAACTTAGACACCATGTTAAAGATCCGGTAGACACTTGCTCTAAAGCAAGAGGTGATAAAAGTGTTTGCTTACTGGGTGTATGGAGGTTTAAAGTGTAGCCTTGAGGGCTGCTTAAAGGCAGGCTCAGGCTTATAGATAATGAAATGCACGTGACAGGGATACTGTCCAGCCAGAACATGATTCTGTCATGCTCTGATCCAGGAAGAACAAGCAGCTGCTGAGACCAGACCATAACAAAGGCTATTTTTGCCTGTGACATTGGAAAATTTATTCGAGAACAGTTGTCCTCTGTGCCAGGATTTCCACTATACAACTGCAAAGGTTGCTTAGTCCTTGGTTCATCTGCTGTTTAACTTTCTCAAATGCCTAAAATAAAGCTAGCCATTCTTCCTGGAATTCTGGACTCATGTGAGAACTCTGCTAGCCGGGGATGAAACCTCTTGTCCCTAATTCCTCTGGTCCACATTCTTGGAAGAGTGGTCACTTTATGGTAACTGTAAGTTATCCAAATAGCAATTCCTTGCACAGGTACTATGATTTGGGGTAAAAAATAATAATAATAATAATAAAAATGACTTCTGATGTTTCCATAGTTCAGAAGGGTCTTTGTGACGATTAAACAATATAACGCCCATGAAAGCATTCTTCATATGCTCAGAGGTCATGAAAACATTAGAAATTATTAAGCAGTATGTAGCAGAAAGAATTCAAACTGAAAACATGCAATGAGGAAGGTTACTCTAATACAGAAGTCGTCTCCTAGAAAAGCTCCGCTGTGTGTGTGCTTGGTTTCTCCATGCCTGATCTGGGAATACAAACGTTACGGACTATGTGTGCTAGATTTCTGTGGACTGTGGCAGAAAATCCCTCAGCAAGAAAATAAAATTGTTTTGTTTTCATTTCAGCAAAGCAGACTGTAATGTTATGGAGTGTTTCCAGTGCAGGGGCTTCTCACCAGACCTCCCCCCGGCAGTGGGCCCTGCCTTTCTCTGGTTCTTTCCCATTATTTGAGCACTTTGACATGTTGTGGATGATGCTCGCAGGTTCTTTCATCAATTTAACATTAAAATTCCTGTGAAATATTAATGAAATAATGTTAAAAAAAGAAAAATGTTCCTACAATACTGCAACATTTTAATGCCTCATTAAAATCATTAGCAATGCTAATACTAAAGAACTTCCTTCATCTTTCAAGGACCCCAAAAATAAATCATAATAAAATGTTTGTTAACGTTACATCTGGAGAAATAAATTATACAACGCCTTTCTATGTGGGTTTTATATACTCTAAAGATGACACACTAAGGTCACACTGTTAAGTATACACAACTAGTTTTTCCTATGAAAACTCATATTGTATTATTTTATAATATTCATTAAACACTGAATATTGTTGTGTTTTTCATTTATGAGAAAAATATATGGTGTGCCTATCAACCAGCCAGGGCTCTCATGAAACTCAGGTTGCAAACAATGATATGCTTCACTGACCTGAATGACTTACAAAAGCCATTTATATTCAGTACTCTCATTTATGCTATCTTTAAAAATGAATAAGAGACATATATTAATAGCAAGAAACTGGTAGGATGATTGCATCACTACCCATCTCCAGACTTATTGCAACACTTCATTCTCCATCAGCTGAACTGACATGGGAATGTAAATGTCGTATATAATAGTCATATGAAATTTTACTACATGAGTAACTAAGGCAAGTGTGACAGTTTCCTTCTCGATGTTGACCAAGTTTTATTTGGAAAGCAAAGGGGTTTAATGACATGGCAACGTTCTAGCTAGTTTGTTATCGAAGGAAATCTTTCACCACTGACTGGTGTAAGCGGCAGAGGAGCGTTCTCTTAAATAAATCTACATATCCTAGGGGGACTGCACAGTACAACACAGGCTCTGTATATGGGCAGATCCAGAAAATCTTGGAAACTTCTTTTCTCTCTCAAAATAATCCAGTGTATAATCATATAGGTAGAGACAAAGATACTACAAAACAAGTGAAACAAAAACCCCACCCATAAAAGTGTTCCCATATCTCCCTAGATTAAAATAAACAACAGGAACCTAGCCAAATCCAATCTGTCAGTCACAGCTATTTGACACTTTATTCTACTGAAAATTAATACTTGTTAAAAGCATGGTTTTCACTTGGGCCTGATTTCTCTCAGGCCCTCCATTATAGATGTTATTTGAATGTTTCTTTAGGGGTGAATATTAACCATGGATTTATATATTTGCTCATGAAAAGATATACAAATGCCTATTACTATTTACTGTTAATGATTATCGTTGTCACTCCAATCATTATATGACTATAAGATGATTGCTCTCATTCAATGAGGAGAACTGCAGGCGTTCAGGACAGTTGCTTACAAATGAAATCAGAATAAATTATTTGGAAAAAGCAACAGTTACCAAGAAGGGGGAAGGAGAGAGGTTATATTTTACTGTATTATGTCATATAATATGTAATATGCATACCACAGATTTTGCTAATTTTACATTAGTATGTCTAATCCATAGTACTGAAATTTTGTATAAGCACAACAAAGCCATTTTTTAAAGAAAATATAATCCTAAATTCTTAAAATCCCAGGATTTAAATCCCAGGGGTTCCAAATCAGAGAATTTAGTTTGGCAATTTCAATTCAAATTATCATTTGGTTTAGATAGTTAAGGATTTTTAAAAATCATATTTTTAAGACATAAGCAATCTTTTAAAATGATAAAATCATCTGTTAAAAATTTCAGCTACATCTTCCTTAGCCATCATCTCTTCAAAGAGCAAATTAATTCTTCCAATCTAGTAAGCAACAAAAGAAATAGTCGACAAAGGGTGAAATATGAACATCAATGGTAAGTTTTGAATTTACCCTATTTATCTTGAATGTAGGATCTCATGACCCACTAAAACTCAGTTCACAGTGTTTTATGAAAAATAATGGCTGAAATTGAATGTCTTAATTTACATTTAATGCAATTAAGAATGGTTTAAATTATGACTGATGAACAGCACACACAGATGTCAGTCAGTTTCATCAGAATAAATTGAAGTCAGTGTCAATGAATGCTCCACTGATAAATCCCACTTTACATAAAATTAATAAAAATAAGGAAATATAATCCTTAACTAATTGCAAAATGGTCTGGAATTCCCCTGAATTTTAGGGAGAAACTTACACAGCTGAGAAAACCACAGGGCTGTTTGGAAAGGGTTTTTTTGATTTTTTTTAAAATAGTCTGTGACTCTATCAGCAAACAGCCCTCTAAGAGTTATAGGATATAGACTTCTACAATGAATTATGCAAATAGTCATGGTGAGAGGCAAAAAAAAAAAAAAAAAAAAAGAGGAGGAGGAAGAGGTGAGATTGGAACAACCCTTGTGAAATAATGCACTTGGCAGCACTTGTTTCAGGTGGCTGCACTGCCACGTCTCCGCAGTCGAAAGCGTTACACTGGTTTCACATTTTGCTTTAAAAGACTTCTTTTGCTGGAAATGATGCTCTCCTCTTTCAATATGTTAAGGCCAAGCTAGAAAGACTGTGGGCTTGACCACGGGCTGGATTCTTAGCTTGCCGAGAGCACTCTTTGCCTCCATGCTAGACCCTGAAGCTTTGTGGATTGGAGCAGATGTTGCTGCTTTTGAAGTTAATAGAAACTTTATGGACCATTTTTCACTCTCTCTTCCAGGAGCAAATGTCAACCGTAGTTTTTATCAAAACCTAAATTCTTGGCTCAAGTAGTAATTGCTGTTAATGTGTTTAAATCCCAATTCTCAGTGAAAGGGGGAAAAGTGTTTTCTAATGGGAAAAAAAAAACTGGGTTAATATTTGCATTCTTAGTGCCTGAACAAGCAAGAAAAATGCTAGGCTTCTGGGCCACACAGTTCTGCAAGCAACCATGGAAGGACTAAACACCACGTGTGTCTAGGCTTACTGGGTTTGTGTATTTGGGATGTAATAGATCTTTACAAGAAACTTCAAAGAATACGGAAAACTGTCAAGGGAGACAGGCTAAAAAGGGGATGAGAAGATTCATTTTATAAAGCTATCTTAATAATAGCAACTATTGTTCCTATTTCTATTTGTACAATGTACTTCCATTTTGAGACACACCATTTTTAATGTTATTCTACCCATTTCACAGATGAGTTAAGTAGTACTCAGAAATTAAGAGACATAGCTAGGAAGCAGCAATGTTGAATGTGAATACAGGTGTTTTGACTCTAAATATTCTGTTCAAAATTTTTTACATGTATCTGCTCTAACTACATGAGTTCATAGCAACTTTAGACGCTCTCAAGACACCCAATGCAATATATATGCATGATGTTTTATATAAATGTACATTTGAAACCTATATAATTTTACTAACCAATGTCACCCCAATAAATTTAATAAAAAAATAAATAAAAGCTCTCATGAGTTTTCAGTAGTTAAATGGCCAGCAGGCAAATGGAAAGGTGACAAAACATCACTAATCATCAGGGGAATGCCAATCAAAACCACAATGAGATGTCACCTCACACCTGTTAGCATGGCAGTTATCAAAAAGACAAGAAATAACAAGTGTCAAAGAGAATGTGGAGAAAAGGGAATCCTTGTGCATTGTTGGTGGGAACGTAAATTGGTGCGGCCACTATGGAAAACAGTATGGAGGCTCCTCAAAAAATGAAATACAGAGCTATCATGTGGTCCATCAATTCTACTTCTGGGGATATATCTGAAGGAAATGAAACCACTATTTTGAAGAGACACCTACACCCCAATGTTCACTGCAGCATTATTAACAATAGCCAGGACAGGGAAACAACCTAAGTGTCTGTCAACAGATTAATGGGTAAAGAAAGTATGGTAGATGCACACAATGGAATATTATTCAGCCATAAAAAAGAAGGAAATCCTGCCATTTGTCACAACATAGATGTAACTTGAGGGCATTACATAAAGCAAAATGAGTCAGCCAGAGAAAGACAAATACTGTATGATTTTATACGTGGAATTTAAAAGAATCACACTTATAGAAACAGAGTAGGTTGGTAGTTACAAGGGGGATGGAGGAAATGGGTGAAGGTGGTTAAGAGGTACAAACTTCCAATTATAAAATTAGTAAGTTCTGAGGATATAATGTACAGCATGGTGACTAGTTAACAATGCTGCACTGTATACTTGAAAGTTGCTAAAGAGAGTAAAGCTTAAAATTTCTTACCACAAACAAGAAAAAGGTAATTATGTAAGGTGATGGATATATTAACTAACCTTACTGTAGTAATAATTTCTCAATATATATGTCTATAAAATAAACATGGTGTACACCATAAATTTATACAATGTTATATGTCCATCATGTCTCAATGAAGCTGGGAAAATTTTATATAAAAAAGAGTATTCAGTAATTGTTGCTGGTTTACAAGAGGTTTAACCATTAAAAATGATAGTTCAAAGGGGGGTTTATTTTCTTGTTTGAAGTGCACTTTTTAAAACAGCATTTTTAAAATTTGGAACTCCTAATACCTAACAAATAACATTGAGTAAATAGACATTTCTCAATGACAATTTTTACCTAATCATTTATGTCCTAATTTCCTGACATAGTTTGAGAGTAAGTAAAGACAGGCTGGTCCTAAAGAGAGTGAAGTAATCGGTAGTCATCTAAAATACTGAAAATTTTGCTATCAAGAAATATCTTCCCCATTATTCGGAAAGTTTATCATTTCAGAAACATTTATTTAAAGCAAGGCAAAGTTTCTCAAAGCAACCGATTTCATTTAAAAATTCCTCAAGCTAGTTGCCTGGCATTTATTTGACCAAAATATCTACTGGTAACTGAGTTTTTCAGTAACTATACGTTTCCATTTTCATTTCATTATCCCTTTTATTAGATTGATCAAGCTCCAGAGGTGATATACAAAATAGGGTCTCTCTGTGTGCACAAAGGAATGAGCAGTTCCTGTGTATTTCCTATGCTTTTCCTTCCTCTCTACTAATCTTCCTCTCCTATCATATTGAACCAAAAAAACACTTACTCACAATGGCACATGGTGCCACAGAGCCACTATTCACATGCCACTGCCCTCAGAGAAGTTACAGTCAAAGGTCCCTTCCGATCCAGGATAGAACTGTTTCCACCACTTTTGCCCAGCTACCTTCAAGGCTTATGGTAGACAAACCAACGGGATCTCAATAAACCACAACCAAGTCAAGCACTGGACCTGTCCTTATCTACGGAAAGATTCTCCTAATCTGATGATAACCAGAACGCTCATAGACCCCATTCAATACAGAAATCACAGGTTATTCAACTTTATCCCTATTCTCTATAAACTTGCAGAGTGGACTCAAGGAAGAGTTAAATATGCAACTTATCCCAAGTCGCTGACTGTGGTTGATCTTCCCCTAGCAACTCTACATTCTGCATATTGACTCCAGCAGTTTTATAGGAGGCAAGAGAGACAAGAGGAGAAAGGATTAAAAAAGACCGAGTGCAGAAATTTCCATCAGAACGAGGTGTGGTCCAGGCAACATAAAACACACTGCCCTTCCCCTTCCCATGGCTTCTCTTTCCCTCTGCCTCAATACCTCTCAGAGTAACATTTAAACAAGTTTGTGGGCAGACACTATAACCTCTGTAAATTGACCCAATTTTCGTGTCTACCACCACAGGCAATTATTCTAGGAGCGAGAACCAAGGCCTCCTTTTTGCTTCTTTCCCCCATTTACTCCCCATCTCACCCCAGGTAAGGAGACAATTTGCACAAAAGTTCCTTTTCAATTAAAATTCCTATGTGGACATTGATTGTGTTTAGCAAGTTGCTTTCTGACCACCTCAAATTCCTGGAGACATGTTGGACATGGAGCCAGTGGTCAAGAAGGGAGGTGGGCAGACATTTTAAGTATTCAGTGTGGATGACATATAAGCCAATAAACATTGTGTAGGTTTTTTTTATGTACATTTTTTCCTTTGACTTTAAGGGATCATTACTCAATGTTATTTCTCATATTGAAGAAGCTAAGGCTAATGCTTTGGCTTGATTTTAAAGACTGAATTTTTTCTGCTGGTATAAATAGTATGGACACAGTAAAAGTACTTGAGAGAGCCTAATGAACCATTTCTTACACCCCATTACCTTTAGTCTGATATGACTGAGAGTGCAGGCACTAATTATCCTCTCTTTCACAGACACAGACATAGATCTACAGTAGGTCTTAAAACACAATTTCCCACACAACTCAACACTTCCTTGCATAATACATTCCCATATTTTTCTTCTTGTTACAATGTAAATGAGAAAGACCAGATTCTTATCTTCCTACAACTTCTCTAAATACAAAGGGCATATACAGTTATTGATACTTCTTAACCTCCAGAGACCAAACATAAAATTAGGCACAGCTGGAAATGAGGATTTTTTTAATTACAAAAATCACATTTCATAGAACCCTCTATCCACAGAAAAATTGCCTAAAATGCATTTAGGAAATCAAAAAACAAAAATGATTCATTTCCTACTAGGATATATGAAGGATTTTTTTTATACTGAACCTTATTTATCAACGTATTAAGTATATACTGCAATATAATGTCTGGTGTCATACACATTTTTTCTTCCTGCATTATACCACTCTAACTTGTGAAAGAATAGCTACAGTTTCTGAAAGAAAAAAAGTCACAGAATAACCTATGACACCTATACCACATTTGACATAGTGAGAAACAGGAGAGAACTTCACAATGAGATAACTTAGAGACCTATAAGATATATTTGAATGTAGATGGTTCTTTAGTATACACATTTATGAAGGAGACATGTAAGAGAACAGTAACCCATCTGCTTTTAGTATTTAAGCATCCTTCCACATTACACACTGAATAATTTTGGTCATGATTTTAATGATAGGAGGAAGAAGTCCTTTATCATATAGCAGAAACTTAGAAAAACAATTAAAATGTGAGAGCATGCATCTTAGAGCAGAGGTCTCAATTGGTATGGGTATGTCATGGAACTCCAAAGGAGTTACAGTTGTGTACAGGTGTGCTCAAGACTTGGAAGCCCTCAGTGGGCAGGAGCCCCTGTTGGGAGAAGTCTGTTTACCCCAGTGTGCAGGATAAATACTATCAGCTTTTTTCTGTATGTCATGATGTAGAGAAAGGTTGCGAAGCACTGCCAGAGAACGTTCTTGAGTATAGGGTAACCCTGCTGAAGAACTGAGACTTTTCTCATGGAATTTGTTTGTGTACAGAGATATGGAAAAGGTATAAGGTTAGCAAGATTTATTTTCTGCACCACCCACCATATTTTAATATAATTGAAGAAGAGCCTTTAAAAATGCATCAAGTCTACAAAATCCTTGATCCAGAGGACCGTGAAGTGACAAAGCTCAAGTATGTGGTTCCCTCGATGTTCAGGCTACACAGGTGGGCAGTCAGTGGTATCAGATCAAAATGAACTCCATCAAATGGACCAAGTCTTCCTGACACCACAGACAGATTTAGTAGCTCTCTCCTTAATAACCTCTTGTCACTTTGTGCACACTTTATAGCAGGTCTTAAACAGTGTGTAATTATTTGCCATGTGACAAAACATCCTTATTCTCATTTCTTCTTAAAAGAATCCCTATATCTGTGTTCTGCCCCATTCCCTCCCGTCTTCTGGAAATCACTCTCTTTTGCCTATCTTTCTTGCTTCTCTTTCTGTTCTCTTTCCTTCACATGTAAGCATGGATAGTCTCCCACATCTTTAATCACCCCCTCCCAAATCACATCCCCTTCTAGTTATCATCTTATCTCTCTGCTTCCGTTCACATCAAGTTCCTCAAAATAATGCTCTACCCTCTCTCTCTACATCCTAACATGCCAATTACTCCTTGATGTGCTCCAGTTGAGTTTCCATCCCCTGACCAAGCCAAGGTCATTTATGGCTCCTCACTGGCAAATCTTACTTGACCTGTTATTGAGTACGCTCCCCTTATAAGTCAGGCCTCTTATTCATTCTGGTAACTTCTCCCTCGTTCTTGAATTTCTTCTCATCCCTAAATTCTATGAGTTCTCTTTTGTGAGTAGCACAACTCAACGTGTCCAAAACTGCACCAATTACTTTTCCTCAAATACTACTCCTTCCTCCTTGCCTATAATCCCTATTTTAGTTAATGACACTATCATGGGACCAATTGCCCAAGCCAAAAATTTGAGAGTTATGTTAGAGTTATTTTTTTAATTTGCTGTGATCAGAAGCAACCAGATTGCATAGTAATAATTTTCTTAAGTAGGTGGGTATTGAAAAGATTCTTGGATATTTCACAGACTCAAAGACCTGGCATCAGAAGTAAAGGAACCAGGGCATCTCTGGGGACTTCAGGAAATGATCTTTCTTCCACAGTCTAGTCACAAACATAATTCCCAGGCTTTACCTTTCTGTGTTCTAAGTTTCTTTCATATTCTCAAGGAAAGAACTATATTGATTCAGCTTGGGTCATGTGTGTAGGTCAATAAGCTACGTAGGTCCCAAAACAGAAGAATTTGTAATCCATATAATCAACAAGGAAATAGTACAATATAAAAATAGAAAAAAACATAGAAAAATAGAAAAAAATAATAGAAATAAAAAATAGAAAAAAAATAGAAAAAAACTTAGAAAAAGCAGTAGATCAAACAACTATAAAGATAGTACAAAGGTTAAAGGGAGAAAACAATAAATTAAGGGACACAAACACGACATAAAAAAATAGTGACAAAAGCATAAATGTGGAGGGGGTAGTAAAAATTGCAGTGATTTTAGAATGTGTTCAAACTTAAATTACCATCAGCTTAAAATAGACTGCTATAAACATAGCTTGGTATATATGAAGAACATGACAACCATAAACCAAAAATATACCAAGATATATAAGAAATAAAGAGAAAAGAATCCAAACACAACACTACAGAAAATCATCAACATACAAGAGAAAAGAGTTAGAGATTAAGACAGGAACAGAGAAGAACTACAAAAACAATTGGAAAACAATGAATAAAATGTCAAGAAATACATACCGATCGATTACTTTAAATGTAAGTGGACTAAATGCTCTGATCAAAGGACAGAGAGAGGATGAGTGGAAAAGAAAAAAGAAAAAAAAAGATCCACACATATGCTGCCTACAAGAGATCCACTTCAGATCTAAAGACACACAGACTGAAAAGATGGAAAAAGACATTTCATGTGAATGGAAACTAAAAACAAAAACTGGGGCAGCAATATTTGTATCAGACAAAAGTCTTTAAAACAAGGGCTGTAAGAAGAAACAAAGAAGGGCATTTCATAATGATAAAGGGATCAATACAACAAAAACATATAACTCTTATAAATATCTAAACACCCAATGTAGGAGCACCTAAATACATAAAGCATACGAGGGCAGACAATTAATTTCACAAACTCATTCTAGAAAAAGTGCTACATACCTTCTTGCTGAATACCACTACAGTCACCTTCAAAGTACTCCTCTTGGGAAGCTATGCACCAATGCCAGCACCCAGTCCACCCTTCAAAACAATTTTGGAACTCTTTTTCTGGAATGGTCATCATAGCTGTTATTGTATTACCCTTGATGTCCTGAATGTCATCAAAATGTCTTCCTTTCAATATTTGCTTTATTTTTGGAGGTCAGATCAGGTGAGTAGAGAGGGTGTTCCAATACAGTTATTTTTTTAATACCGAAAAACTCCCTCATGGACAATGCTGTGTGAGCTGGTGCATTATTGTGATGCAAGAGCCATGAATTGTTGGCAAAAGTTCAGGTCATCTAACTTTTTCACACAGCCTTTTCAGCACTTCCATATAGTACACTTGGTTAACTGTTTGTCCAGTTGGTACAAATTCATAATGAATAATCAGTCTGATACCAAAAGAAGGTTAGCAACATCACTGCAACAAGTTCACATACTTAATTGTCCAATTTTGTATATTGAAAGACATAAAGGGAGAGATTGACAATAATACAGTCATATAAAGGGACTTGAACAACACCAGTGGATGGATCCAGACAGAAAATGAACAAAGAAATAGTAACCTTAAACGATGGACTTAACTGATACTTTTAGGACATTTCACCCAAAAGAAGTAAAATATACATTCTTTTCAAGTACACGTGAAACATTTTCAGGTTAGACCATATTTTAGGCCAAAAGGGAGTCTCAATAAATTTAAGAAGACTGAAATCCTATCAAGCATCTTCTCCAATCACAATAGTATAGAACTGGAAATCAATTACAAGAAGAAAACTGAAAAACACACAAGCATGTGAAGGCTAAATAACATGCTACTAAACAATGAATGGGTTAACAATGAGATGAAGGGAAAAAATCAAGATACCTTGAGAAGAAAATTAAAACACAATAACCCAAAAATCTGTAAGACACAGCCAAAGCAGTTCTAAGAGGGAAATTCACAGCAATGCAGGCCTACCTCAAGAAACAAGAAAAGTCTCAAATAAACAATCTAACCTTATACCTAAAGGAACTAGAAGAAGAACAAACAAAGCCCAAAGTGAGTAAAAGTAAGGAAATAATAAAGATTAAAGTGGAACTAAATGAAATAGAGTCTCAAAAAATGATAGAAAAGATCAATGAAACCAAGAGTAATTCTTGAAAAGATAAACAAAATTGATAAACCTTTAGTCAGACTAATAAAAAAAAATAAAAAAAAGATAGGGCCCAAATAAATAAAATCAGAAATGAAAAGAGGAGAAGTGACAATTGACACCACAGAAACACAAAGGGTTATGAAACCATACTATGGACAATTATATGCCAACAAATTGGACAATCTGGAAGAAAGGGATAAATTCCTAGAAACATACAATCTTCCAAGGCTGAATCAGGAACAAACAGAAAATCTGAACATACCAATAACTAATAATAAAATCAAGTCAATAATCAAAAAATTCCCAACAAACAAAAATCCTGAACTCAATGGCTTCACAGATGAATTTTACCATTCAAAGAATTAATACTTATCCTTCTCATATGATTCCAAAAAATAAACAAAACTGCAGAGGACGGAAGGTACCCAAACTCATTTTACAAGGTCAGCATTACCCTGATACCAAAACCAGACAAAAACCAATATCCCTGATGAATAGAAACACAAAAAGCCTCAAAATATTAGCAAACCAAATTCAGTAATACATCAGAAAGATCATATACCACAATCAAGTGGGATTCATTCCTGGCATGCAAGGTTGGTTCAATATCCACAAATCAATTGACATAATACAGCACATAAGTAAAATGAAGGGTAAAAATCATATCATCATTATCAATAGATGCAGAAAAAGCATTTAACAAAATCCAGCATGCATGTACGATAAAAACTATCAGCAAAATGGGACTAGAGAAAACATACCTCAACATAATAAAGGCCATATATTACAAATCTACATCTAATATCATACACAATGGAGAAAAGCTAAAAACATTTTCCTTAAGATCAGGAACAAGACAAGGATGTCCACTATCACCATTTCATTTAACATAGTATTGGAGAGCAGCGCAGCGACGACGGCGGCGGCGGCGGCGGTTGCGGTTGCGATTTGGAGCCGTTGAGACGCCTCTGCGGCAGCTGGTGGCGCAGGTGGCTTGCGTGGACGCGGGCAGAGGCGGCCGGCCCGCCACTGCAACCTCCGCGCCCGCTGCCCCGGCAGGCGCGCCGGGACGCCCCCAGGCATCCTCCGGTTGCTGCTGCCCGCGCCCGGAGCCTCGGCTCCCGTTCGTCCGCCCTCATCCCCCCCCCCGCCGTCCCTACCGCCGCACCTCCTCCCCGGGCTTCGTACCCCCGGCATCGCCCCTAGCGAAACATGACTCGCGATTTCAAACCTGGAGACCTCATCTTCGCCAAGATGAAAGGTTATCCCCATTGGCCAGCTCGAGTAGATGAAGTTCCTGATGGAGCTGTAAAGCCACCCACAAACAAACTACCCATTTTCTTTTTTGGAACTCACGAGACTGCTTTTTTAGGCCCAAAGGATATATTTCCTTACTCAGAAAATAAGGAAAAGTACGGAAAACCAAATAAACGAAAAGGCTTTAATGAAGGTTTATGGGAGATAGATAACAATCCGAAAGTGAAATTTTCAAGTCAACAGGCATCAGCTAAACAGTCAAATGCATCATCTGATGTTGAAGTTGAAGAAAAAGAAACTAGTGTTTCAAAGGAAGATACTGACCATGAAGAGAAAGCCAGCAATGAGGATGTGACTAAAGCAATTGACATAACCACTCCAAAAGCTGCCAGAAGAGGGAGAAAGAGAAAGGCAGAAAAGCAAGTAGAAACCGAGGAGGCAGGAGTGGTGACAACAGCAGCAGCATCTGTTAATGTAAAAGTGAGTCCTAAAAGAGGACGGCCTGCAGCTTCGGAAGTCAAGATTCCAAAACCTAGAGGCAGACCCAAAATGGTAAAACAGACCTGTCCTTCAGAGAGTGACATGGTAACTGAGGAAGACAAAAGTAAGAAAAAGGGGCAAGAGGAAAAACAACCTAAAAAGCAGCTTAAAAAGGATGAAGAAGGCCAGAAGGAAGAAGAAAAGCCGAGAAAAGAGCCAGACAAAAAAGAGGGGAAGAAAGAAGTTGAATCAAAAAGGAAAAATTTAGCTAAAACAGGGGTTACATCAACCTCTGATTCTGAAGATGAAGATGATCAAGAAGGCGAAAAGAAGAGAAAAGGTGGGAGAAACTTTCAGTCTGCTCACAGAAGGAATATGCTGAAAGGCCAACATGAGAAAGAAGCAGCAGATAGAAAACGCAAGCAAGAGGAACAAATGGAAACTGAGCACCAAACAACATGTAATCTACAGTAATAAAAAATATATCTCATTTTGGGCTCAAAGCATTAATCCAGTTACTGAAAAGAAAATACAAGTGGAGCAAACAAGAGATGAAGATCTTGAGACAGACTCATTGGACTGAATACCCCCCTCCCCCCCTTTGATGGAAGAATGTTCCAGATTCTAAATTGAGGACTTCATTAATGGCATTATTACTGTGTTATGATTGTTAAAAAAAATTTCCTGTAAGGTACACACTACATACTAAGGTCGGCCATCATTCTTGTTTTTTTCCAAGCTTAAAATGAAGCTTTGTGTTTGAAAATTAGAATAAGCTCAGATGAAGATGGTGGTTGTACATTATTTCATTTAGAAAATATAAAAGTTAATTTTGTTTTGAAGTTAGGTGTTAAACTGGAATAGCTATTATACCCCAGAGAATGGGGCAGTTGTGCCCTTCCCTTGACATTCCTTTGTTGTTTAATTCTTTAGAATCTTAATTGTTTTTTTTTTATCCTGAGAGATTAAACATAGCCTTGTTAAGAAAACAAAAATGAAACTGTAACCAAAATTTTAAAATAAAGTTTTTTTAAAAAAAAAAAAAAAAAAAAAAAAAAAAAAAAAAAAACATAGTATTGGAAGTCTTAGCTACAGCGATCAGACAAGAAAAAGAAATAAATGGCATCCAAATTAGAAAGGAAGAAGTAAAACTGTCATTATTTGCAGATGACATGATACTGTATATAAAAAGCCCTAAAGATTCCACCAAAAAACTATTAGAACTAATAAATTAGGTAAAGTTGCAGGATTTAAAATTAATATTCAGAAATTGGTTGCATTTTTATATACCAATAATTATCAGAAAGAGAATTTTTTTAAAATCCCATTTACAATTGCATCAAAAGAATAAAACGCCTAGGAATAAATTTAATCGAGGAGCTAAAACACCTGTACTCAGAAAACTATAAGATATTGAAGAAAGAAACTGAAGAAGATCCAAATAATTGGAAGGATAACTATACTGATGAATAGAAAGAATTAACATCATTAAAATGTCCATACTACCCAAAGCAAACGACAGATTGAATGCAATCCCTTTTAAAATACCGATGGCATTTTTCACAGAACTAGAACAAATAATCCTAAAATTTATATGAAACTACAAAAGACCCCGAATAGCCAAAACAATCTTGAAAAAGAAGAACAAAGTCAGAGATATCACTCTATACAGTATCAGTATCAGACTATACTGCAAGGCTATAGGACTCAAAACAGCATGGCATTGGCATAAAAACAGACACAGATCAATGGAACAGAATAGAAAGCCCAGAAATAAACCCATGCCTATATGGTCAATTAATCTATAACAAAGAGGCAAGACTATACAATGGGGTAAAGATAATCTCTACAACAAGTGGTGTTGGGAAAACTGGACAGATACAGGCAAAATAACGCAAGTGGATCACTTTCTTACACCATATACAAGAATAAACTCAAAATGGATTAAAGACTTATATATAAGACCTGAAATCATAAGACTCCTACTAGAAGAAAACATTGGCAGTAAACTTTTACATCACTCTTAGTTTTATATATATATAGTTATATATATATATTTGGACACATTTTCTCAGGCAAGGGAATCAAAAAATAAACAAATGGGGCTACATCAAACTCAAAAGTTTTTACACAATGAAGAAAACCATCAACAACAACAAAAGGACAACTGAATAGAAGATATTCGTCAATGATACATCTGGTAAGGGGTTAATATCTAAAATATATAAGGAACTCATACAACTTAATACCAAAAAAAAAAAAGGTCTGATTAAAAACTGGGCAGAAGACTGAACAGACATTTCTCCAAAGAGAACATAGAGGTGGCCAATAGACATGTGAAATGATGCTCAACATCACTAATCTGCAGGGAAATGTAAATTAAAACCACAATATCACCTCACACATGGCAGAATGACTTTCACCAATAAATCAACAAACAAGTGTTGGCACAAATGTGGAGAAAAGGGACTGTTGGTTTTACATGGAACTACAAAAGGGATTATAAATTGGTGCAGCCACTATAGAAAACAGTATGGCGGTTCCTCAAAAATTTAAAAATAGAACTACTATAAATAGTACAGAGGTTCCTCAAAAAATTAAGAATAGAATTACCATACAACCCAGCAATACCTCTTCTGGGTATCTACCAAAAAAAACCCTGAAAACATTTATTCGTAAAGATATATGACCCCTACATTGATTGCAGCATTATTCACAGTGGCCAAGACATGGAAACAACTCAAGTGTCCTTCGATTGACAATTGGATAAAGAAAATGTGGTACATATACACAATGGAATATTATTTGGCCATAAGAAAAGATGAAATACTGCCATTTGCAACAACATGGATGGATCTTGAGGTTATCGTGCTAAGCAAAATAAGTCAAACAGAAAAAGTTAAGGACCATATAACTTCACTCACAAGTGAGATATGAAACCAAAGTAACAAATGAACAAGACAAACAAAAAATCATAGACACAGACAACAGGTTAGTGGTTATCAGCGGGTAAGGGGGAAGAGGTTGTAGAAAAGGGTAAAGAGGGTCAAATATATGGTGGTAGATGGAGAGCTGACTCTGAGTAGTGAACACACGATGCAATATATAGATTATGTATTATAGAATTGTACACTTGAAACCTAAATAATTTTACTAGCCAATGTAACCGCAATAAACCTAATCAAATTTTTTTAAAAAATAGAACTACCATATAATCCAACAATTCCACTTCTAGGTATTTATACAAAGAAATCCAAAACACTAATTCAAAAAGATATATGCACCCCTATGTTCACTGCAGCATTATTTGCAATAGCCAAGATATGGAAGCAACCTAAGTGTCCATCGATAGACAAATGGATAAAGCAGAAGTGGTACATATATACAATGGAATATTAGTCATAAAAAAGAATGAAAGCTTGCCATTTGTGACAACATGGGTGGACCATTTCACTAAGTGAAAGAAGTCAAAGAAAGACAAATACTATATGATTTCAGCTATAGGTGGGTTCTAAAAAACAAAATAAACAAACACAAACATACAGAGAACCAATTGATGGTTGCCAGATGAGAGGAGGCTGGGCGTATAGGTGAACAAAGTGAAGGAAATAAGTACAAATTGCCAGTTATAAAAACAGTCATCAGGATGTAAAGTACAGCTTGGAAAATATAGTTAATACTATTATAATAACTATGTATGGTGTCAGATGGTGTGGTGTGCTAGGCTTATCGGGGTGATCACTTCATAGGTTATATAAATGTCTAATCACTATGTTGCACACCTATAACTAATATAATATTGTATGTCAACTGTAATTAATCATTTTTTATGTTTTTAAAAATAGTACAGGTATTTATTGGACAAATATCTGCATGTAAATGCACCCATACAGTTCAAACCTGTTTTGTTCAAAGGTGAACGGTAGTTGGGTTTAGAAATTAAGTTGGGCAGTTTGTCTTCTAAGTATTTAGACCACTTACTGTAATTTTGATACTATATGAGTCTAAATTTCTCCGGTTATTTATATTTTCTACTTGTCTCATCTGTTATTTTTTTCCTTACTTTTCTTTCTTGTCTCTTTTTAGATTAATCAAGAATTTATTATTATTCCATTTTCCCCCTCTTACGGGTTTATTCGTTTTTGTCAGCATACCCCAGACCACACTCAGGTTCAATGATTCCCTAGAAGAACTCAGAACTCAGAAAAGCTGTATATTCACCATTATGGTTTAATACAATAAAAATATATAGTTTAAAATCACTGAAGGAAAAAGGTGCATAAATCCAGGAGAAACCAGCCTCAAACTTCCAGCTTACCTCTCCCAGTAGAGTTGCAATAATAGCACTTAATTCTCCCAAGCAATGATATATAAAAACACCTGCAAAGTATTGCCAATAGGGAAAAGACCAGGAAGGTCATCCCAGCCTTAATGTCCAGGTGTTTTCCCCTCCCCCAGCTCTACTGAATGAAATATTATTGACATAGAGTTTGTTTTTATTGGAGGTGGGGATCAGTCATTATATACAGGCATGGAGCATCTACCTGTAGTATCACTGACCTTAGCTAAGCAATCTCCAGCGCAGCCGCTCCCACTTCCCACCCCCAGGTCAGTCTGACACAGCCTGGCCCAGGACCACGGATGAACAAAAACAGGTGTTTACCACACATCACACTGGTAGCAATAAACTTGCTGGTGTGGTCCATAGATCCACGTAGGCAAAGACACTCTTACCAGGCAGATACCCAAGGACTTAGAGGTTGTTTCCCAGGAGCTGGTCAAGGGCCAGTCCTGAAGACATTGGAAGGTTCCGGCTTCAATCAACTCAGGCCTGATGAGTTAACCCTTTATTGCACATTAGTTATGCATTCATTTATTATTCTTTTATCAGTTTCTCTGGAGGTTACAACATACATCCTTAACAATCTACCACAAATTTGTACTTTTACCATTTCCCAGACCAGACAAGGACTTTACCACACTTTAACACTGTGTTCCCTGTCGCACATTTTGCGCTATTTTTAAATGTGTTTTAATTCTACATACATTTAAAACCCTATATTATTATTCTGAATAATCCAAAGCCACTTAATTTTACTCACGTATTTACCCTTTCTAGAGCTCTTCATTTCTTTCTGGAATACTTGTGTTTCATCTAGTGAGCATGTACCCTCTGCCTACAGAACTCCCTTTCAGCACATGTCTGCTGATAATAAACTCAACTTTTTTGTCACAATAATGTCTCTATTTCATCTTTATTTCTGAAGCATTTTCATTTGTATAGAATTTTATGTTGTGGGTTATTTTCTTTCAGCACTTTAAAGATGTTATCCTATTATCTTCTGGCTTCCAGCATCTAGCTCATGGCTCAGAATTGATAGTTTCCATAGCCAGCAGCCTCTGCATTGCACTTTTTAAAATCAAAGTCTTGTATAATAAAGCAAACAGTTTAGCTTTCTCTAATCATGTTCCAGTAATTATTTCTTAGTGCTCTTCTATTTTTCACAGTTTTATTGAGATATAATTCACATACTATACAATTCACTGATTTAAAGTGTATTCGATATTTTTCATATAGTCACAGAGTTGTGCAACTATTACCACAATCTATTTTTAGAGCACTTTTATCCCCACTAAAGAAACTCCATAAGTATTAGCTGTCACTTTAATCCACCCCCTCACCAGCTCTAAGCAACCTCTAATCTACTTTTTGTCTTTATACATATGCCCATTCCAGACATTCCACAAAAATGTAATCATACAATATGCAGGCTTTTGTATCTGGCTTCTTTCACCTGGGTAATGTTTTCAAGGTTCATCCATATGATAACATGTATCAGTATTTCATTTATTTTTCATTGCCAAACAATATTCCATTATATAGTATACCACATTTTATTTACCCATTCACCAGTCATTGAGTACATTTGGGTTATTTCTACTTTTTGGTTAGTAAAATAATGTTGCTATGAATACTTATGTACAAGTTTTTATGTGGATGTATGTTTTTATTTCTCTTAGTTATATATACCTCAGAGTAGTATTACTGGGCTCAAACTATAACTCTATGTTTAGCTTTTTGAGAAACTGCCAAAATATTTTCTAAAGCAGCTACCCCATTTCATATGCCCACTCGGAATGTATGAGAGTTCCAATTACTCCACATCCTCACCAACACTTATTTTCCATCTTTTTTTATTATAGCCATCCTAGTACATGTATAATGGTGTTTGTTTATTTAATAACTCTTGCTTTTATACACACTTCAGATTTTAAGTTGGTACCATTTTTCTGGAAGACAATATAATCACATATCAAAGGCCTTAAAAATGCCAAAACACTTTGATCCAGCAATTCCAGTTTTAGAAATTTACCCTAAGTAAATCGTAGATATGATAAAAAGAATTAGCTACAAGATATTTACCACTCTTATTTCTGTAACTCAGTCTTGAAAACTAGATAAGGTCTACTCAATTCCTCTTCCTACTTCCAGTGAGCAATCAAGTGGCTTCATTGTGACTTCTGGCTTTATTTCTAATTTCTGTTGAACTCTGATTCTCCATGTACAAACTGTGCCTTTATCATTACCTGGGTTTTGATTCAAACATAAGATCTGGCTTTGCTTGATTTCCCCCAACAAAGCACTGCTATGAAGTATCTGTGTGCTGGGGAGATTCAGGGGTTAATGAGAGAAGGCTTATATTACTGTATAACTTAAACATAAACATGAAATACCCCTGTTCTTTTAAAAATTCACTCAGTCATTTCTGCCCACTCATGCTTCAATCTTCTGCCTATACTATAGTTTGACCTCCTCCTCCACCCTCATCTTCCTATTTTCTTCATTCTCCTCTCTAAATTACTATTCACTTTTTTTAAAGGTACTTTAGCTATGTCTATGTTATTTTCTTTCAATCCATTTCCTCAGGGCCACACGTTCCATCTGACAAAGCTAATCAAGATATTTTTCTGAACAAAGGCAATTGACAAAACAATAACTTTCCTGATCCTACCACATTTATAAGAGCAAAATATTGAACCAAACCTTGAATCATTCAACAAATATTTTTCTAGTGCCTTCCATAAACTAGGCATAGTGCTTGAGGTTGGGGATTTAATAATGAACAAAACAGAGGCTGTCCTACTCTCAGGGAGTTTACATACTGATGACAAAATTTAAAAAGAAGAAACAAATAATAATGTCAGGTAGTAATTAGTGCTATGAAGAAAAACCACAGGCTAGAGAATGGTGGAGGAATGGTATTTTAGACAGGACTCTCAGAAAAGAGCTCTGAGGAGGAGTCATTTAAGCAGAGATCTGAAGGAAATGAAAAAAACAGATCATCAAGTATCAGAAAGAAGAGTGTCCCAGGTAGAAGAAACCCCAAGAGCGAAGGCCTCGAGGTTGGGACATGCTGAGAGAATTGAAGAACGGTGAACGGAGTGCAGTGAATAAGGTAGAGAGTAGAAATAAGGTTTCAGAGGTAAGCAGGTGCCAGATGACACAGTGCCCTGTAGGCCACGTCATAATTTTGGATTTTATTCTGAAAATGGTTGGAGACTTTTAAGCATGGTAATGTTGTATCTGATTGCCATTAAAAAAAAAATGTATCTGGTTAGAGACTGTAAGAAGCAAGAGCAGGTAAAGGGAGACAAATTAATAAACTATGACAGCATTATAAGATATGATAGCTTTGATTGTATCCTGTAACAGGGAGATATTTAAATGAATTGCAGCAAAACCATATAATGGAATATGATACAGCCATTATAACCAATGTCCATTGTAAATGACGTAAAAGAATATATAAGGACAGAAAAATGTTTATATTAAATATAAACAAAGCAGGTTATAAAAGTAGACTATTATCTAAGTCATAAAGTTTATTCATCCATTTTTGTATGACGCTATTTTATAAAAATATTATTTGTATGGAATAGTAAAGCTGCAAAGACTTAGAGCTCACCTAGCCTACCAAACCCAGAAAAGTTACAGGACTTAACTGACAGCAAGGACAACATAAATTTGATTCTCAATCTAACACTTATTCTCTCTCACCCATGGTTTATTATTATCTTGGCTCTCACAAGTACTTATACTTCAGCTCACTGGGTATTCTCAAATAGGAAATTAGAACTAACAGGAGCTTTTCTTTTATTTGTAATATAAATCTGCTTAAATCTAGATTTTTAAAATTAATCGACAGTAGACTAAAGCCTTGACAAAAAAAAAAAAAAAGTGGTAGAGGAGAATCTCAAAATAAGATTTAGATACATTTCTTTTCAGAACTCTTCACATGAATCCAGTCACTGACTATAAATAAATACACTACAAGTCAGCACACGTTATTAAAAAGCTGTGGTCACTGATTATTTGAAATTCTAACAATGGTATATTGGAATTTGTCAAGGAAATAACATTCTTGGGCAGCAAAACAGTTTCTGTGACACCCCGTAATCATTTTTCTTTTGAATCCACAGGTTTCCCTGGCTATGATTTTATTTTAGACCAAGAGGGCCAGATGTCTCCTTCTAGAAATCAAACAGCCTAACTTCCTCTTTTCTATAACATAGCAGAACCTTTCACTCTCTGACCTACAGGGGCAGAAAAAAAACCTGCTTTTAATTAACCATTAATTACTTGAATGCAGCCTGCATTATGTGGGAAAATAAGTTACTTTCATCTTAATTTAAAACACAACATCTGAGGTTCAAACCGGCAAGAAGATACACTTTATAAACACATTTATATCATTATTCTCCTCCAGAGAATTAGAAAAGAGATTCATTTTCTTATGGTTCGGTAAGGCTTAGAATGATAAGAAAGGTGTAAAATGCGAAAATGGGAGTTTCTCCTGGAAACTATTAGCAGGGCAGAAAAACTTTTTTTAATTGAGAGATTTTGGTTTACTGTAAATAGTTACCTGAATATTGAAAAGTAAAATTCAGACGACGTCTTACTAAGTGCTAATAAAATCTACCTGAAATTTAAGGTCTTTGTGTTGTATTAATCTTTGCTATAAATACTTTAAAGTTATCTGAATTTGTCTACTAAATTTGATCAAATAATAAATAGAAAAGATCTGTCACAGGGATAGGGTGCATGACCAATAAAATCTATAAGAAAGAATGTTTATAAATATGGGGGAAAGTTGCCTCAATATTTGTATAATTTTATGTGCATTATTTTTCACATCTTAAAGCTGCCCAAGTATAGAAAAATACAGGACTTCAATAACAGTTACCAGCATGATTTGCTTTTATTACCTTTCTGTTCAAGACCCTTGTTTCCCCTTGTAGCATGTCAAATTGCCCCCAAAACCATATTATACAGCAGAGAAATGTTGTTCACACTTCACTGGCTATTGATTTACTTTATTTATTGGCACAAAATCAGCTTGAGATAAACATTTTGTCCCCCATTTCCACTATTGTAAGTGGTATACTTCATTGCAAGATAGGTAAACCCAAATGTGCAGGGTCACAATTCGACATGGCTTTCTAATCAATGTGTGAAAAATTATTTAATGAATAATAGGTTGCACATTTCCACAAACAAATTAACCAGGGTGAGACTGAAACTAATGATTATATTTATCTAATGTAATTTCACATCTGTTACTAGGGATAGTAATTTTTTTCTTTCATCCATGGTGTCCTCAAAATTACAACTTAGCTTTTCAGGTACAGTTATAGAACATCAGTTTAACTAGAAAATAGACAATTTTGTGGAATGGTTGTTTTTTTCTTTGAATGCCAGCGGCCCTGAGAAATATAATTCTGTATTATAAAATTTGGGAATCCAGGCACTTCTTGATTATTACTTCTGTTGTGTTTTTAAGTATTGTCTGTGGCCTTAATTTCATAGCCTATGGATCAAATTCCATCATTCATACTCATAAAGAGCAAAATGACACCATTTTACCACTGTTAAGGACATTCTTAAATTTACCTGTCCTTAGAATAATATTTACCCTGATTTAAAAAGTAGAATTTTTTTAAAAAAAGTAAAAGCAGTTCCCAACTTAGGAAAAAAATTAAATCCTAAGATTTGATTTGGAATCTAGGGCACCTAAGGCTCCCAAGCAGGTCCACAGAAGCCTATTCCATTCACACATACCTCTGTCATAGGAGCTAGCCACAACTGGGATCAGATTTCTATGGGAAAGTGCATTCTCAGTTCAAACCAACAGCATGGGTCTTTCAGCTGGTTTCCCACTCCCCAGCCACCTGCCAGGGAGTCTGGAGAATCTCCTACTTTAAGGTACTGACTTTGGCACCAAATGATGTTTCATGGCTCTGCGTGCTCCAGAAAATGCCTGTGAGGGTTGAACCCCCTTCCATAATCTAAATTAAAGGGAAGACTCACGATCACCTGATCTTATCTTATATGCCTCTTTATGTGTTTTGTCTACACCAGAATGTCAGCTCCTTGAGATGGGGTATTCGTTCTGTTCACTGCTTTATCCTCCATTACTTGAACAGTACCTGGCTTCACAACAGGCACTCAACAAATACTTACTGGATGAATGAATACAGCCTATGTGAGCCTACACATGAAATAGGCTAAAAATAATATAATTCTTCATTTTAAAAACATATGCAGATGAGTGTTTCAATCTTCAAAATAATTACTTAGAGAGACGACAATCATTTTCCAGAGATGCTGCAGCTATTGTTGGGGGTGTTTTTTGAACACCAGAAAGGAAGTGGCAGGAAATGTACTGCAGTCCAATTCCGAAAGACTTTGGCTAGAATCCTGGTTCCAACAGTTACCACTGATATGAAACTGGGCGATGACTTAACCTTTTTGAGATTATCTCCCTAACTGTAAAACAGACAGAGAAATAACTATCTCACAGAGACATTGTGAGAACGGAATTAAATGAAACTATACTTATGAAAGTAGCTCGCTCATTGCCTAGCAAACAGGAAATGGCAGGCATGTGTTAAATGGTAGTGTATAGTATTTGGTATTGGGCTACCTACCATCTATTTCTCCTTCCTTTGGTATCTATATCCCAAGCTGCCTCTGCAGAATGCCCCACCCGGTCCTCAGTGCACAGATGTGGATGGAGCTTCAGACCTAGATTTATTGGCCTGAGCCTAATCACTCAGTGCATGATTTCCCTGAGCACAGTCAACTTTTTCAAGATGACCACATATTTCAATGAAAGCCCATGAGGCTCAAACTCTTGCTGGGAATTCTAGGAAGAGCCTCTCTTCTCCACTGGACTTAAACCTGAAAAGATGCAGACAGGAGCTGCTACAGCCAACCTAGAACCACTGGAGAATCTGCCTGAGAACATAACCCAAGTAGCAGTGTCAGAGCTGACAAATACAGAAGGAAAAATTAGGTTTTGCAAACAATTCTTGAGCTCTAATCAAGTAATGCCCGAAGCCAACCTGACCTTTGGAATTATGCGAGTCAGTAAATATCTTTTTTCCCAAAATTTGGGCTGAGTTTCCTGACATTAACAATAGGAAGAGTACAGCCTGAAGTAGTATCTTATGTTTTCCATAAGGCCCAACCCAGATTTGCTCAGACAATTACGGTTTACTGCTAATGTTGCTGATGAGCACGGAAGCATAATGCCAAAGTCTGTCCTTAGGTCTTTGGAATTCCTACGGCCTTAAGTAATCCACAAGTCCAGGTTCTCAAAGCATTTGGTTAATTTTAGATCAGGCATTTCTGAAAAAGACATCACATAGTAATTCCAAACCTGGAGTCTCTAGACCTTTAGGGATGTGTAAATATAATAATAAGCGACCTCAAGCTATTACTAATATTTCTAAAAAGATTGAAAACAGTTGCCTAAGTTCCCTTCATGAGGTTCACTACAACAAATTTATTTGCTCTTGGCAGTAATTAGGTCTACTCTATGCAGTTAACAGTGGTTATCTCTTGCTAATTACAAGCTCTTTTACTGTCAGATACATAGCTAGATAGCTAGATAGATATACTTAACTGATTTGCCAAATGAGTATTATAATAAGTGCTATACGACAGATAAAATCTAACAAAACACAGGGTCCCATGGTAGGAAGGGGGACGAAAGAGAAAAGAGGGACTTTGGCACTTGGTGATGAAAAGAACAGAAAACACTAATGTAAGAGGCTGGCCCTCTTTCTTTATAGCCATTTGGGGGGTCGGGGGATGGAGGGAGATGAAGAAAGCATAATCCAATAAAGTGCATGGTAGTTTTAAGGACACTATGACTCAGGGGCAAAATATATTAAAATCACCATCTGACAACATTTTGGAATGAATTTGGCTTACTCAACAAATGACTGTTGAGGGTTTACAATAGCCCTGGGGGGTGAAAGACAATACAGAAAAGAGCAAGACAAGTTCCTGGCAGAACTCAGAGACTAGTGGTTATGATCCCTCATTGCTCTATCACATTCTTTTGTGGATTCTCTTGTGGCATTCTTCTTCCTCATGCCTCCAGGTGTAACTCAAGTGATGTCTTCTACATAGCCTAATCCTAAAGAAAATTTAAGATTCCTACTGTGTTTCCCCAAAAATAAGACCTAGCTGGACCATCAGCTCTAATGCATCTTTTGCAGCAAAAATTCATATAAAACCCAGCCTTATTTTAATATAAGTCCAGGTATACTATAATCTAGTATAATAATATAATATAATACCGGGTCTTATATTAATTTTTGCTCCAAAAGATGCATTAGAGCTGATGGTCTGGCTAGGTCTTATTTTTGGGAAAACACGGCATGCCAGAATGCAGTACTGAACTTCCATAGGATAACCTCGGCTTGATCATGGATGAACTGAAATCACTGATCTTTGTACTCAAACCTTAGCAATCTGCTCAAATCACTCTTCAGGGTAACACATTAAAAATAATGACCCTTAGTATAGAAAACGGCCTAGCAAGAAAATAATGATATATGCCACAATATGGTGAGCCTCAAAACCTTTATGCTAAGTGAAAGAAGCCAAATTCAAAGGCTACAGACTAAATGATTCCATTTATTTGGTATTCTGGACAAGGCTAAACCTATAAGGACAATAAAGAGATCAAAGATTGAGAGTAGGGGAATTTTTGGAGGTGATGGAAATAGTCTATATTTTGGTGGTGCTGGTGGTTACATGACTGTAGGTATTTGTCAAAACTCAGACCTGGTACATCTAAAAAAGGTGAACTTTACAATGTACATTTTTCTCTATGTATTATCAAACTACATATGAAAAAATAAAGGCCTTAAACAGGGTATGTCTGGTCACAGTACAACAAAGACAAGGGTAAATTCAAGAAGACATAATCAAGAAAGGAGTTCAAGCAAAACTCAAAACAGTGTAGTTCTGGAAGTTCATAAGGATAGTTAGGGGGAATGTTCCCTTTGAAACCAAAGGAATTACAACTGAAGCACAAAATGGAGGCATGGAACTAAAGACAGGTGGGAATGGTATTACTGCTTAAAATACTTTTTTTTTAATTATGAGGAAGAAAATTTTAGGATAAAAACTTGACCCTTCATTAAATTTTAATTTTGCCAAGACATACAAAGTCAAATGAACCCCAAACCAAAATATATGAAAAAAAGCAATGTACAGAACAGTGAAATAGAATGTTACCATTTGTATACAAAAGGGGGAAATACATAATCAGGTTTATAATGCATTTTTTTTAATCTCTAGCATATATAAGAAACTAATGACTGCATATTAAGGAGAATTCTGATGTACAGAGGCAAGTGTTGGGAGAAAGGATTTTTACTATACAGTAATCCCCACCCCCATCTGCAGTTTTGCTTTCCACAGTTTCAGTTAGCTGTAGTCAACCATGGTCCAAAAATATTAACTGGAAAATTCTGGAAATAAACAACTCCTAAGTTTTAAATTGCTTGCCATTCTGAATCATGTAATGAAATATCTCACCAAAGCTCTCCATCCCGCCCATGACATGAATCATTCCTTTGTCCAGCATATCCACACTGTAAATATTACCTCCTCATTAGTTACTTCATGGCCATATTGGATGTCAGATCTACTGTCACTGTATCTCAGTGCTTGTGTTCACCCTTATTTTACTTAACAATGTCCCCAAAGAAGTGATGCTGGCCATTCAGATATGCCAAAGAGAAGCCATAAGTGCTGCCTTTAAGTAAAAAGGTATGGAAAAAAACCCTATAGTATGTATAGAGTTTGGTACTGTCTGTGGTTTCAGGCATCCACTGGGGGTATGCAGAGAGGATGGCATTATCCAGAGATCACAGCCGCTAGCTGGCCAGTTTGTTACGGCTGCCTACCCTCTGGAGCCCCTTTTGGTCCCTGCCCATTTTCTAAGCCTGTTCTTCTGGCCTCCTGCCATTTCTGTGAGCCTCCGTTATCCTTCCAATCAACACTTTTACAAAAATGTGAATGTCTACTATGAACAGGGGAGAATACAGAAGTATACAATACAAATATGATCACTGTTCTGAAGCAGATTATAATCTAGTTTAAGAGACATAAAGAACTGAAAAAGGATTTGCAGTTTTCAGGGAAAGACAGAAGATGTGGCTGTCCAGGCAGAATTTACTATTCCCGCCCTCCCAAGCAGAATTCATCACTCTTTACACAACTGCCCTTTTTAGTTATTAAAATTAGCTGCTTACATACTAGTCTCTCTCATAGTCTCCCATAGTCTATGAGTTTCTCAAAGACAGAGAATTTATGAGCACAACCAGTGCCAGAAAAAACTCATTCATCTATTAATTCCACATAGTGCCAGAAACTGGTCATAAGCGTGAGATAAAGCCGATTTTCAAGTTATTTGGATAAGGATAAGAGAGAAAACATGCAACAACAAGATGAGAAAATGGGTAAAGTTTTCCTACAGGGGAATAGTAGGAAATAAAGTTGGGAAAATAGAGCCCAGACATTAATCAGGGCATTCAGACCATGCTAAAAATGAAGGGTGGCAAACTCAAAATGGTTACTAGAATAACTAGGAAGTACAAATGACTGAAGTGAGCTGGGTAAAAGCAACAGAAAGTCATACAGGCTGGGGTGAGGCCATACCTCGCCTGAAAGCATTCAAATTAGGGAAAGTGAAAAAAAAAAAGCACCTTGCTAATCACACAACATAAGTTTACAGGCTAAGAACTTCTACTAGGCCATGGAGAAGTTTTTGAGTAAGACAGAAGCAGGATCAGAAAGGTATATTAAGAAGAAAAACCAAGCAGTAGTGCACGTGGAGAGAAAACCAAAAAATTCAGGAGGATGAGCAAGAAGGAATAAAGCTCAGGATTAGGATAAGAGCAGTATTAATCATTAGATAAAACCATTAGATAAAAAGTTAATGGGGGGTGGCCAGATGGCTCAGTTGGTTAGAGCACAGGCTCTCAACAACAAGGTTGCCGGTTCAATTCCCGAATGGGAGCGTGGGCTGCGTCCCCTGCAACTAAGATTGCAAATGGCAACTGGACTTGGAGCTGAGCTGTGCCCTCCACAACTAGATTGAAGGACAATTACTTGGAGCTGATAGGTCCTGGAGAAACACACTGTTCCCCAATATTCCCCAATAAAAATTGGAAAAAAAAATAGAGATTACTGCTGATAATCTCCTTTAAAAAGAAAGTTAATACGGAACAATGAAGGTAAGGCCATCACCACTTGAACTCACTGATCAATTATAGCATCACTAAAAGTGAGAGAATGGGGTTGTGATAAATGATACCAAAAAAAAATATGCCACTGGACTTAATTTGCTAGATACGAGACAGAAGGAAAGAAGACAATAGGAATCAATGATTAGCCCCATTCTTTACACCTGATAGCTAGAGCAATAATGATGACTAACAGATATAGGGAAAGCAAGAGGTAGAACCAGTTTTAGCCAGTTTTAGAGGTGATACTAGAAGCAGCTATGGCACAGTGATAAGAACGTCAGACTGGGAGATATTCTCCCAGCTGTACCATCACTTAACTGCACAACCTTGAACAAACACAACCTCCTGGGTCCCACGTCCTCTTCTTAAAAATGAGATTAAACAGATACTCTATATGACTCTTCCAGATATGATACTCCCAATAAGCTTGGTTTAAATGTGTTTAAAATATCACGGAATACTGAGAGAGAAAAAGATGTTCCCTATAGATTCTTCAATGATACAAATTTCTTTAATAACATACACACATATGAGGTAAATATATAGAAATAGCAATGCTTAGTTTTAAGTGCCACATAAATAAATTTTAAATGATTTTTGTTGGTTTTGTATATGTTTTAAGTTTTCAATTAATTACCTATATCTAGATTCTCCAGTTCCACTCCCTTCATTCTCTTAAATGGATTCCAATCAGGCTTTTGCCCATACGAAACTTCATGAAACTGGTTTTTAAGAAAATTGTGGCAAAATACACGTAAAATTTACAGTATTAACCATTTTTAATTGTACAGTGCAGTGGCATTAAGTATATTCACATTGTTGTGCTACTATCACCATCATCCATGCACAGGACTCTTTTAACATTGCAAAACTGAAACTCAATACCACTAAACAATAACTCCCATTCTCTCCACAGTTCTGGCCATCACAATTCTACTCTCTGTCTCTATGAATTTGACTACTTTAGGTATCTCCTGTAAGTGAAATCATACAGTATTTGTCCTTTCTGCTTAGCAAAATGTACTCAAATTTCATCCAAGTTATAGCATATGTCAGAATTTCCTTCCTCTTTGAAGCTAAATAACATTCCATTATATGTATATACCACATTTATTGATCCATTCAGCCATAAATGGACATTTGGGTTGTTTCCATCATTTGGCTATTGCACATAATGCTACTATGAACATGAGTGTATATGCAAGTATCTATTCAAGTCCCTGTTTGTGTGTTTGTTTTTATTAGTTTCAGGTGCACAGGACAAAGTAATACTTAGACGTTTATCATTTATATCCCTCACACTGTGTGAACCCCCCACCCCATCCACTATCCCTCTGACATCGCACAGAGCCATTTCCACTGTCTCTATTCCTAATGCTGTACTCTGCTTCTTGTAAGTACATTCATATACACACATATACATACATATATATATATATATACATATACATACAAACTTGTAGTTGGTCATTATTGCTCAGCTTCAGCTTCAGGTGTACAGTGCAGTGATCAGGCATCTACCTCATCCCTGAGGTGGTCTCCCAAATGGGACAAGTGTCCATTGGATACCCTACAAAATCTTTACAACATTATTGATTACATTCCCTAAATTAATTTTCGAAACGCTGTGGTCATCTTGTGGTTACTGACTGTTTTCTAATCCCCTCAACTAGCAATCCCACCAACAGTGCACAAGCGTTCCCTTTTCTCCACATCCGCGCCAGCACTTGTTGTTTGTTGATTTATTGATGGTAGCCATTTTGACTGGGGTGAGGTGGTATCTCATTGTGGTTTTTATTTGCATTTCTTTAATGATTAGTGAGGTTGAGCATTTTTTCATATGTCTGTTTGCCATCTGTATGTCCTTTTTAGAAAAATGTCTCTTCATGTCCTCTGCCCATTTTTTAATTGGGTTGTTTGCTTTTTTGGAGTTGAATTGAATGAGTTTTTTATAAATTTTGGATATTAACCCCTTATCAGATATATCATTGGCAAATATCTTTTCCCATTCAATAGGATCCCTTTTTGTTTTATTGATGGTTTCTTTTGCTGTGAAAAAAACTTTTTAGTTTGATGTAATTCAAGTCCCTGTTTTCAATTCCTTTGGATATATTTCAGAAGTGGAATTGCTGGATCATACAGTAATACTATTTTTAATTTTTTGAGGAACCAATGTGCTGTTTTCCATAGCAGCTGTACTATTTTACATTCCTACCAACAGTGCACAATGGTTCCAATTTCTCCACATCCTTGTCAACACTGGTTATTTTCGGGGGGGAGGGTTGTTTGTTTGTTTGGGTTTTTGTTTTTTATAGTAGCCATCCTAGAGGATGTGAGTTGGTATCTCACTGTGATCTTGATTTGCATTTTCCTCATGATTAGTGTTCTCTGTGGTTTTATCACAAGAACATATGAGCCAACAAAAGAGGTCCTACTGGCCAAAGATGGGATACTCTGAGGATCAAAAAATATATATAAATACAACTGATTCAAGTACAGTGAATATGTAAACACCAAGGTCATAATATTTTTTTTAAAAAAATCTCACTGAACACTAGTGGAAATAATTAGAGCATCCATTGCTTATTCCGAAGATTGTAAGTTAAAAGGCAAAAATTAAGCATTTAGTCTACCTGTTCTGTACAGAATGTATTTAAGGATAACCAAATAGTTCTAGCTGATGAACGAATTTCTTTACTAAAGAATTCCAGCTAATAAATGTGGAAAAAATGCTATAGTTAGGAAATCATCATTTTGTTAGCCCTGGTGAAATAATGGCTGCAGACAATATTCAAAAATGGACAAAACCATTAGATAAAATGGTGACAGGGAACTGGACAATGAAAAGCAGGCTGGCACCACTTCAGCCCACTGGTCAATCTCTGCATCACTGAAACTAAGACAAGCAAACATGTGTGCCTCCGGATATGATCCAATACAAAGCATATAGCATCAACTATGAAATATTCATGCTCCAAAATGTTGGACCTAAATCTGATTAAGCCTCTGCAGCTGCACTAGCCTCATGTAGCTATTTAAATTTAAGAGGTAAAATTAAAAATTCAGTTCCTCAATCACAAGTGCTCAAAAGCCACATGTAGCCATTAGACAGTACAGATACAGAAAATTTCCATCGTTGCAGAAGTTCTATTGGATAATGCTGCTCTGGAGCTAAATTCTATTTACAAGAAATATGGAGAGGGAATGACAAAGGAACAAATCAAATGACACGAGAAAAAGCAAAAAGACAAGTCCAGAATACAGGGCATTCTATACAAAAGTAACTGGACAACGAGGGGGGAAGGGAGAGAGGAGGAAACTACTCTAGATTTCAAAAAACTTAAGATAAGAAATGTCCAGAAAAAGGAAAATGTATATGAAAAGGAAGCAGGTCAAGGTTTCCTGAGGCTGAATGTAGCAGGGGTCGACTGCACGTGCGCTGGGAGAAACTGGGGGCTGTGTGGAAATGCCCCAAAACTGACTGTGATGACGGGTGCCCAGCTCTGTAAGTTTACTAAATATTATTTAATTTTTAAGAAATTCGTAAGAGACAACTGTTATCTATGGACCTTGGTTGGACCTGATTCTAATAAACTAAAAAGACATTTTGAGATAGTCAAAAAAATGTGATTATGGAAAAGATGATACCAAAAAAATGTTTAGATTCTTGGGGGTACAAATGGCATATTTGTTCGTATTTTAGAGTCAGGTTGAAACATACGCAATGTCTGAGATATGTTTTAAAATACTAAAACAGAGAAAAAAGAATGAATGAAGCAAATGAAAATCTTAATAATTATCAAATCTGGGTGATTGTACAATAGTTCATGGTACTATTTTTCTCTACATTTGTATGTTTGAAATATTTTGTAATTAAAAACTTTAAGCAGACGCCCTTATCCTGTTTCTCTGCAGCACCAACCTCGACGTCTTGCCTACGTCCCGCTTGTTTACGGCCTATAGGCTACTGCAGCACTAGGGTGTCAGTGGGTCCCATCCAGAACATTTCAGTTCTGCTCTGCAAGGATATGTAATAACTGATCAGTGTGTCCATTTAATCCAAGAAAATGGAAACTGAACAGCCAGAGGAAAGCTTCCCCAACACCGAAACCAATGGTGAATTTGGTAAACACCCTGCAGAAGATATGGAAGAGGAACAAGCTTCTAAAAGATCTAGAAACACTGATGAGATGATTGCATTCCGCTTCAGAGCAAGAATGCTGGGGCAGTGATTGGAAAAGGAGGCAAGAATATTGAGGCTCTGCGTACAGACTACAACGCCAGTGTTTCAGTCCCAGACAGCAGTGGCCCCGAGCGGTATGTCCCAACCGTTTATGCCTCACTGCCTGATTAGAAAGAGAAAAATGTGTTTTATTACCTGCCTGTGATATAATTAAATAGTATCCCCTTTAAAAAAAAATGTAACGGCTACAATGATACCCTCTCCCAGTGAATGCTATAAACCAAGTCAGTGATCAGTTTGTGATTCCCCAATATTGCCAGCAACTAAGATACCAGGTTATCATTTTAATTAAGTTTCAGTTTTTGAAATTAAGTCCCCATAGTCAAAACTAATTGGTTACCTTTAAGTCACACCTTCAAAAAATTTTATAAACCCACTCTGTTGTGGGGGTTCTTTTAGAGGGGCGAGCAGGAGGCAGAAGTATACGTATACATTTTTTTTCTACTAGCTCAATTGAGTCTCTATTATATACTTGATACTGCTCAGGTCATGAAATAAATCCATCAGCTTTATTAGTGACTAGCTAATATTAGTGAGAAATATGCCTGGCACCAGTGCAATGTAGTCGAGCCTTCTCAACAGCTTCTCCTTTGTGCACATCTGCAAGCTTTCCATGCACATCCAGAGTCCACAGCCATGATCTGCATTATAATTAATGTAACAGCACATCTGACCAGGTCCACAGGGTTTTGATATATACCCATTTTTGAGATCTGCAGGGAACTGAGGAGCCCTAGGGAGAAAGTACAGCTAATTTCAGATCAGGCACTGGACAAGCTATAAGTAGTAAGACACTTGTTTTCCTGAAACAGTTATAACACAGCTGAAGGAAAATCTTAGTGTGCATGTATGTGTAACACACACACACACACACACACACACACACACACACATCTGCTTCAAATCATAGTTGCTCTCCTCCTGCACTCATCACCACATCCCTCATATACCCACTCTAAATGACCAGGGTATAACCACAAATTTACACATGGATCCAATATAAAATCTTATATAAAAAGCAATTTTTATTAAAATTTAATGACAATGGTAGTAAAATCACATAGGTTTCAAGTGTACAATTCTGTAAAACATCTATATATCACATTGTATGTTCACCACCCAGAGTCAGTTCTCCTTCCATCACCATATATTTGATCCCCTTTCCCTTCTTCTGCAATCCCTCCTCCTCCATTATCCTCTGGTAACCACTAAACTATTGTCAATGTCTATGAGGTTTTGTTTCTTTATTTGTCTGTCGTGTGCCTTTGCTGCTTTCAGTTTTATATCCCCATATCAGTGAAGTCATGTGGTTCTCGACTTTTTCTGTCTGCCTTATTTCACTTGGCATAATAATTTCAAGACCCATCCATGTTATCGCAAATGGCATTATTTCATCTTTTCTTATGGCAGAATAATATTCCATTGTGTATGTATACCACAACTTCTCTATCCATTCATCTGTCGAAGGACACTTTGATTGTTTCCATGTCTTGGCTACCATAAATAAAGCTGCCATGAACATCGGAGCACATATATCTTTACAGATAAATGTTTTCAGATTTGTGGGGTATATACCTAGGAGAGGGATTGCTGGGTCATATCGTAATTCTATCCTTAATTTTTTGAGGAACCTCCACACTGCCTTCCATAATGGCTGCACCAGTCTGCATTCCCACCAACAATGTTTGAGGGTTCCTTTTTCTCCACAGCCTCTCCAACACTTGTTACTATTTGTCTTGTTGATGATAGCCATTCTAACTGGTGTAAAATGACATCTCATTGTAGTTTTTATTTGCATTTCTCTGGTGATTATTAATGTTGAGCATCTTTTCATATGTCTATTGGCCACCTGTATGTCCTCTTTGGAGAAATGTCTATTCAGGTCCTCTGTCCATTTTTTAATTGGACTGTTCGTCTTTTTGTTGTTGAGTTGTATGAGTTCCTTATATATTTTGGATATTAGCCCTTTATCGGAGGTGTTGTTTGCAAATATCTTCTCCCATTCGGTTGGTTGCCTCTATAGAAAGCATTCCATGGCTACCACTGACAGAGAAAATCATTGAAGCATGGATTCAAGCAGTGGTATATAGCAAGTACAAAAATATTGAACCTGAACTGTACATCCCTCTCATTCTACAGCCTTGGTAGTTAAGACCTTCTTCCTCATGGTCTTAACTTCCCCATTAAAAAATTTTTCACTTTGAAATCTAGATAGAAATCCCATGGTTAGGTCAATTCTTACCTACATGAATTTCTTCAAAGGCCCTCAGGGGTACTCACTGTCTACTTACATTGTTCAATTCCACAACTATAGCACAGATGGAAGTGCCATGGAACTCAGCAAGAAGCAGATCAACTTGGTTCTCTGTCTCCCTAGCCTAGAATGCTACAAGTCAGAACTGTCTAATAAAGCTTTCTGTAATGATACGCAATATAGTAGCCATCAGTCACATGTGGTTTTTGAGCACTTAACATGGGGCTATTGTGACTGAGGAACTGAACTTTTAATTTTAACCTAAATAGCCACATATTGCTAGTACTTACCATATTTGACTGTGTAGTTGTAAGTGAAAAACTTTCTTTTGTTGTGTTTTCACTCAATACAGTTGTTATATACAAAAGTTTCTTTAAAATAATTTTCTCTCTCATGCATCAAGTCTTAATAGTGCTTAACTAGGTGATGGGGCTATGGAATCTGACATTGAAATACATTTTAAATGAATAAATATGTTTATATTTCATAATTTTTACAATAAATAGGTAACATTTATAATCAGAAAAGGATATGAACTAATACTTCTGTCATTAAAACTATAGATATAAATATATACCCCAATATAAAAATATACAGAAGTAAAATACAAAATACCATCTATTTTTGGGTCACAAATATTTAAAAATTGAATAGGCACATGTATAAGGATGGGAAGGAACCTCAAATCAGTTAAAACAATCAGATGAAGGAAGGAATTGTAAGTAGATTTCATTCACGTTGAGTTACACTAGTGTTTGTATAAAAATAAAGCTTTAGAAATGTGAAATATGGTTGAAGAGCAACAAGATCTAAATGATCGGGCATAGGAATAATCTCATAAACCCTGAGTGTTGGAAGATGACTGCAATATCAGCAGCAATCTAGAGGACTGTGGATTAGGAGACTGAAAAGAACTCAAGTCGTATGCTTTGTGAAGAAGGTGTAACTAGAATTGAGAAATCCATGACTAAGAGAAAGAGGAGAAAGGAAAAGCTTGTAAATGAGAATAAGAGAGCTAGTGGGGGTCGATGTTAATATTCAGTCAGTAAAAGACTTAAGATTGTTCCAAGGCTGTTAGCTGAGAGGCTAGAAAGGCTCAACATCGCTTTCTATGTGCAACGCATTCCTGAGATTAGCATCAATTATACTTCATTCACCTGGACAGCTTCAGTGACTGAAACAGTGGTTCTCAAATTCAAAATGAGATTCCTAAACCCCATCTCCAGACTGACAGATATTGATTTTTTTAAAATAACCTGCTTTAAATGTCTACGATAGGAAAAAAGAGTAAAGACCCCCTGATGCTCTTTACAAATAAAATCTGTCTTCCATTTAATAAAGATAACTAAACAAGTTTTTTGATAACTTGGGAAACCCTAGCAGCCCCTTGTAGTTCCATAGATTTTAGGAAAGGAAGGGGAATAAAAAAGCTGTCTTTAAACATGTGAAAACCTGTCAAGTAATAAAGGATGCAGACTTGTTTTGTGGGATATCAAGGATAAGCCAAAGGGGGGATGGTTTCAGTTTGATATAAGAATGTTTTAGAAGAAATGGATTCCCTTCTAAGCTTCCTGTGTCTTGGAGGTGTCTAAGCTGATGCTAAACGATCATTTGGTCTGTAATATGTGTGACTAATTTAACCAGCAATAAGATTAGATGACCAGTGACCTTCCTTCCTGTCTCGATACATCTCTACCTAACATCCAGTAGAATTTACTACTGTTACATAAGAGAACATGAAGTTCATTTGAAAGTGTTTTTACATATAATGCTTCAGTGCTTTATCATAATTAGATAAGCAGTTCACATCAATATGATTTTTACTTTTACACTGCAAATATTTGACTCCGCTCTCAATTTTCTGGTACCTCACTTTTCTGTTGTGTTTTCTCCTCATTACCATCTCAGTATCATTTATTCAACAAATATTTTTTGCCATCTAATAAGTGTCAGGTATCACACCTTCAGGCCAGGAAACAGCTAAACTAATCCTCAATACACACAAGTTAAAAGACAAAAGTCCTGCATCTGATTCACCCCAAACTCAGGTTTCATTGTCTCAACCTAGCCCTACGCTTCAGGCCAGACTTGCTTGTACTGCACTCAGTGAAGCCTCCATTTTCCCTCTTCCTCTCCCCGCAATAACCTAAGGGACGCATGGGCACCATGTCCGCTGTTGCTACTCCCCCGCCATGACCCAACTCCAGGTGTCCCTGAGGCAGCAGGAATGTGGGGCCAGAAGGATGAGGACTGCCTATCCAGAGGAAACAACAGGATTACCATAGAGAAAGAAGAAGGAAATTCAGCAGGATATTACACAGTAAAAATGGACTCTGGGGATTTCAAAGCAGAGGACTAAAGATAGGGCAGAAAAAGAGGTGTTTTCTGTAGGGGTGGGGGGAGAACCACTTTAAAGCCTGGAGACAGTTAATGGTTGAAGTGACTCTGGAACCCAGGGTTTTACGTAGGAGAAGCCAACAATGCAGAAGGTGCTTCTGTGTATTTAGCGGCCTTTAGGCAATCAGTCTCTAGGGGAAACTAACATCTTGGTTACTCTAGAAAAGTTGATATTTGAAAACCGGATACTGAGGGAAGGAGGGAATTACAACTGGTACTTTGTTGTTGTTTTGTGTGTGAAATATGTCCAACAAACAGAATATATATGTATATATATATATAGATAGATAGATATACACACACACACACACACACACACACACACATATATATATATGCCGTTTGAACAATATAAAAAGTTCACCTGTTCCCACCTCCCCAAATGAAGAATATTTGTCTTTACTCCTTTTTCTCCAACTCCTGGAGCATTCCTAAATCACTAACGTAGATTTATCGGGGGGGGGGGGGCAGTCTCAGGTGTGGTATAATTTCCTTAAACTTCAGAACGCCCGTCTACAACATCATTCTTACTTGCCTCCTAATGCTTAAGTTTTTAAATGGATTAAGATACATTCTTTCTACACTAAAATTAAAGGGTTTTAAATGGACGAGTAAGCATATTGCTTTAAATCTATTCAGTCAAACTGTAAATGATACCAATTAATTTCCCATTTTGATTGCGGGGAAAGGTTTTGAAAGCGAAGGTCCTGATTCTAAAAGTATCAAGAAAGGAAAGAAAGCTGAAGGCTCCAAAAAAACGTCACCTACTTCACCATTTCCCCTGGACTTGAACTACCAGTATTTGCCTTCATCCATACATAAAAAGAGGTTCTGAGCAGAGATACTTCCTGGCCCTGTGTACATGGGCTCAGCTAAACAGGCACCGGGCTGCCTGTTCTTCTGATTCTCCCGTGTGGTCATACACACCTGGCATCACCTTGACAACTGAATAAATATGCTGACACTGCCTCACACTAGCCTCTAAGTAGTTTTCCAGTTGCCGTGCTAACTTTACACAAGGAACTAGTACTGTCTGAATCCTATCAATCCAACCAAAAGTTACTGAGTACTTCCTATAGGAGGATATGTCTAGGTTGTCTATTTTTCTCTCTAGTTGCTCCTTTTCAGTTAAATCCATAGGACAATCAAACTTTATCAAAGATATATAAACCCCACTGCAGTAGTGATTTAAGGATAGGGATGATGATTCCTTTGCCCAGCCGTATTTGTGTATGGAAAGTTAAATGTTCCAATCTTTCTTTCCTACTCTGGAAAATAATTCCAATGCAGCCCCAACACCCCTGGTGATTTGTCAGGAGCAGCAACTCTTCAGCAGAGCACTGATGTTGTGTGCTTACCTTTTCGCCCCCTTAACACAACGCTGACTTAACTCAGAATCAGATCCCTTCCTCCCAGATAAAAGGACAACACCTTTAAAATAAACAGATTAGACAAAGACCAGCCGGGGTCTCTGATTAACTGTTATTTTTAAATTGACTTGCCCCACACTAGTTAGCCATAGTAATGACAACATTAGAAACAGCACTGGGAAAGAATCTCAGATATTATATGAGGAAACAGAAGTTTATTGCTACTAAGTGGCTGGATCAAGATCATAGTCAGACAATGGCTGACCTAGGGTTACAACTATGTTTTCCAAACCATACGTCATTTCTTCGTGGTCCCCGACGACAGCAGAGTAAGGACAAGACAAGGACTGTTCTTCTATAATGAAAAGGAAAAATCCTACCTCCCTGAGAAGAAGCAATTTCCTAATTTGTACCCAAGGCAACTCCTACCAGAACCTTAAGATCCTGCTTTGGAGTTCTTCTGTCTAAGGAGAAAATTCTTATACTAACTCCTCAAATCTGAAATGTCTCATGGCATACAACCATTTCTCAGAGAAGCCACTAGGTTTAAATGAAAATGAAGCTCTCATGTCTTCCAATGGGGAAATCTGAGATAGCTGGTTTCTTGGCAAACGTGTACTCTTCCCTCTGTTGTGGGACACGATCCAGTCACTGGAGATTCTAAGAGTGGCATATTAAGTCTTCCAAGCTACCAGGGCATAATTTACTAAACTGCCTTTTTGAAGACACTACATGGTACCCCAATTCTTTGGAAAAGGTAATTATACTCCCACGGGTGACTAGTTTACTCCAGGTGAGCACAGTGCTCACCATCGGATAAGGATGGTCTCCTCTTCTGGGAAGGAAAATATTAACTTGCTTGTTATCCAGAGTGATTTGTTTATGTTTCAACTTAAGAATCATGGAAGCGCTTTACTACATATTTTTAAATTGGTAACTATTCCCCTAGAGATGATAACACACAAGCAGCAAGTGCAATAAGCCTATATTCAACTTAATAAACATCTATTGAGCACCTACTATATGCCTGAGTCTATGCTAGATACTGGGGAGTTATGTTGCTACAATTTATCCATTTGGGGAATATCAGTGATACTTCAATAACACCGTATCAAATTATGAATGTCTATCAATTTGAGTACGTAGATGGTCCACCAGGGCTTATTCTAGTCATCAGAGACCTGACTCTCATCAATGGCTCCAAATTTAAGAGGATAGTGGAGAATTTAGTAATACTATTGATAAACATACCAAACATACTTTATTGGTCTGAAAATAACACCCACAAGGAAAAGTCAAGAGAATTCCAATAAAGTGAAGAAGAAAATCCTAAAGGGTGATATTGCTATCTGATAAGGCCCAGATCCTTCAGGAAGACTTGCCCAGGGATTCTATTCCCAAGGATCTCCTATTTCTTTGAATTCCCACTGTATTTATGATATGGATCACAGTACTCAGCACTTAATCAAACAATTAAAAACTGTCTTATATAGCTTTCCTTTTAAAATATATTTGTCTTATTTCCCCCGATTTTATGGTAGGCTCCCTGAGAGTTTGGATATAATCTATTTCTCTGGACCCCCACCTCCGTGCCTTGCCAATAAGCACCCACACACAAAAAGTTGACTTGTTAGTATAAAAAACATGTTAAATAAGGGAACTAATTGTACTTATCACAGAGAAAATAAGATTGTGTAAAAGAAAATAGATATTTTCTTTTCACTAGATATCCATGTGCTCCTCTACACTTATTTGCCAGCCCCTTGCAATTAGGGGAAGCCATGTAACTAGTTCTTGCTTATTGGACCATGAGCAAAAGTTTCTGGGCCAAAGTATTAAAGCCAATTCACAACATTCCACCTCTCTCTTTTCCTTCCCCAAAGACAGTGGAAACCCCATAATGAGATGGTCAAGCCACAAAACAAATACAGTTTGAATCACTGAGTCACCACATGAAGGGGACCTGTCCTTGAGAATCACTTCACTTACTGAGGAATTTTTGTGAGCGAGAAATAAACCTTGATTGTGTTACGCCAGAGACAGGAGGTTTATCTGGTATCACAGAGTAGCCTAGTGTTATAATGACTGATACAAATATTAATAAAGACTAAAAACAAAAATCATTTCAGTACTAAGATATGTGGTGTGAAATCCCTAATGAGGCAAAACTATATAGAAGTAAGAACAGGGGGCAGAGAAGGCTCAATAAAAGGAAGGTCTTCCTGGCAGTTGTGCCAATAATAGAGAGCTATCATGTGTTCAACCAGAATCTTCAAGTCTACTTGGCAAGAAAGGAAACAGTCACAAGCATGGTCACGGAATTTGAACCAGGTGATTTCAACGGCTAAGATTTTGTGATTCTATGATTGACAGTGGGTTTCTAATATGTGGAGGACAGAAAAAAATGAGAAATTGCTTATCCTGAGTTGTGACTATTTAATATTATACAGAGGCAACACCAAAGATCCCCCTGTAAAATCTTGCAGGGAAAGACAAGAAACATATCTGAAGCAATGAGAGATTCAAGGATCCTCTCCCTTATAGACAGAATCAAACCACCTTTTCTCCATGTATAATGCCATCCCTCTTCAATTACTCCCAGAGCTAGCTCCCAAGTTTTATTGCCACCTCAGCCCAGAGTTTGTATCACAAGGAGAAAATTCCATTGATAGATTCCTCACACAATAAAGAGCCTTCTCTGTGGCACACTAGAACTATCTTGAATTAACCTCTAGGGAGAGGGTAAAGTTCAGGAGGTACACAGTATTTCTAGACTTAAAACTATGTTTAATTTTAATGTAGGTATCGTGTCCCATCAAAATGCATCTATCTTGTTTAAATTACAAGGGTGGATTTTTAAACTTGTAAGTAAGGGAAATTTTTTAGTTTTCTTCTTGAAAATATTTTAAGAATAGGAGAATGTCTACATGTCACATACACAAAAGTACCATGTTTCCCCGAAAATAAGACCTAGCCGGACAATCTGCTCTAATGCATCTTTTGGAGCAAAAATTAATATAAGACCTGGTCTTATTTTACTATAATATAAGACCCGGTCTTATTTTATTATAATGTAAGACCCGATCTTATTTTACTATAAGACCGGGTCTTATATTAATTTTTGCTCCAAAAGACGCATTAGAGCAGATTGTCTGGTTAGGTCTTATTTTGGGGGAAACACAGTATTGCTAAAGCTCTGAAGACCTGACTTAAAGAATGATCTCTTCCACTGACTAGTTATGTTATTGTGAACAAGTTTACTGAGCCTCTGCGAGTCTCAATTTCTTCATCTGTAAAGCAGGGATCAAAACATCTACTTCATAAAGGTGCTATAATTTAAATAAGATAATGTGCTATATAAACTGAAAAATAAGGTTTGACTGTAAGGTACTAGAAGGAAAGTAATAAACACCTTCTGAAAATGTTGTTTCTGAAATCAGTGTTGGAGTACCTTATAGTCAGACTAAGCATGTGATAAATAAAGCAAAGGCAGCAAAAAGAGAGACCAGTTCAGCTTCATTGAACTCCTTCAGAAAAATGAAAAATACAATTAGAAAATCTAGAGAGAACTTATTTTCAGTATACTTATGTCTTGTGTTTTATACTTTAGTATTTTTATCCTTAATTTCCTAAGCATCACATACAATCTTTTCAGCGTTAAGGGCTTCTAGAGTTAATCTGACCTTGTTTGGGTTTATCTTAAATAGATTCAATAAGGACTGTGAGCAAAAGCATATAAAGCCCTGTGACATTTCAATGAACAATACAAAGAATATATACTATACGTGTCATGTGTGTTAATTATATATTCCTGGCACTTGTGAATTACTTCAACTCGGAACTGAGAGAGACTGTGGCAGCATGAGCAACTGCAACAAGTGTGTCTCACATACAGTGTGGCTTTAAAGAAAGAAACTCGGATATATGGGATATTTGATCATGTGGATGGATGATGCAGTTTAACTGCACAAACAATTATGCCTGCTTAAAGACTGATTATGACATTGTCAAAATCAAAAGAGGGCCCTCTCTGTGTAGCTCATGGCTGAAATTCCTTTAAAGCATTTTCTGGCAAGTCTTATAAAATCCATGCCTTGTTTTGACAGCGCATGCACCAGGAAAAGCAAAAGGCATTGTTCTGCTTCTCCCTGTAATGACCACATGCTAAATAGGCCACGGTTCCTGTACCAAAAGCTCCGCACTGATGAGAATTAGCAGAAAGCCAGGCAGGGGGTGCCCCCCCTTTGTTGCTGCTTTCATTTCTAAAGTGAATCATAATTTCTGCATTGGATATGAAGATGGGTTTACAGCTATTAGCCATCATATTAATAATTTAGAAAATACATGCCCAATCACTTGTGTTCTTTCAATTCCCTATGAACACAGCTGCAACCCACATTAGAAGCGAGGGTGAATGGATATTTTTCAGATGAGATATTTGGGCTGAATTATTAGGGTAGCCTGTACTACAAAATTACTAATAAACATTGCTTCTGGCTCAATTTAGCCTGATCTCAGTGAACTTACGCCATGGTGACAAATCAAAAACTCCGAAATGCCTGATGAATGAATCTAACTAATCAAGGAACCCTGTAGGAAGTAGATGCCAGGATTAATGAGCCAGTAGTTTCACCATGCCATGCTGTTATTTCTTCACATAAATGCCCTCAGATGAGATTACCTTTATGTCATGAAAAGGAGAAAAGGAAGGTTACAGTCTTTCAACTGACAGGTTAACTACCGCCATTGCTAGAAGACACATCTTTGTGGGCTTTTTTTCTTTATCCTAAAAATTAAAATGTAAAGTCCACGACACAAATTAAAAACATTTTCATTTTCAGGGGAAGCAGCTATTGAGGACTTCAAACATAAATTGTCCCAGAGTTAGGATTTAGGACTTCTTCTGTATTCTCCATTCACATCTACCTTTATTTACTCAAATTGCTCTGCGTCCTGTTTTGTATTCACTATCTAACATCCTCTTTAGCAGGCTGAATTCCTATATCCTATTTCTTCCACCATCAACAAAAGGTAAACTAAGTGTGTCATCATTACTATGCCATCACTTGTGCACCATGTATGATATTTAGTACCAATACTGAGAAGAAAATAAAGATACAAGGATGAATATGTATATTCAAATAATTCAATCATGTAGTTACATCATAATAGACTTCGACTTCTTCTAGCATTGGTGACAGCATTCAATGCCAAACAGTTTACTCAGCAAAACGTACAATTCATTAGAGGCAGGACATCTACCATGTTGTACTTCTCTACCTTGCATTTTGATATTATTCATCACTATTGTCTTTATTCCTTTATTGAACATAAGTAGTTACTCTTATAACTTTAACAGTTTTGAGTCAGAATTGTTGAGGGTAAAGAGTAAAAAATAACATGAAGCATTATTCTGTTTTTAGGCTTTTTTCTCCCTCTAACTGCAGAAATGTTCCAGGCTTGTGATTGAGATTCTCATTGTCTGCGTTTTATAATTGCTAAACTGTCAACTTGAACAATTTAGGCCAGGTTGCTTTTCCCTATGCTAATGGTATATATGACATTAAAATGTTCAGCATTCTTAATACAAGAACCTATTGCCATAGAAACAAATATTATTCCAGAGTCAGGTCAGGTGAAAAACTCTTTATACACTTTCATTATAATATTGATAAATAACCACTATATTATGAAATATAAGTATCTTTGAAAGCATCTATCACTTCAGTTGATTTGTAACTTGTCGTCAGCGTTCTAAGTTGGCTCTTTTTTTTTCAAATGAAAGATCCCATTTCTCTTGCCTTTGAGAAATACAATTTTTAAAGATTCCATTTAGCACCCTTTATTGCATTCCTACATCATAAAGTTATGCTTTACAGCAGCATAAAAAAAGCTGTAAAATTAGCATCCTTGTAAACAACCTTCCATGCTCACTGGTGAAGCAATAGGTGATTTGTACTGATCTCTTAAATGTGACTTTAGCTTACAGTATGCACGATTTCAAATAAAAACAAAAAAAAGAGAGTACTAGCCTAATACAAGGGAGAATATGATAAAATGTAAAAACAAGGAAAAGTATTTTTCAGCTACAGATATTTTAGACATTTGGTTATTATACTGCTAAATTCTAGGGTGAGTTCTAAAATACAGAAAAATTCCATTTTTATATGAAATCCCAAATGAGCATGTTTTTATCTGCTTACTTTTAATATTTTAACATTATATCAAAAATACTCTTTAGAAAATGCAGAGTTGAAACAGTCTGTGAACCCACCTACCAAATTTTACCTATAATTAAAATCCCTAAGATAACATGAACATGATTTTTCTTTATCATATAAAATCATGCTTTGTTACCCTGCCTCGAGAAGATGCCATTGTGTTCTCTTAGTGAAGTAACAGTTACAACAGTCCCTAAAATTCACATGTAGCCCAGTGGTACAAAACTGTGTTATAAAACAAGGGTGTTTCTAGGGTTTGCGCTTTGTGGCAACCAATCAGAAATCTTCCCATGGGAAAGGGTGCACTCTCAAAGCCTATAATGACCATTAAATTTCATACTAGAAGATTGATTGTGGTTACTCTTCCAAAGGAAGCCTGTGATATCTATTCGCCTCCAAGTTTAAAACACACTTACATACTAGATTTATCAGGGGTGATCACTTTGTAAGTTATATAAATGTCTAATCACTATGTTGTACACATGAAACTAATAATACATTGTCAACTGTTACTGGGAAAGAAAGAAAAACACACCCACAACCTTCCCCCTCAGACTGCTAAAGAAATGGCAATTTTCACTACAAGTTAGTATGGGGAAGTCCCCTGAGCACGCGCCTGACTTCAGGGTTCGCTCCAACCAAGTCTGGAGCCTGAGGAAACCAGAGAAGGCCCGCAGGGAAAAGCCTGGAAAGCGCCGACCTGCACCTAGGTATTCCTGAACATTCTTCTTCCGACGTGCCCTTTGCCCCCACTGCGGAGGTCCCAAATATCTGAAACCCAGCCCAGATCTGCGGACACAGAGAGACCCTGAGGGCCACAAGGCCTAGGTCCTAGGGCAGGAAAGAACCCCTGGCCTTTCAGGTCCACCGCCTACCTGAGACCAGACGCAGCTCTGGGTGACGCCCGAGGGCAGAGCTCCAGGTCCCCAGGCTTCCTTCATGGTGGCTCTCCCTCCTGCCCAAAGCCTGCCCATCCCAGGCACGCAGCCCGGCAAGGGTCGCCCTCCACTCCTTTGTAGAAGGGAAACCGAACCCCTGCGAAGCTTATCAACTCTTCAGCCCTGCGATTAGTGCCTGCAGCTGCGCCCCAGGCCCATCTCGGGAGCCGAAGCCCGGGGCGGGCCCAGAGCCTTGCGAGGCCTCAGGCTCGCTTGGGGCGCTAGCGGCCCGGCCTCCTCACTTCTGGCCTTCTGGCTGCGCGAGTGGAGGCCGGGCCTCCGCGTCCCGAAACTATGCGGGAGCGGGATGCCCGGTGGCGCGCCCCCCGGAAACTGAACCCAAGCCTAGTGAAGGGCAGACGCGCTCCAAACGCCGGGGTCCTGCCAACTGAGCGCGAATTGAGAACCCCCAGGACGACCTCTTTTCCTGTCCCCGCATTCAAAGTCACACCAAAACCCATCATTCTCCATATCACATACTGAAAATGATTTTATTTTATCCATTTACATTTAACTTGATATAAACTTGTCCGGAAAAATCAATATGCTTTATATTAGCTCAAACATTTATTAAGAAAACCAAATTCCATAAATAAGCACAGACAATAAGTTAAAACATATCACAAATTGACCAGTATGTAACAAGAATGCTTTATCTACACAAAACATCCTATTTCACATGTTTGTTCATTCTTCGAAAGCGCTTCTGTTCTCTGGGTTTGGATTTGACCAGCACATGCAGAAAGAGCTGATTGTGTTTCTCTGTACAAAGTTGCAGGGTTGTAGATGTCCACGTGCACCCATCGGCGGCCGGCAGGGGCCAGGGCGGTGGCCGAGGGACACGAGGGACGACAGGACGACCACAAAACAACCAAGGGCACAGAGCAGCAAGGAGAAACGGAAAAAGAAGCAAACCAACCCCAGTCCTGAAGGATCCAGAAAACAGATGTGGCTTTTGCTTTTACGAAAGGAAATTTTTCTTACATGTTTATTTTATTCTTTCTTATAAAGACTTATCAAAATGAGTAAGATCACCTCATCATATGACTGCTTTAGTCTACTCCAGCCACCCAATCCACTGGCACGTTCCTCCTGAGAAGCCTTCCCTTCAATAAACTTACACAGCTGTGCTTAAGAAAAGATAAAATAAAAGCATTCTTTTGCAAGCCAATAAGACGGTTGCATGGATGTGACCAGGTTGACAGGGGAAGGGTCGGGTGGTGGAAAAGGAAAGAAAGAATTCAGAGCAAGAATATAAGGGTAAATCAAATTACATCAGTTGGGCCCTCAGATGAGGCGGTTGCTAGCAGATGCTTGTCCTCCTTTAAGACAAAAATCCCTAACATTGTGCTGTCCCTTGAATACGTCCGTGTGTGACCTAGGAGCAATGTGTATGTGTGTGTGCGCGCGCGCGTCGTGTTTGAGAGTGAGCGAGAGTGCGAATGTGTGTGTTTCTGCCCACAAACCAGTCCATTGGTGTCTGATTTCAGATCCTGAGTCGACTCCCTGGTAAGTAAAATGGCGGGAAGGATGCTTTTTGCAGGGCGCGGGGGGAGGGGCGTGGGGCAAGAAGGGACGGGAGGGGAGGCGGCGGGCGAGGGGGTCGTAGGCGTCGCGTTGAAGGTGTGGGTGGGCACGACGCCAGTCAGAAGGCCGGGAAGAGAGCGTGAGCACAATAAGTGCTAGCGGAGAGACCGGGTAGCGGAAAGGGTGGGGTGAGGCGCCAGAGATGGGGCGGAGGGAGGAGCTGGGGGACAAGGCTAGGCGGGCTCCGGGGCGGGGGACCGGGGCGTGCGAAATCAGGCGGAGGGGAGGCCTGGTGAGCTGGGGCTTGGGGTGAGCCCGAGCCGGTGGAGGCGAGGACAAAACGAGAAGTGGCGGAGGCCCGGCTGGGACGGGACAGGGCGCGCGGGCAGGGAGCGGGGCCCCGGGCGCCCGCGGGAAGGGCCTCGGGGCGGCCCTGGGGGCGGTGCCGGGGGCGGAGCGGGCCTGGCGCGGCTGCATTAAGTGAAGCTCATGGAGACTGTGTGCTCTAGTGCCTTGCGGCGGAGGGAGGCGATGCTCGTGCCCCGCCACACGTCGCTGCTGTCCGGGGAGCTGCAGAGCTGGGGCGAGCCGGAGACGTTGCTGGGGCCGGGGAGGGAGGCGGGCACCATGCCGGGGAAGGCGGGCTGGTAGAGGTGTGACTGCAGCCCCGCGCCGTTGGAGCCCGCCAGGCTGTTGGATAGGCCCATGGAGTTGGGCGGCGGCCCCGCCGCCAGGCTGCACTGGGACAGCGACTGCGCCATGGCTTGCTGCCGGCCGAGCGCTGGCGGCAGCGGCAGCTGTGACACGCCCGGCATGGCGGCCGCCGCCCAGCGGGTGTCGTTGGCGTGGAAAGAGCACAGGCTGTCGCCCATGGCGGCGGCGGCGGCGGCGGCGGCTGATGGGAACTGAGGCAGGCCTGGCGTGGGCAGCAGCGTGCCCGGCGCGCGGAACACATTGGTGGTCTTCTTGCGCTTCTTCCACTTAGCGCGGCGGTTCTGGAACCAGACCTGGAGCGGGCGGGGCGGGAGACACACACCGCGCGGTTAGGAAGCCGGCAGCTGGGGGGGGCGGGCGCTCGAGCCTGAGAAACCGGCGTCACATACACCCACTCGGGCCCAGGCGGAACCAGTGCCCGAGGCCCGACCCCCCACCCCCACCCCCCCCACACACACCCAGCCAGGTCAAGTCAACTGGCGCCTCTTGCACCTACCAAGTGCCAACTCCCGGGGTCCTGAGTGATCACGCCCCCGGGGGCTTACACACAGTGCGAACAGCACCGTGCCCAGTGCTCAGCACGCCCCTGCACGCTGACATTCTGTGCACCGCTTAGCTGCACATGTCTGCAGGCAGGCATGTGTCAAGGCTGGACCCACAGGTGTACAAATGAAGATAAACACGTGTACCCATGTGGCTTAATCGCGTGCCTTATACCGCTGATGGGGTATAGAATTTTCAGAGACGCTGGAAATTTGGAAATTGATGAAGGGCCGTGCGTGACCTACCCAGTTTCAAAATCGAAAGACGAAGGAAAATTCCTAACGCCACGGATGACAGAGCGCAGAGGTTAATATGGTGATCCACGTGGGAAAGGGAGCGCCGCTGAGCGAGTGTTGTCTGGGTCGCCGCCGTGGCTTTCTGACTCATAGCGAGAGGTACTAGTGACATAGGTCTCCGTGTCTCATCCTGAAATCCCTCTAAAGGCATCTTTATCTGAGCTGAGCGGGGGTGCTGGAACCTGCTGCCAGAGCCCTGAGGCCCAGGGGCCTTCAGCTCTATTCTTTCCAGGAAGTTACCTAGGATCCTAAACAGTAGCAAAGCCTCCCATTCCCTCAACCCCCATCCCCACGTTTCCTCTATAACCTGAAAGCAAATTTTCTGATGCTACAAATTAAAGAAGGTCAAGTTTAAAGCTCACGCGAGTTATGAGTCAAATTCAATTTTGCTAGATAAAACTATGTGTCTTTATAAAAGGGATGTGTATAATAAAATAAACTCCACATGAAAAGAAGCCGCCTGCTCGTTTTTTTAACACTGATCCTGGTATTTCAGACGTGACCAGACAAATTTGCCTATGGATGTTAAATTCACTACCACGGGGGAAGGAAGGGTTCTTTCTAAAAGATATCAAGTAAACTGCCTGACCAAGATAATCTCCCATTTCCCCATATTTTAATCTGATTTAAAAAAAACAACAACCCAACATGCCTACTTGGCAGGCTTGAGGTTTACCGTGCAAATATATAAAGCATGAGGAGCACAATTCAGGTACTGATTGAGTTTCCTCTTAGAATTTAGCCAACGCAACTTGACCATCGTATTCGTGGCCAAAAGATTATTCATCCGTTAATCCAAACTCTTAGTGTTTATTCTGCAAGCTAAAGCATCATGAGTAAGGACGTTCCAGACCCCGTTCTCGGCAAACCAGCTGTGCACGGCGGTTTGTTCACACCCTTGCAGGTGGAGGCACACTCTCCGCTTAGGAGTGTGAATGGCATTTTGCAATCTAGAATTCTGCCCGCCTTCGGTCCGGCCCTGGCCTGCTCTACTACACCCGCGCCATCGTCTACCACTTTCTCTTTCTCTGGTTTCTACTCCATTTCCCACGTTTCTGTTCACCCCAGTGTCCAGATGGGGTAAAGACGCTGGGTCCCTTCCCTGCTAAAGCCCCTTGAGTTGCTGGTGCGGGGGATTGATGAGGCCGCAGAGGCCGGGTTGGTGGCTGGGATCAATGCGGCCCGCCGCAGATTGAGCTGTTAGCGGCCTTTCGCGGAGGGTAACCCCCCAGGAGCCAAAGAAAGCATAGCTAGGTGGCCTCGGGCCGTAGGTCACTTTGCATTACTCATCCAAGGCTGCCTCCGGGGGAGGTAGACCGGATGGAGCCCTAGACAGGGACGGGTGTCTGTCCAACCGGTCCTCGCACCTCACTCTCCGCACCCGGATATGTTTTGAAAGATAACTATAAATTAAAGACGGGTTCCTGACACCTTGCAAGTGTCAGTGAATCCCGAAATTTTTGAAGGTTTGGGGCTGACATGGGGAGGAGGTTGTTGGACTTGCGTAGGGAAGTGGGGGAGAGAAGCTGAAACAAGAAGGCGGGGTGATTGTCGGGTAGAATTTCTGTAGAAAACACGCCCGCTACCAAGGTTTCTGAATCTCAGACACAGGCCGAAAAGAACAGCTGTCAAAGAACTAAATACTATAGAAATAATCGAAAAATCGTGCTCAATTATATTTGAGGGTTAGTAGTCAAATGATGGCTGCAAAATTTTTTATGTTTCATGGGTTACTGGGTTTGGGGGGTTAAAAATCAGCGTGGGGTCTGAGCACCTTCGTTCCAAGCTATGATGCATATGTTTTTAAAATGTGAATGTTTCCACTTGAAAACTAGAGCATGACGGATTAAAATACAGGCAAAACCTAAGGGAGATTTTGAGAATGCACAGATGACAACTCCAGGAAATATATTAACCGCAGCCACGCGCCAACTTTGTACTCAGTTTGAAATGCAGCTCTTCTTGAAAATGCTTAATACAACAGTGAGAATCTAATGGAGGTTGGAATTTAAAAATCCACTTTCGTGATATCTGCTGTTACAGTAATATAGACATACTGTAAATGTATTTTAAAATATATAGCCCGTTTAATTCCCCACCTATAAATGGCTCAGCAATAGAGAGAGGGAGAAAGAGTGAATACTGAATATTACTTTTCCCCCTCGAAGCAAACGCTTTATGAAGATCTCATTGGAATCCAGCAAATGATTAATGTGAAGATTTGGGAGGAAATCTGGGGAGCTGTATTAAAGCCTAGATCTCAGGTTCATTTCGATCAGCCAGCCGTGAACTCTGGGCCGAATTCATTACACTTTAATAGTGCTGGGAGAGGAAGAAAATGCAATTTCTCATTCCATTAGAAAACTAGAAAATACTCTCAGCTTGTCCCCCTATTAAGATGTGGCAGGTGACAGGGCCATTCTATGGGACACGGTCAATGGAATTACAGCACATTATTTTTGTTCATATAAAATATTGAAAGGCAAGCCTGACTGTGCAGAAGTTATTTCACTGATTTGGTTTTTATGTAAATAAAATATTGAAAGTTAATTAATCCGTGCTAGAGACTAATGATTATGCTTATTATATTGCATTTGATCGCGTAATTTGCATGATTCTCGCATTGCTGCTTAATAAGCCATTCCAGGTTATAAATAATTCTGAAATTGGTTTCTAATAATGGCATGCTATAAAAGGAATGGTTTTATTACACTCGCCAGAAAAGGGGAGCGATATCAGACAAGGAATTGGCTTCCATGTGAGTAGAGGTGCTTTAATAAATACTTAAAGTATGATATATACCAGATATAGATAAAAATAAGTATGTTGAATCATTTAGTGAAGAATCAGAAAGCATCTTTAAAAACATACAATTGCAATAAATTAAATGTTTAGATCATTTTTAATCAGTGCAGTGGCCCACGTACTGAAAAGTATGTGTGGCAATCTGTTAACTATAAAGAAAACTATGAAATACTCATCATATAAGAACATAAACCAATTACTATTTAATTTGAATTTGGTCAAGGAGCAATGGTACAGTGAATTGTGAAGTAAATATATTTTCCATAAATTATTTTTGCATTACATTACATAATGTTAATCATTTTGAAATGTTAATTAAAAAGGTTATGTTGATCTGATTACTTTTTAAACTATGGAACATTATTTTTTAAAATATTGAAATTGCCGTTCTATTAAATTGTTCCTATCAGCAGCCTCAAGCTATTATCTTTGGTTGAACATTATGCTAGAACAATTAAAGTACTTTGTCTCTTTCTTCTTGATTATTCTTTTGTGTACTTTTTGAAAATAACTGCTTCTATTACATAGTTTGTATTTTATTTCATTTACAACTTTTTTCATTAAAAGAATCACTGTCGTTAACCTTTGGAAGATCTAATAAAGTTTAATAGACTTCATTTTCTTTTCTTATAAAGTCAGTTGTCCAATTATATTTTATTTGTGATTCTAAGTTCTATTTTAACTTAAACTAATTATCAATATGTCTAGATTAAGCAACAGATTTTTGCTCTTTAAAACAAAAATTATTAGATAGTATTTCTCTCAAAGACAAAAAACAAATTTGTGAATTTTGAACCTACAGGGTTTTAACAAGCCAGTATTATTAGCAGTAATGGAAGTATTAAAATTATGTATTTCTGTTAAAGTTTGAACTCAACTTCAGATTTGAAAAGAGGTGCAAGGTAAAATTTTTTGAAGAGCATTAATAATATATATCTGCACAATGCAATTAACATTCTTTTGGTGCTCCATATTCATGGCCTATGGTTCAAGGCTTCCAGAGTTTACTAACAAAACCACCCAGACTTATATTGAGTAACAATGTTAATCTATGTTATAGCCTGAACATTATTAATTTGTCCATTTTAGTTCCCCAGTTACATTCATCTGCTGATTATTTAGAACGGAAGCATACACTATTTTTCCAGGTTAGACTATCTTTAAAATGCCCAATGAAGCCCGAAATATTCAACACTGTGGTTATGGACAACCTTTCTCTTACTTCTTAGATCACATGTGAAATAACTGAAATCTTTAAACTTAATTTGTAAAAGCATCAAAGCTGAGGTTAACACTCCGGATAACGGACAGAAAATACCACGCACAAAACAGGAAAGGAAGGTTTTCAGCACCCTGGATACCTCAAGATTAAGTGCGTATCTTAGAATTTCACCTCCAGCACCTGCCCACAAAATATTTGATACATTGTTTTCATTATTTTTAAAGGCGGAAATATGGTATTCATTTGGGCTTATGTTTGTATTCTCCAATACTCAGATAAGCTACAGGTGTGGTTTTTAAAGTTACATATAATTTACAACTTGGAGGATGGTTGGACGAGAACAAGGGGTCAGTAATTATTTTGTCTGCCACCTGTCAGTCTTTCCTGCCCTAAATGTCCTGTATTAAGATCGGTTATCCAAAACAGAAAACCTTCATTTCCCCCCCAGTTTCCTTAGGGGGAAAGCAAGGCTCATAGGCTGTGGGGGATTGCTACAGCTGCCCCCAGCGCATTGATCGACCACCGAAGTTCAAATCCTTTGCAAACATCAAAGCTAGGGATATTTTGCCTGAGAGCGAGCGGCAGGAGGGAGATATTCAGGAGAATAAAGCTACACCGTGAAACCCAGGTGAGGATCTCTTTTAAAAGGCACCCATTGCGCCTTATTTTTTCCCTTTTCACGTTTTCTTCACAATTGTTGCATCCCTCCATTTATCCATGCTCTTAACCTAAGCTCATTAGTGGGTAACGAAATGCTTGTCGATAACGCGAGCCGGAGTGGAGGTGAGCGCTCGGCTTAGCAGCCTGGGAGTCGCGGAGCACGGGAGACTCGGAGGTTCCCTTCTCAGGAGGAAGGAGGCGACTTAGCAGTCGAACGAGGCCGGCTTCGCTTTTGAAGAGTTTTCGCTGGGATGTGGCTATACGGGTGGGAGGTTGAGGCCCTGCCTGTCCATTGGGGGATGGCGGTCAGGGTCAGTTTCCGGGCAGAGGAACTAACTCGACTTAAGAAAGCGTAGGCTTCTGAAGCTCAGCCCAGAATCCCGGCAGGGCAAGAAAGGACCCCGCTTCTTTTGCCCACATCCTCCCGCCCCTTCCTCGTCGTCTGCCCCGGCGCCCACGCCCGGCGTACCTGCACTCGGGACTCGGTCAGCCCGATACGCAGCGCCAGCTCCTCGCGCATGAAGATGTCCGGGTAGTGAGTCTTGGCGAAGCTCCTCTCCAACTCGTTGAGCTGCGCCGGAGTGAAGCGCGTCCGGTGACGCTTCTGCTTTTGTTGGCCCTGCTGCTGGCCGGCTTGGCTGGGATTCGGGCCTCCTTGGGGCCCCGGCTGCTTGTCCGGGTCCTTTGCGCTCACTGCCAGCGAGGCCGGCGTCGAGCCCACGGTGGTGATGTCCTCCCCGGGCAGCAGAGTGGCTCCCTCGACCGGATCGGAGTTGGGCGCTAGGTCGCCCGGATGGCCCCCGGGGTCCGAGCCCCCCACGCCCAGCCTACACTTCACCGCCTCCCGGTGACCCAGAAGCTCGGCGGCATCTTTCATCCCTGAGGAGGCAAGGGGATCGAGGTCACTACCTTCCTACCGAGGCCAGGAAGGACTGTCCCCCCACCCCCCAGCGCTCCTCCTGCAACCCCATCCTCGGCTCCCTCCGCGCCCACGTTCGCTCGACGGAGTCAACTCCCGGGAAACTCGGCTGGGCTCCCCAGGTTTTGCACAGCCAGGCTGGAATCCCATCTCCGGGCCCTTTCCCCTCGCTCCGCAACCTGGCTCTCGTTCAGCAGCACATCTTTCGTCTCTCCCACAACGATACACTCCCAACCCCGGCAATGAGTCCCTTTCAGAAACCGTACCCTTGGCGCCCTAGGAACCCGAGAGCGTAAACGAGAGGCGAAAGGGAGAAAGAAAAGAAAATTAAACGATTCCTAGTTTGCTACCCCACCTGCGTGCGCTTAGGCAGCCTGACGAACTCTATCTACCTCCGGCCCTCAGCAGATTCTCTCTCACTTTCGGAAGAAGAATAAGTCTCCCAGCCTTCCACTCCCCGAAATCAACTCAAATCAGCTCCGCCTCCCCCTCAAATCAGAGAAAGTGCTTGGAAAATGGAATCACATCCATCACCAAAGATTCCCAAACCGGAAACCCAGACAGCATTAAAGAAACTCCAGTAAACTCTATAGGAATAATAGTGAATCAAACTTTAAAGAATTCAACTTCTCTTTCCGAAGAAATAAAAGGCGCGTTCCTCTCAGCTATTGGCAGTGTCCGGTCTTTTGCAGGCGAAGGTACCTGTGAGGATGAATTTGGTTTTTCTCCTTTCTCAATGAGCACACTTAGCAAATCCGCTTGTATTGCAACGGCTTCTCCTTCACGCCAGAGTTTTACAAATTCGACCATACTTAGATGAGGAAGGAAAAAGGAGGTCGTGGGGAGAGGGAAGCAGAGGGAAAAAAGAGGAGAAAGAAATGCCAAATCAAAGTAAACAGGAGGGGAAAAGAAAGAAAGAAAAACACCTCCAGACAAATTATCACGGGGTAGCTCGCCTTTCAAAAAATAATAATCATAAGGGGGGGAGGAGGGAAGAGAAAAAAAATAGGAAAAACAAAAAGTAGCATTTCCCAACTCCTTTTTCAGATCTACATATTCCATAGATTTTTTTTTAAAGACGATGTTAAATCAAATTAAACTTTAATGCAGCACAATTACTTTTAAAGAAATTAGTCCATTTAGGGCACATTAAGGTAAAATAAGGAACAAATTGACAATTTCCTGCCCAGGCTTCTCCTGGCTGCCCGGGCGAGAGGCGCTCACTCACCTAGCCTGGCGTCCAGGAGGTCGGCGTGAGACAACATCGCGCACCGCTCCAGGGCGAAAGCTGTTCCCCCCCAAATTTTAGCGGCTTTAAGTTATTTAAAATAGATATAAGCTATAAGCTATACGATATAGACATATATAGATCACCTAAATGAAAGAAAATTCGGTTTGTGGTTAAAAAGGGGGCTTCTTGCATTATAATGTCCTTTAGAGAGACGGGGAGGTGCTTAACAGTTGAATGAACCCGTGAGCAGCTCGGCGAGGGGACCAATCAGGAGGGCAGCCTGCAAATGTCAGCGCCCGGAGAGTCCCCCACTCCGCCCGCCCGCCCGCCCGCGCCCGCCCGGAGGAGGCGGTGGTGGCAGCTCTGGCGGCTCCAGCCCCGAGCAGCAGCTAAAGCAGTGGTGGCCGCCTCGCCCTCGCCCTGGGGTTCTGGGCCAGACCTCCGTTAGTGCTGGCTTCCCGGTGATTTTCTCCAGGCACGCCTTTCCTTCCCTCTCCCTCCCTGCTCGCTCCAGAGACGCAGTTCTGTCTCTTTGAGCTAGCATCTTCCTAGGGCAGAGGGAAGGCAGGGGACAGCGCAGGACATGACCCCCGCGTGACCCAAGAGTCTCCCCCGCCCGCGCGCTCTGGGCAACATTGGTCTGCCTCTGGCTGCGCAGGCCTGCCAATCCGGAGCACAAGGACACACCGCGTCCTCCAGAACGCGCCTAGACTTCGCTGCTGCCCAGCAGGCCTGGGCCTCGGGTCCAGACACCCTAGCTGGGACCCCGGGCCTACAGACTCCCAGCCCTCTGCAGGCCGAGAGAGCAAAACAGGGAATTTACTCCCCCGGAGCTTCCACGGCTAGCGTGCAGTGTTGATTCCTGCACTTTGCACCCTTCCCGCCCCACTCCCGCTGCTGCGCGGGGCCCACGCTTGCAACTTAGCCAATAACCCGCTCCTTTGGTCAAAGTTTCTAAGTTCCGCTTGGCTCTCAACTCCACTTAAGGCTGTAAATAAAGTTAAATGCTCTTTATTTTCCTCTTGAATATGTTAAACTACTTGAACAATTTAAAGTGCTGTGCACAAGTGAAGCGAACCATTTCTAATGTTCTGATTTTTCAGAGCCAGCCAACAACAAAGTTTAGATTAGTAATATATTTCTAACCAGAGTAATTTTCAAGATCATTAGGCATTTATGTAATTAGTGCCAAATCTATAAGCTTTTATTACGATTATTAGAGTAAAATCAGTATAAATTTGTACTAATTTACTACTGTTTAGACTTGGCTGTCAAGCCCTGAGGTTCTTATTGTAAATGATAACTGAGGAAATTAAGTGCAAAATTCTGTACCATTTCTGATCTGCTCCTAAACAATCCGTTTCAATTGTATTTGTAGCAGAACATAATGCCCCTTTAAAGTTATTTGACTTGTATTTTTATTTGTAACACAAGAAAAATGCCCACTACCCCAGGCACAATGAAAACTGATATTTACTACTCTCAACTTGATTAACATTGATTTTTAATTCGAGAGTGATGCAATTAAGATTATTCATTTAGTGCAAATAAAGCTTCCACAAAAGGGTGGCCCTATGAAGTCTGTTTTAAATAATACCGAGCAAATGGCTTTTTTGTTCGCCGTCCAATTGACTTACACAAAACATTGGAAATGCTGCCTGAGAGCAGATGCGAGAGGAATTGTGTGTGTGTGTGTGTGTGCGCGCGCGCGCACACACGCGCGCGCCCCTTTAGCTACGTGTGTGACAGGGACCGAGCAAGGAGACAAAGGAGGCGGCAAGGCGAACTCTGTGGCAGTTTGCTTCCTCCTCCTTCTCTGCTACAGTCAGTTCCCTTCCTCCCATGCACACACACGTGCGCGAGCGCACACACGCACACACACGTGTGAGTGCCGGGGATCAGCCACCCGGGTTGCTTCCGAGCTGCGGAGACCGTTTCCCTCGAAGCCCCGGGCCTGGCCGAGCTTCAGCGGCCGCCGCAGCCGCTGCCGACGCGGCCTAAGTGGGGCTGGGGCGCCGGGACCGCGGGCTCCAGCGTGGCGGAGCCAGGGCGGCGGCGGCGTGCGCGGGAGTGGCGAGGGCGTTTGGCAAGCGCCTAGTGTATTTTGGAGAAAGGGTTTGCTTGGGAGGAGAAAACCTAGTAGACCTAAAGCAAATAGAGCCCCTGCAATAAAAGTTTCCCCTTCCCCCAGACAAACACCCAAATTTAGACTCAAGGCGCCGGGCGTGCGCGGCCGGAGGCGGGACGGAGGCCCCAGCTGTGCCTGGGCTCCGCAGCGCGCACCTACGGAGCTGCGCGTTACCGGGGACTCGCAGGGCGTTTGTGCCCGCCTGGGTCCGCACGAGGGTTATTCAAGACCCGAACACGGGGGCGGAGGTACCGAGAAGTGAAAGAGGCCGAGACAGGGGTCCTGACGGAGGCGCCCGGCTCCTCCAAACAGGCCGGTGGGCGAAGGCCCGCGCTGGGCACGTTCCGCATCCTGTCTGGAGGGAGGGAGGAGAGGCTGCGACCTGGGGAGAGAAGGACGCGGGGCCCCCGTCTACACCCGTGTGTGCACAAGCGCTCGTGTTCTCGTCCCACAGGCGTCCCCAGAAGAGCCACCGGCCGTGCAGCGTCCTCCCACACGCACTCGCTCGTATATTCTGTTTTGTTGTATCTTTCAGGTCGATAAATAAATGTGTAATAGTTAATGTGAAGACACATCAGAGTAATAACAATGGGACGAAATCAAAGGATTATCCATCTCTGTTAGTAACCGCTGAATAACAATGTTGCGGCGTGATTGATAGCCCGCTTCATTTTATGACTTTTCTATTGGTCTTGATTTTTATAGCAGTATAAACAAACTAAATCATTTCTTCCAAGACTTCAGAGCATAAGCATGGGGGGAGGGAGGGCATACGGGGGGGGGGGAAGGAAATCTGAGAGTTGGAGGGGGTGAAGAGGGCGGTGTGGGGCGTCTAGGTGGGGAGGGCGCAAGCTGGAACTGGAGCCCGGAGTCGCGAGCCGGCTGCCAGCGGGCGTGGCGAGAAAAACGACAATAGTCTGGGTGTAAAATGCTCGCCCCCGCGCTGGGTTCCCTCTCGGTAGCTCGTTTTGGCCACTGTCTGAATCCACCCGGGCAGCGCCTGAGATGTATTTCCCAGTTTTATTCCCCGTCATCTTCCCACGTTCCTGGGGCAGCCGGGAAAGTGCCGGTCAGGCCCACTGCTATTGATAATTTAAGGCATTTCCCACATGATCATGGGAACTGAGGTCCCTAACAAGGCGAGGCTTTAGCGCCATGGCCCCCAAATCTTCGGAATGACAAGAATGTCTTCAGAAATCACTTCAAAGCAAAGTAAAAGGATTTTCTATGACGGATCCAGTGATTTTTCCTCAATAAATAGGCTTTAGATTGTTACACACACGTAGAAGTGGAACAAAGGGAACTACCAGAAAATATATTGGTTGCCCCTAATAAAATTTATTTAGACAGTTTACTTCTCATAAAAAATAGAGATTGAATTTTGTACAAGAGCCTGCCAAGGGGCGATGCACAGGGAAATCATTTTTTTCTTTCTCCCTCCCTTCCCCCCCCCCTTTTTTTTAACGAAGCACAAAGAGCACTTAAAGGCCAAGAAAACCTCTCCCGCTCCCGCCGGTCCCGGCGCCCAGACCGAGCCAAGGAACTTTGTAGGTGTGAGAGAAGTCGGTTTTCTGGGAGATTATATATATTCATATATATATATATATACACATATATGTATAAACCAAAACCCTGATTGCTGATTATGAAAACTACAAGGACAACAACTACAAAATCGGTGTCTTTCCTCCCGCTTTGCCACCCTGACCCAGAGCAAGGTTTAGAAATATGGGTGTGGCTGGATGGGGAAGTGGGGATGGGATGGGAGGTCCGGAAAGCAAGTGTTTTAATGCTAGGTATATGCTGATTAGGTTTGTATTTCTAATTTTCTCCCTAATTGTATTTCTGCGTTTATTGTGAATCCTTTGTAGAGACAGAGAGAATAAAAATGTATACTGGATGCTCTTGAAGAATTGGGTAGTGTGCCCAGTGCCCTGACTGCTTTTTCCACTTCCAGAAACCTCGCGTGTTAGTAAATGTAACTTTCGGCTGCTTGGGTTGTTTGTAAACTGCTCTCTTTCCTTTGCAGACAGTGGGCTGAAATATGGCGCGTTATTATTCACATTCCTGCTATTAAATGCTGAATTGTAACATTGTTCCCTTTAATGAGGAGCGCCTCCCTCAATAATTAACGATCTCACATTTTCCTATTTTCTTGCCTGATGAAAAGAATCAATTTTAATTCGTGGTAAATTACAGTCATGCTTTTGGGTATTATTTGCTTACAGAGAACAAATCAAGTGACTTGTGCACACTCCTGTTTACTTTTCCAGATATGCAATAAACCAAACTCAATGGCAAATCAGATCGTGTTCCTCGGGCCCTCCTTAGAACCTCAAAAAGAATAAAGGGCGGGGGCAAACACTCGAGGGAAAAACGGGAAGCTCTCAAGTCCACTGCGTTTGACACATGGTGACCACTTTTGCCCATTTCTTGTCCCAAGTGCCAGAATGGATGTTCCCCCCAGCCCCCACCCCCCTTAACTCCCGCCTCGGACAGGACTCAGTGATCCACACTAGGTTTTGGGGCTGTTTGATGTATGGCTCGTTTGGGGGAAGTGGATTTGAGGGTATAGTGAGTAGAAGGAAGGAGATCTGGGAGAACAGCCAAGTTTCTGGGAAGGGGTGACAGGCACTTCCACACTTCTCTGCATAAAAGAACTCTCTAGAGGTTCCCAGCAAAAGAGACCACAGCCAAAGAGGTTTTGGCTGAGTGCTCCCGCCCAGCCACCGCGAAAGCCCCCTCGGCTCGCCTTCCGCCGGCGGCTCCCTAGCGCTGAGTGAGCGCCTTTATTCCCTAGCCAAACTGGGCTGCGCCCAGGCCAAACGTTCATTCTCTAGGCCTCCTTGGGCCGGGGGCGCGGGGACTCCCGGCTGCTCTCGGCCCGGCTGTCCCACTGATGCCACCGCGGGAGCCCGTAGCGGTCAAAATTCCTTGCCCCGGATCCCCAATGTGGGAACTAAAAGCCAAGGGCCCTCACTCCGGGCATTTTTTGATGCGCTGGGAGCTGGGGCCGCTTGCGCGTGACGCGTGTATTTGTGTGCGCGTTTGTGTGAGCAGCATGTACCCACTGCCTGCACACCCGAACCGCGGGGATGTGCCGCGGGCGGCGGCGGAGGAGAAAACTCGCCCCCAAACAGTTTGATTTCCCACCCTTCCGGGAAGCCTGTGGCCATACACGACCCCAATATATACTTTTTTTTCTGCAATAAACAACACAGTTTCCCATACATTCGAGTTTGCAAACTACAACCATAAAGTCTACTTGCATGGCTCTTCGTGAGCGCCGGGGCTTGCTTATTTTTTTAATCTTTGCCTTCTAACAACTAACATCCACCGCCTTCGACGCAGATAGCTCGGCACAAAACAATGACGGATCAGTACCCGCCTCCCCTGACTCCGTAGCTCATCTTTTTTGCCTCTAGCCCTGTAATTTTAATGGCCCCAATTAGCCAATCGGAATATAATAAGTGACATAGAGATTTTGTTTGTATGTATGTTAAATTCGCTGCTTTTCTGATTTCTATTTACTCAGGATAAATAATCATATATCAGTTATTCAGTTAGGTGACAAGGCTAGTAATTGGAATAAAAAGAAAAGCATCTCATCCTTATCTCTTTCTATAACTAGATATAGCGCTAATAAGACTGCATCAATCTTATCTAGCAAATAAATAAAATAGACAAACAAACAAATTCGCCTCCAACAAGTTAATGCGGTGTATCTGAGTGGAAAGTAGATATTTTCACGCATTCTGGAGATGAGGAGTGACTTTTAATAAAATCACAAGAAAAACAAATGTAATTCTGTAAGCCATTTCTTGGAGCCGTCGGCGCCCACCTCCTCCCCCACCGCACTCCGGGTCCGGCTCCACAGTCCCGACCTTTTCCTTTGCATAAGCAGTTAGTCCAAGTTTAGGACTGACGCCGGGGCTAAGCTTCACCCGCTACTTTACACTCGGGGCGGGGGGCCTGTGGGCAGACGGAAATATTCTACGGATAGTGAGCCTTCTTCACATAGAACTTTCTCTTTCCCTATTTTCCTTTCTTTGTCGTCCTGCCCTTGCTTTTCCTTTCGCTTCCTTTTCCCTCTTCCCTTTATCCTCTCTTCCTCCTTTCTCTTTCCTGCCTTTTCGTGTTCCCCCTCTTTCCTCTCACTCTCCTTCCGTTCTCCCTCCTTGCCCCTGTCCCTCCGTCTCCTCTTCCACCCGCTTTTTCTTCCCCTTTTTCTTTCTCCCTCTCCCCTGGTCTCTATTCCCCTTCCTCTCTTCTTTCTTTTCCCTCCCTCCCCCACCGTTTCCCTCCCTCCCCCTTCCCACACCCCCTCCCCTTAGCCCGAGTGAGGCTAATTCCGGGCGTCTATATTCACTCAATTAGAGAAATCTACAGAGAAGATCGATCTTCCATCTGCAGACATGCCAGCTTAACAAATTAGATTCTTGTTTCGTGCAGGTGATTTGGTGACAGTTGGGGAATTAGAAGTAATAAGTTGTTGTGTTTGAGCCCGGGCCCCCGCCCCCCGCGCGCGCCCCTCCCCGCCCGCAGGCCCCCGGGCCGCGGCCGCCGCCCCGGCACCCACCGCCGCACCCCCCGGCCGGCCCGCGCCCCGCGTCGCCGCCGCCGCATCCCCCGCCGTAATTAGTGCTGCTGCCCTCCATGTGGGCTCGATTAAACCGTGATTTAGCCGAAAGAAATATAATTATGGCTGCAAATAAAATAATCAGCATTGAAGAGCGATTTCCTTAATGAGATGGAGCGGTTGCACGTCACGGAGTAAAGGGGTCTCATTAAGAGGTGGTAATGAGGCTTGGGTGGATGGTGCAGTTACCAAATCGCCCAACTCCTCGGCAGGCCCGGCCCGCTCGCCCGAAGTGGCCGCAGCCCAGCCTCCCGCGGTCCCGCGGGCTCGGCCGGGCGCCCGGGCCTGTGCCGCTCGGCCCCCAGGGGGCGCAGCTCCGGCCTCCGCGCTCCGGCCCGAGGGGGCGCGGGCGGGACGCAGCGGACGCCGGCGGCAGCGCCAGGCGAGCGGCCACCGCCTGCTCTGCGGTCCCCGCGGCCGGGCCCGCTCGGCGTCGGGAGCCGGGTTGACGCCAACGACTTCGCGGACAGCGGTCGTTGGAGGAGCCGGTCGGAGCCAGGAGCCCCTGGCTGGGGCGGGTGCAGGGAATCTCGGGGCGCGGGTGGGAGCCCTCTCGGCGCGCTGGGAGGTGGACCGGGAAAGAGAGTGTCACAGCGAACAGGGGCCCAGAGGCAGGGGACACCACTGCGGGACGCCTCGGCGCGGGTAAACACTGTCTTCACACTGGCTTGGCGTCCTGGTGTGGAAGGGCCTTGGGGGTTCTCATTCCCTCCCCGTCGTTTTCAAAACTTTATTCAAGTACCGACAAGGCAGGAACTCTGTCTCACCACCTCCTCAAAAATAAAGTCTTGAATAAATGATGCCAAAGATTTTTTTAATGGGTAGCTCTGATCTTTGTGGTTTATTAGACTATGAATTCCCACTTGACATCAAGGTCTGTACACACGCATGTCCCAATCTCCAGATGGGGTGACACCTCACTGTTTATTTCGAATTAGATTGTTAACCCTGTCCTGGATCCAGTTACATTTGGAACCATTCTTAGTTGGACGAGGACACTCACGTCATCCTCACATAGTGACTAATGAGGCAGCTGACATATTTTTCCTTCTTCATCCAATCAATATTTACCCAGCACCTACTATATTCTAGGCATTGTGTTGGACAATGGGCGGAGGGGAAGAGAGGTGAACAGAGAGACAAATGCTTGGCCTGCAGGGAATTTTTCAACCATGGTGGACTGTGGCCGTCAGGCATTTTGCACCGTGTGGGAGGCAGGGGTAAATCTGAGAAGTAGCTCTGAGAAGTAGCTCAGATTTACCCTCCCACCTTTGAAATCAATATTCGTTACACACCCAAGATCAAGGGATCCTGAGGAAGAAAGTAATTTGATAAATTAACTTTTCTTTTAGGTGTTAGGAGTTAATGTAATACCCTTTATAGGATGTTCCCATTTTAAAAGAGGACAGTAAGGAGAGGCAGCTTGAGTCACAGATGCCTTTGAGAATCTGAAGAAAGCTATGGACCTCCTCCCATTAAAATGCATATATTTTGCAAGCAACTTCAGGGAGTTCAGGCCCCCCCCCACCAGCCCCAGTTTATGAAAGAGTGGTATCTAGGTGAGACTTTAATATTTGTGATTAAGACCTTCAGAGAAGAAATAATACAAATCTCCAGAGGAGTTTTATCAATAATCTGAATCTAGGGAAGAGCTGAGTCAAGAATCAAAAATAAACTGTCAAACCAGTAAGTTCCAAGAAAATAACTGGTTTGAAGATACATGCAGTCTAACAAATTTATAACAAATTCCTATCTTTCATCTGACCCAAAAGAGGTTGGTATTAATCCAAGCCTATATAAAATTTTTCCATGTTGCAGAGAGTTGTCAGGAAACCTACTTTGTCAGTGGGCCATTCTTGCCCCAGACAGACACAGGCCCTGGGCAGCTGGCACTCTGGCTGGGGGTGGGGGACAGCCTCACACAGTGGTGTGTCATTAATCCACAGACCTTGCCCTGGATGGAGGTGCAAGTGAATGTGATTAAAATTCACACACTGGGACCACAGGGAGTGAAGAGTGATTAAAAGTCTGTCTTAAGCCCACTAAAGCCCCCAAATCCAGAGCTTAAGCTAATTCTCTCATTCACTCCCCAAAGACATTTTACACATTAGGGCCTTAAACCAAGCAGCAGAGCTGCCTTCTCCACCCTCTGATGCTTTCTCAAGATGCTAACATATGGAACCAGAGAGTCTTTTCTAGGCAGAAGATAGTTCTTTCCTGGCAGCTTTAGAACAGGATTTATTCTCCCCCTTCCTTAATTTTCAAGAGGTCCCCAAGTCACCCATTAGGAGGGATATTGACTTTTCCATATACATTTTCCTGCCATAATCTTTTTTTTTCACTTCCCACGAATCAGCTGTAATAGAGAGGGGTTATGTATTAGTTAGGATACATATCAGGCTGCTGTAACAGAGACCCCAAATAGAATAGATTAGAAAAGATGGAATTTTATTTCTTTCTCACATTCCAAGGGTCATATTACAAGGCTGAGATAGCAGCTCCAAAAGGTTGAGAATCCAGCCTTCTTTATTGTTGTCCTACCTTCCTCAACATTTGGCTTCCATCTTATGGTCTCAGATGGCTGCCCCAGGTCCTGCGATCACTTCTGTATTTCCAGTCAGCTGGAAAAGGAGATGAAAAAGGAGGCTCACCCCTTTCTTTTAAGGACGTGGCTCAAAAATGCATCTACCACTTCTCATAATGCATTGACCAAAATTTAATCAAATGGCCATACCTACCTTAGTAGAGACTGAGAATTGTAGTTTTTACCTGAACTAGTTAAAACATAAGAAACGAGGCCCCATGGCCTTCCTGCTCTGCGAGGGATATAATTGTTATCTTCAACATGGCCCTCACTTATAACTTGGCCTTCATCCTCATGCTGCCCCCATATACATACTGAAAGACTGGTGTGCTGTAGGGGTAGGAAAGGAGGGAAGTAACAGCAGAGAGGCCATTTAGAAGTGTGTTTCCCCAAAAATAAGACCTAGCCAGACAATCATCTCTAATGCGTCTTTTGGAGCAAAAATTAATATAAGACCTGGTCTTATTTTACTATAATATGAGACTGGGTCTTATATAAGATGGGGTATAATATAATATAATATAATATATATAATATAATAAATATAATACTAGGTCTTATATTAATTTTTGCTCCAAAAGACTCATTAGAGCTGATTGTTGGGCTAAGTCTTATTTGGGGGGAAACACGGTAACACAATAATCCTAGGGAGAAATAATGGTTGCTTATACCAGAATGAGAGCAGTGGAAGAAGTGATAAGTGGTTGGAATCTAGAAACATTTCTTAGGAAGAGCTGCCGATTTGCTTCCAGATGTGTGGCATGAGAGAGAAGAATCAAGGATAATACTATTCATTGCTCATCTATGCACTCATTGACTGTTCATTCATTCACTCACCAAATTGTAATTGAACCCTGGCAGTGAGCCAAGCACTGGGCTGGGACCTGTGGGTACAATGGCTACAGTGATGCCTTTCCAGTTAATGAAGAAAGATAGACAGCAGAGAAGTAAATACAAACATGATATGTATAATACAAAGCAAGTGCCAGAGGCTACGACAGAGTAACACAGAGGAAACTAACCCAGTATAGGGGCCTGGGAAGTGACGCGTAAACTGAGACACGAAGGGTACGTAGGAATTGGCCAGGGAATTGAGTTGAGATGGGGACAGAAGAGGAAGAATGGTCTTGTAAAGGAATTCTCTCCAAGTCCTAATTCCTTGTATGTCTTCATGTTGCCTGCGTGGGACAGCACATGGAAACCTGGGCTATGAAGTCTAGAAACTTGGACTTAGTTCATGCTGTTTCTTTAAAGAGAAAATGCTGAAGTTCAAGTTAACTCATTCAAATTTCTGAAGTTCAAGTTAATTCAATTCAATAAACAGTTGTAGGTTCTAGGCTGGTTACCAGCCCAAAGATAATAGCCCATGGAACCATTTAACTGAGAGCAGATAATAAAGTTGAAGCTGTTGAATTTTAGGAAAAGCAGAGGCATTCTCTATAAGGTCAGACTAAACCTCAAAGGATATCAACCTAGAGAGACATGCACCGAAGGGTGATGTGATCCAAATCTATCTCAGTAAGGTTACAAGACAGTAACTGTGGATTAGGACAAAACCCACAATCTTCAAAACAAACAAAAGGAAGTCTTTCATACAGGGCAAATTAAACTTGTGGAATTCATTCCCTCCAAGAGGTGGTAAAAGTACTGTATTTGTTGGGATGAAGAGTCAGTGGCTATAAAAGAGACAAAAAAACAACAACAGCAAAAAAACAACAGTGGCTTAAATAAGATAGAATTTTGTTTCTCTCCCATTTAATAGTCCAGATGTAAGAAAGCCAAGACTGTTATGGCAGGTCTATGATGTCAGGGACCCAGTCCCTTCTCTTGTTATTCTGCCTTATCCGTGTTGCTCAGGATGTCTCATCACCATGTCACATTCTAACCAGTAGGAAGGGAGAAGAGGGAAGAGGCGAATATCTTTCTTCCTCTAAAAGAACAAGCCTGACATGGTACACATCAGTTCTACTCAATCCTTTTGATTAGAACGTGGTCAAATGATGACACCTAGCTACAAATAAGGGTGGGAAACGGGGTGTTTATATTGGACAGTCATGTTCCAGCTAAAAAGAGGGGGTTCTGTTACTGAGAGAGAGGAAGGACAGACATACTGGAGGCCTCTGGCAGTTTTGTTGCACTAAAGGGTTCCTTTTCTTATTCAGAACTTCCAGGGTTAGCACTGAAAAGAAACTTTTCAGGAGTGTATGTGCAGGTGGAAAGGTTGGGAGATACTTCGGAACCACAAATCTCACCTTCTTCTTTGGGTCTTTTCACTTGAGTTGCTGCTATCCCCCAGGGGGTGCTGCCCCCTTAAATATTCTAGCTCAGACGTAGATCAAAACCTTTATCTGGGTTCTCTTAGCCAAGAACTTTCAAAGAGTTTACTACAAATATCAAGAGAACAAAGAAGAAATAAACACAGAAAATATGAGAAATTGATAAACTTCCTAGGTTACAAATCTAAGATATCTATTAACTTCCTTACTCTTGTCCCAAATGGTTCAGCCCAACTTCTCTGGCACCTTGACCATAGCTCTCATTCCCCAGTTCCCAACTTATCTCTGCATGAAGGATGCTTGTTTAATATTCATTATTCGGGACCTACCTACAGTACCTCCCAGATACCTGGGCAAACAGGTATCCTCTGCCTTGGACCTTTAGATGATCCCGATTGGACCTTCTCCAGCCTCAGCTCACCCAGAGCCCACTCTGCCCACCCTCAGGCCACCTGGAGCTCCAGAATTCCTGGCCCAACTTCCTGCGCCCAGAGCTCGTGTGGGCCTCTTCCCATGTAAGTCCATCTGCAGTAAGCATACCTCTAGGCCTGAGGGGGGCTTTGTGATAGGTATCATGGAACTTGAACAAGTGAAATCAGGTGACCACTTTTGTATGTGGGAGACCCCTTGCTGCATTGGATGCGTTTGGTTGGTAGGAAGAGAAGAAGAGGAAGCCCAGAGCTTGTGAGCTAGGACTCCAAAACTTCTAAATTGGAACTTGAACTTCTAGATTGTTACGAACATAAATGTTCAAGATCAAAAGATAGAACATATTTCAAGTAACAATTTGCTAGCTTGATTTATAATTTTAAAATATTGGACATACAGTATTTCGTCTTCTATTTGTAATCGTGCTCCAGGTCCTGCAAATGTGAGGGGTAAGCCTGGCTGTCTTGCCACATATTTTGTCATCTTTAAAGTCACACTGTGTGAGATTCCTTTCCTGCAGCTTATACTTCTAATTTCCAACTTGTGGAAGGCCACTACTGATATGCACGCATGCTAGCCTCTTGTTCCTCAGATTTGCCATGCACGTTCCAGCTTGGGGCCATGGTACCTTGCTGTTTGTTCCTTCTTCCAGAAACACACTTCTCTGGACCTTCACCTGGTTAGATCTATCTCTTCATCAGGTCTGCTCAAATGTTATCTCTGTAAAGAGGCTTTCCCTGAATTCCCCCCAAACCTAAAAAAAAAAAAAAAAAAAAAAAAAAGTCCCTTCAAAGAATCATATATCAGCATCATTCTTTATCCTTTATTTCTTACCTGGCTTTATTTTTTTAGCATAGCACGTATCACTTCCTGAAAGTGTACCATAAGCTTATTTGTTGATTGCCTCTTTCCCTGAGTAGAATACCAGTTTTGTAAGGGGTGAAACTTTGCCTTCTTACCTCAATATCCCTAGAGACTTGTGCAGTGCCTGATACATAATAACGTTGAAAAAAGTTTTTGTTGGATGAATGAATAAAAAAGCAGTTGGTAATCAGACATCCCAATTCAAGTTACACTTATTAAGTAATCGGAATTATGAAGGAGGGTTCATTCCTATAGGCATGTATGTCTCCCATTCAGGATCGGGACAAGCTGGCCAGCTTTGTGGAGCCCAGTCCAGAATGAGAGTGCACAATTACTTGATGGTGGGTGTCAAGATGCCCCATTATTGAAGAGCCCAGTACAGCCTTTGCAAGTGAAGCCAGGCTCTCCCCTTTCTCTTCCACGCTCACCTTTAAACCCGAGAACGTGAGCCCAGGAATTGCCACGTGATTCTCTGGTGGTGAGGGACTCAGTGTTTGGACAGGGGACAGGACTGAGATTTGATGTAGACAAAATAGGGGATGCTGGCTTGAAGGGTCCTATACTATCAGATCCAGAGGAGTCCGTAGGCCTTAGTGCCTAACATTTCCATTTTTAAAGATGAGAAACTGGAGTCCAGAGAAGTCAAAGTCTCATAATGGCTAGTGGAGAATTAGGGCTGAGGCTCAGGTTCCCACCCTCCTAGGTCTGTTTCCAACTCTCCTGAATAAAAACCTGCTTAGTTTCATAAAAACCTCCAGGATTGGGATGAAATTCCCATCAAGCATTAAATGGACTAACTCTTGTTAAAAGAATCCCTACGTGCAGAGCTTCCTACATGATCTGTAAAGCGGAGGTCATCAGAGTACCGACTTCATGAGGTTATGGTGAGACTTATTGGTCTTAATGTGGAGCCCAAATCTGGCAAGTGCTATTTCAGCGATAGCTATGGTAGTGTTTGTTATTTGCCCTTTCAATTCCCATCTATTCGTGTGTACAAGTCTCCCTTGTTCTTGCAGAGAAGTTATATCACTGACCGTACTGACTCTGGAAACAGCAGGATTGGTTCCTGGAGCCCTGCTCTAATCCAGGCTGGAGGCTTAGCGGAGCCCAGGAGGGGTCAAGTACTAACCAGGCCTGATGCTGATTGCCCCCACATGGCAACTCCACACAGGAGCTCAGGCCACTTCCACATGTCCTCAGCTTGAGGTTGGGAACTCTTGATTTAATATTTTGCTGTTGTTCTTTCTCACCTACCCGTGGTCACCAAATTTCCCTCCTTCTTGTGAGGGGAAGGTGTAAAGTGGGCCGACCTGCAACTTAGAAACGTTGCTGTCAAAAGGCTTCCCGTGAACACTGCCAATGAACTCTAAGTTCTCTGTCTTCTTAGAAAAAAGGGAAAATTGTTCATCTCAAGAAAAGACTGGGGACCTAACTTTAGAAGAAAAAGAAGGAGGGTGGTGGTAGAATAGCGGAGTAAACAATGCCAAAAGTGTTAGGCCACGTCTTGGCAGAATTCCATGCCTGCCTCCTTTGTTTCCAGCATTCTGAGGCCAGGTGTCATAATCGCAAAACTTGAATCCCCATTGCTCTCCAGAAACACACACACACACACACACACACACACACACACCTCCTCTTTCTCAGCTGAGTGGATAAGCACCAGTGCCGTACTCCTTTTGGTATACTACCTTGGCCTCATGGAAATTCATAAAACAGTTTCCCCCCTAATTCAAGGCCTTTATACATGCTGTCTCCTTTCCCTTGAATGGTCTTTTCCTGTTCTTCACATAGCTGGCTTCTTAGCTTTTAGATCTCAGTTTAAATCGCACCTGCTGGGCCAGATCTTCCTTACACCTCTAAACAGGCCCTTTGCCCGCCTGTGGTTACCTTCTGTCCCAACACCCTGTTAAAGCCCCCCAGCCCGCTCCTGCCCTCTCCCACTATTATTATAGTTTATGAAACCAATGCTTGCTTATTGTCTGTCTCTTCCATTAAACAGTGAGTTCACTGAGGATGGGGCCGTGTCTGTTTTGTGCCCAGAATACAATAGGTGCTCTATAAGTATTCACCTCATTGCTGAAGCCAAAAGAGTTGAAATCATCTTCAGATCATCCCTTGCTATTACCCCCACATCCAATGCCGTGGCAAGCCCTCTTGCCTCTGCTTTCAAATTATATCCCCCAAACTGCCCATTTCTTACCACCTTCATTGTCACAGGTCCAAGCCACCACATCTGGCACCTTGAATAGCCTCCTCCTTCCTCCCTGTCCCCTGCTTGCCATCTTCAGGCTACTCTCCACATAGCAGTCAGAATGGAAGGCCAGTTATGTCTCTCTTCTACCCCAAACCTCTTATGTCTTTCCATCACACATAATCAACTCTAAAGCCCTTGCCATGACTGACAAGGCCCACGTGACCAGGTCCCGGCCCCCTTTCGGACCACACCTCCAAACATTCTCCCTGTCTCCCACTTTGTTCCAGACACACTGGCCTCTGCTCTGTGGCTCCAAATCCCAGGCATTTCCTTCAGGGCCTTCGCATCAGCTTTTCTTTCTGTCTGAAATGCTTTCTTTTCCCCAAGTGTTCCCATAGCTCATTCTCTCACTTCATTCAGCTCTTTGCCAAATGTCACCCCTGAGAAATCCCTCCCCTAAAGAGTCTGTCACATATGGAATCCTGCCTCATCTGCCATAGACTACACCCTTACACTTGTCTATTTAATTTTAAATGGGTTTAACTATCAACACATTTATACTGTATTTTTTACAATTTGATTTTGTGAATAAATAATTAGGTGGTTCAGAATTCTAAAATTAGAAAGAAAGGGGGGAAAGTCTCTTTTTTGCTTCTGTCCCAAGCCACCCAGTTCCTCTCCCCACACAACAAAAATTACCGGCTTTTTGCGTATGCTCCTTGATAAAGGTTTAAGCATACATACAAACAAATATTTATATGTATGTGTCTCTTTAGGCTTATCTTTTCTAAACCTTGGTATACCGACTCACTGTGCATATATGTATGTATGTATCATCAATCGAACCTATCTTTTTATACGCTTTTTAACCAAATGGTAGCATACATACATATGAGTATACTATCTCATGACTTGGTTTTCCTTTTTTTTTATTTAACAGTATAATTTAGGTATCTTTTGATATCAGTATTATATAAAGAGTTTTCTCATTCTTTTCTGCAGCAGCTGCACAGTGTTCCTTTGAATGGATGTCTCAATTTATTTAATCGATCCCCTATAGATGAACACTATGTTGTTTCCAATATTTTGCCATTCAAACTGATGCTGCATTATTTTGTACATATGCGAATATATCTGTAGATTAAATTCCTAGAGGTTGAAGGCAGCACTGAGACAAAGTATTTGTGGCAAGTTGCCATCCATAGAAGTTTACAGTTCTACCAGCAATATATGACAATGCCTGTTTCCCCACACCCTGGCCAACCCAGTGTGTTATGAAACTCCTGGATCTTTGTCAATCTGATAAGTGAAGTATTATCGCAGTGTAGTTTCAGTATGCATTTCTATTATTACGAGTGGATTGAGTATTTTTTCTGATATGTAACGACAACCAGAATTCCCTTTTCTGTTCTTTTCTCTATTTGGTTGTAGATCTTATTCTTACTGATTTTTCTAAAATCTATATACATTCTGAAAGTAAACCTTTGAATATATGAGTTACAAATATTTCTTTCTCAGTTTGCTCTTCATCTTTTGACTTTGATTATGGTATTACGCAGTCTGATTTATTGGTCTTTTCTTCTATGGCTTCCAGGTCTCCCATGATTTCTTCATTTTAAAAATCAAAGTTTTTAATCTATTTGGAATGTATCCTTAGTAAGATATGAGGTATGAATACAAATTTTTCTTTATTTCACATTAGTATGGAATTACGTGTCGCCACCCCTGTAAATGATACCTGAAATGATATTACATAGGTATGTGTTTACTTGGTTTTTGTTTATCACAAGATCGTAAACTGCAGTAGGGCAAGTGGCCATCTTGTTTTCCCCAGTATGTATCCCCAGTACCTGTATCCCCGGTACCTGTATCCCCGGTACCTGTATCCCCAGTATGTATCCCTGGTACCTGTATCCCCGGTACCTGTATCCCCGGTACCTGTATCCCCAGTATGTATCCCCGGTACCTGTATCCCCGGTACCTGTATCCCCAGTATGTATCCCCGGTACCTGTATCCCCGGTACCTGTATCCCCAGTATGTATCCCCGGTACCTGTATCCCCGGTACCTGTATCCCCGGTACCTGTATCCCCAGTACCTAGCAAGTTCGGAGACATAGCAGGTGCTCCATAAGTATTCAGAGAATAAAGAAATGGATGAGTGGGTGTATCAGAGAACTACAGTCACAGTAATGCTTCATGACAGACCACCTCAAAATTCAGAGGCATCTAACAAGAATCTTCTATTGCTCAGTCACATAAGAAATAATCCTGATACCTGAGTCCTTCCTCGATTTAATTGGTCTGGGATGCGCTCTGGCATCTGGATCCCCCGCCCCAACTCCCTGGGAGACTTTTATGTGCAGCAATGTTTGAGAACCTCTATTTTAGATAATATTCTAACAGAGTCTACCAACATCCTGAGTTGTGTGATTATGATGCTATTGTCTGAAGCATAGTAATGAGGTAACGGAGGCATTTGGAAAGCGAACTGGAACTTGGATTATGTTTACAAAGAACAAAAAGGTGAAAATTTTGGAACTACATAGGGATTTAATTGCCATAAGCCATCAACCAGTAGAATTCAGGTTCCAGTGTGAATAATAATACAACAGTTTATCTCATGGAGAAGGGAGGACTCCTTGTTAAGTGATTCAAAGCTCCAAACTATTACAGACTTAGAGAAAGTTCATGTCACAACGATATGTATTGTCAAATACACTGAGGAGGAAATTGGCATTTGCTCTTGTTAGAAGATACTCTCAGGCTCATGTGGAGAATCACCATCATTGTCCTTAGGAGCAGCAGGTGACATTAAAAGAGGGTGATGATTTATCTGTTGTTCTTTGGCAAGGTGTTGCCAAGGTCCTTCCAATTCAGGCTTTATTAACAAATCCCTTTCCTGACACTTCTTTGTTTAGGAGATCTGTTTGATTGATCTTCTGATGTATTGCCTCCATACATAAATTGGGGAGAAACTTCTCCCTTTGTAACTCAGATAAAGGGAAAGAAATTTATGATTAGATGTCAGCACTGGGCCACAATTTCTGCACCAGGGAAGGTAAGAAATCAGAATTCTCCTCCTTCACTATTGGAACAGCCACTTGGTTTCACACAGGGGCTTGGTCAACCGCTGAAGCTCAACACTATTTATGTTGAAGAGTAAATAATATAAGCCATTGATTGACATTGCAATTTATGAAAAAAGGGAGAGAGAAACCCTTTGGCCAGTGTCTTTTTTGGGGGGTCCTGCAACCATCCCACTGTGATCAGAAGAAGCAAAGTGCTATCTAGCCAGAGCAGGAGTCATTGCTAACCATGGCAATCTCTAAAATAACTGTGCTTTGAGTGGCATCTAGCACTCAACAGGCACTTAATAAATATTCACTAATAACATTAGGCCACTCAGTAGCAAGCAGGAAAATAAAGCCATTTTTTTGTTGTTTTATACTTGGGTAATTGATAAAAATAATTGCAAAGCTTTAAATGTTTAGCAGTGATTAGCTAAATCCATCACCTCAAAGCCCTTCCCACTTTGATAAACTCATTCCCATGAAAATACTCAGAACCTGAGGAACAGCAGGGAAAGAAGCCAATAAAAGCAGCTCAAAGAGTTTTACATTATCTCCATAAACTATCTAATCTAGTCATTTTGAATGAACTATGTAAATTAATTACACTTTTTAATTAGGTGGTCTTTTAGCTTGCATATTGAAGTTTACCACTAATTACTGCGAGGCAGGAGGTCACTTGATTGGTATGGGAAACAAGAGGCCTTTATTTCATTGAACTGAAACACAGAACAGTTAATGCTTAGGGGGAAAAAAAACTATAAAATTTATGCCAGTTTTCAAAATTCACACTGCGCAGCTCTTGTTCATTTTTTTTTACCCCTGACTCAAATCCCCTTCTGTGGCTGGGGGTTTTTCCTTATAAATATCAGAATGACTTCGAAGCATCCACTAACTCAAAACTGCTATAATACACCAGCTCAGAAGCCTAAATTTTGTATCCCTATTGCTAGGGAGAGAAAAACCCAAACTTTTGATATTAGTCACATTAAATGCTATTTAATTGCCAGTGCAGCTGTTTCCGGACGTGACTTTATTTTGTTTCTGCCAGCCAGACAGTCTGAGAGTTTCATTAACTTCATTACTTACAATAATAACAACAAACTTCACAAAAACTACAACTATACTTTATGCCAAGCAGAACAAAGTATTCTTTAATCAAAAAAATGTAGTGGTCATTGTAGTGAACAGACTGCATTCAATATCTTTCAAATATTTCTGAATGACATTTTATGGTTCTTTCCCTCCTCTAATCTTGTGTCATGTACCAGGATCCCAAATTTCCATTCTTTTCCCACAGTTTAGGGACCCATGCTGTCCAATAGCAGATCAGTGGGTGGAGAGTTATGCAAGAAGCATTTGCTGATTTAATGCAATCTTTAGAATAATCAGCATTGCTCATTAAAAACCAGAGCGAATAAAAGTCTTGACCCAGAGGAATTCTCCTATTTGCCACTCAGAGGGGCCCTCATTTTCATGCCAGCACGCATATGTCATCACAGTCCTGAGAGTTTAGTAAATGTACTGCTGGTTGAATTTTCTCCTGGGCCAAGGGCTCTCCTTCCGTGAGATGGCCTGTCCACCTCCCCAAAAGGCAGGGGCATATTATTTTGGTCTCTTCATCCAGCTTTGCATTTTCAATCACTTCAGATGAGGTAGTGTAATCGGAAGGTGACCAGCTTGGGGGACCAGCTTGCGCTCCCAGGCCTGGTGCTCTCCATAGAGAGTGAGGTGACTGTAAGTAGCCCCTTCACTTCCCTGGTGGCTCCCATGTTCCTCATGTGTGAAATGAGGAATCATTTGTACCCATGCCCTCTCAACAAGTTCCTTCCACTTCCAGTAACTTCCAAGACTGCTACTGCTGAAGCTTTAATCACATTCAGTGCCTTGTGTATGTATCTACACAAACGGAAAGCTCTTAGAAGGCAGGAATCAGATTGTATTCCCTTTCTTGACCCTTAGCACCACAAGACTGAACATTAGGGGCCGGCCCAGTGGCTCAGGTGGTTGGTGCTCCATGCTCCTAACTCCGAAGGTTGCTGGTTCGATTCCCACATGGGACAGTAGGCTCTCAACCACAAGGTTGCCAGTTCAACAACTCGAGTCCTGCAAGGGATGGTGGGCAGCGCCCCTGCAACTAAGATTGAACAGGGCACCTTGAGCTGAGCTGCCGCTGAGCTCCCGGATGGCTCAGTTGGTTGGAGCACGTCCTCTCAACTATAAGGTTGCCAGTTCAACTCCTGGATGGTGGGCTGTGCCCCCTGCAACTAGAAAACGGCAACTGGACCTGGAGCTGAGCTGCGCCCTCCACAACTAAGACTGAAAGGACAACAACTTGACTTGGAAAAAAGACCTGGAAGTACACACTGTTCCTCAATAAAGTCCTGTTCCCCTTCCTCAATCAAATATTAAAAAAAAAAAAAAGTGCAACAAATATTTGTTGAATTAATGGCACTGTAAAAATCAAGACTACGAAATACTACATTTTATGAACAACATCAGTAGTAGGAGTCGCAGCAAACTTTTTTTTTGTTTTTGAGCACATATAAGCTAATGCCCATAAGCTCGGCATTGTGCTAAATACTTCATACGGTTGTCTCATTTAATTGAAGAAGACAAGCTCATACTACATTTCTCCCCCCTGTGGCAGCCACCGCTAAATATAATCCATTCACATATGGATTCATCCTTACCAGTAGAATCTCAATTTTGCTTGGGGCAACAATGTAAATGTTAGAAACTATCGCCTCCCCTAAATACCTTGTGTCTTGGGCTAAACCATATGGCCCAGTTCTGGCTAATAAGATGTAAGCAGAAATCCATTGAGTAGGACTTCCAGGGAAGCTTTTATCTCCTAGATAAAAGAGACATGTCCGTTGGAATTTGCCTTTTGTCATTTCACCTTCTCTTATTTCCTGCCTGGGACTTGGACTCAATGCCTGCAGGCAGGTGAATCAGCTGTCTTGTTACCTGTGGACAAAGCCACAGGTAAAGGCTGGTGGAACAGGAAGTGATATGGAGCCTGGACCATTGATGGCTTCCTTGAGTAGCTACGTCAGCCGTGTGCTGGGCTTACAGACTTCTGGTTATATGAGAAAGCTAAATCTCCTAACTGATCTATTTTATCTTGCCTACCCTCCATCCCTGATGACACTATAATGAGTGTTTTACCAAAATGGAGTATTCCTGACCTTTGTTTATGTAAGCATACTCCTTCCACTAAGAGCCAGGTCACTCCTGCCTCATTGCCTGCTTCTTCTCTACCTCAACCTTGGTTTGATGACTTCTTTATTAACTGTTTTCTGTATTTTTGATGCTCTGGCTTCTGGGGCCTCACTGACTAGGGAGAGACTGCCCCTCCCAGGGCTGCCAATTCTTACAGTAAACAACTCACCAGAAGTGTGCCTTTCAAAAGCAAACTAACCAATCCAGAGCCCTTACTCTGAATCACCTCTTTTATCTATCTAGCTTTTACATCCTAGGAGGTAAATTCCTCTGCCCTAATCACTCCAGGCCCAGGTACTGGTTACAACTGTAGACCACATCTACAGCCCAGAACCCCCAGAAACTATTTAAATTATTCAACCCTAAGCCTACTCAGCTGCTTACGCTGCCTCACTTATCCCTTCCCACAAACACCACATCAAGTCTTGTGCCCATGCTTTCCTCTCATTCCTTCTGCCTTCTGACTAACCCTGGTACTTCCTATGTGGACCCATATGGTGTGGCCTGTTCCTGCTTAGGAACTTAAGTAACTAGAGTTCAGGGTATAATTAGGGACTTCCAGGTAGAGATGAGGAAATTGACTGAATGTCTTGATCTCCTCTCTTTACTAAAACCCCACTAAGGAAATATTACATAATTAAAAGTGAATTAACCCACAAGGACAACAATAACAGGACAGGAGAGGACAGTAGATAAAAGATTCAAACACAGTTTCTAAAAATGAAAAGCAGAAAACAATGGTAGTAACTGATTTAGCAGAATAGAGGAAGTGACAACCTAAGTACTTACAGAAGGCACCAAAGAGGAGAAACGAGGTCCTTTGCCCTAAAGCATAATATAGGAGCTCAGGGTTGGATGGATAATACCCTCTTTCCCACCCCAACCCGCAGTGGGGTGACTACCTCTACTTTGCCAAGAAAGAGGAGGTTTATTCTTTAGAGAAATTGAACCTGAGGTGATAGAATTTGGAAACATCAGAGAGGTCTGGGATGAATAGACACTAAAAATAGCGGAATTGAGTGGAACTTGAACACTTGGCTCCCAACATCTCTCTCCCTTCCCTCAACTACCTACCAAGACAGCAGCCTGGAGGAGTCTTCTCTGGAGAAAAAGCCTCCACAAACTAACACTTGGTGGTGGCGTGGTGATGGGTGTGACTCTCAAAAAAGTTCAGCTTTATACCTCATCCACCCACAGTAGAAACTGCCAGCCAATAAGCCAATGCAGTCAGAAGTTCTAGGCGTCTTTTTGGTGCCTCTTGAATATGAGCGAATAGCCAAGAATCATTAGACACATGAAAGCCTCCAAGATGAAAAACGGAGACCAAACAAAGACAATGAAGAAACTTTCAGGAAACTGGAACAGCGCAGATAGAAAAGAAAAAAAAAAAGTCCAGAGAGCTCGAATTACAAAATTAGAGAGGTGGGAAACTATTGCACTCATAAAACATGTGAAGTAATCTATGTAAAAGGAAGACTAAGAGATCAACAAAATGCTCTTTTAGATTAGAAAGATGACAGCTGAAATAAAAAGTTCAGTAGAAGGATTGGGAAATGGAATTGATGTAATATCACAGAAAACAGAGCAAATAAAGAGATGAAAAATAGAACAGAGAAGATAGTACATATTACAACAGTGCTATCCAATAGGATAGGACTACAGGACAACACATTTGTAATTTAAATTTTTTTTAGCTAGTAGCCATATTTAAAAAGTAAGAATAAATAGGCAAAATTAATTTTACTAATATATTTTCTTTAACCCAATAAATCCAAAGTACTAGTATTTCACCATGTAATCAATATTACAATGTTGAATGAAATATTTTAACACCTTTTTCATACTAAGTCTTACAGCACACCTCAGTTTGGACCATCCACATTTCTAGTACTCAACAGCCAAAAGTAGCTAGGGGCTACCATACGGAACAGCAGAGAAGGTCCCATATCTGAAGGAGAGTTCTAGAAAGAACAAAACGGAGGAAGACAGGCTCAACGCAGGAGCAAGGCCGGTGGACACCACCAGGAAGGTAAGTGTGCGGCAGAGAACTACCACTTCCTAGTGGAGCTGGAGAATGGAGGCTCCAGGGGGGAAGCTCCGTGTAAAAAAACACACAGAACACATTTTACATTTTGGAAAAATTCACTTGCCAATTGTTTGACAAATTTGTCAAAGCATTTGCAAAAAGTTAGTGATAGATTTATAAAAACGCAACAAAAAATACTGAGGCTATTATTAACTACAAGAAAAATAATTGTGGGGGAATATTAAACATATAATCAAACTACATTAATTGGCTGAAGAGGACTAAATTTTCAGCTATCATTTATGGGAAGTCAACAAATGCTGTTTTGAGAAATCAAGAATCAAGCAGTATAAGCTTACGACTTAGAAATAGGGAGGTAAACACCCAAAGAAACAGATGAAAGAGCTGAAACTGCTTCTGGGAGGGAGACAAGGGAGGATGGTGGGAATCGGCTGTGTTTTGGAACCTTTTAATATTATTTCATTTTAAAAAACTGTGTTCACGTATTGTCAAAAACCATTACAAATACATATATAGGAAAGAGTATTAATATAAATTAGTGCAAAGAGAGCTAAGAAAGGAGCGTATATGAGTGTACTTCCAGAAGGAGGAGGGTAGGAAAGGCTTCTTAGAGGAGCTGGAATTTTCAGTGCTCCTTGAAAGATTGTTAGGGTCTAGTAGAATAATATCCAGCTCTTTTTATTCCCAGGAGTGTGGAGGTGTTTAAGTAAACAAATAAAATATACACCGTTCAGTTAGGGAAACTGACAGACAGGTAGGCTATCACCAGTGGTTCTCAAAGTGCGGTCGGTGGACCAGCGCCTTCAGCAATATCTGGGAACTTGTTAGAAGTTAGAACTGGTTAGAACTTGGGAAGTCTCAGGCCCTACATCAGACCTATTGAATCAGAAATTCTGTGTTTTTAATAAACCCTCTGTGTGAGTCTGATGCACACTCAAGTTTGAGAACTACTGGGTTAAACTGTCATCCCAGGGTAGCAGTTGATATAATAGAAAGCTAGACCCTAAAGGGACTTTACTCATCATGTAACCACATCTCTCATTTTATAGAAGAGAAATGGAAACCCAGAAAATGTAATGACTTTCCTGCCAGGGTGGCAGCAGCCATCTTGGTACTTATAAGTTGAAAATGTTAAGCCAAAAAGGCAGAGACAGCCTGAGCTCTAAAGCACATCATAAGGCTGCTGTTCAGAGCTCTCAGTACCATCTATGCCCAGTTTTCTAGTTGTGTGGGGTACTTGGTAATCTTTGTTTAAATCAGTATCTGTTACTGGCAGCTGAAGACATTCTATGTGACCCAGGGGTCTTCTGTAACTCTCTTAACTTTTTTCATTTTATCTCTTACTTAAGATGACTTAAACAGCGGTAGTGTCATATTATATGAAATCCAAACCGAAAGATTTCTGTTGGTCTCTTCCTCTGGGATCTCAAATGACCTCTATGACTGATTCTGACACCAATTCTGATGTGTGTTTCCCCCCGCTCCACACCATCAAGCAATTCTCCAACACCAGCTGGGTGCTCTACAATTCAACTGAGTTCTGACACTATCTACCTGGAGACAGCATCAGAACCCACAGGTTAAGGGCTCAGTCTTACCAGACTGCCCCCACTCCCCACCCCTTCAGGCACCAGTCACAAGCCCAGATTATCACCTATGTGTCTAAACAAATGACTAGAGACTGGAGGTTCCAATGATTCCCAGCTTGGGTTTGATTAATTTGCTAGAGTAGCTCACAGAACTGAAAAGAAAAAACATTTTACTTACTGGATCACCAGTTTATAACTGTCAGCTGGAAGAGATGGAAGAGATGCATACGGCAAGTGTACCACTCTCCCAGGTCCTCCAGGTATTCACCACCCTGGAAGCGCCCTGCCTTCTGGGTTTTTATGGAGGCTTCAATTACATAGGCATGATTGATTATCATTGGCCACCGGTGAGGGACTTAACTCCAGCCCCTCTTCCCTCCCTTGAAGTCAAGAGGGAGGGACTGAAATTTCCAACCCTCCAATCACATTGATGACTCCCCTGGCAACCAGCAACCCATCAGTGCTTTCCAAAAGTCACGTCATTTACACAAATTCAGGTGTGGTAGAAAGGGGTTTATTATGACTATTGATACTTTTGTGGTGTATCACTTAGGAAATTCCAAGTGTTTTTAGGCGCTCTGTGCCAGAAACTGGGATACAGAGACCAAATATGTATTTCTTATATATCACAATGAACTTTATTTTTTTTAATTTTCTTTTTCTTTTTTCTTTAAATTTATTGGGGTGACAATTGTTAATGAAATTACATGATACACAATGAACTTTATTAAGGCACTTGTTCCAATGCACTCTCAGGATTAGTTGTTAGATGATGAGATTCTCAATTCTGTATTCCCAGAGCCCAGCCTGGGGCCTGGCACGCAGTGGTGCTGAATGAAGGGCAGTGACTAATGGATGAAGAATGAGTTCTAACTCTGTTCATGGTACAAATCAGTGTGTGGCTACTGCTCCCCTTTTATTTTGTCTACAGACCTAGCTATTTCCTCACCCAAGAGTTGTCTAACGTCCCTGGACTATTTACAAATAATTTAATAATTTCATTTTCAATGTAGCCTTTCTCGCAACAGAAACATGCAGTTTTGCTCTGAATTATAATTTTCCAAGCACTTCTGGGATATCCATACCTCTGTCTTTGGTTGAAGTGGATATGAAAGGCGGATATTCAGAAGAAAACAACCCCTAACTTGAATTAACCTGCAAACCAAACTATGTTCTGCCAGGAGTTGGGGAGGAATGGGGGGTCTGCAATGAACTGAAAGGAGTGGCAGGTGGAGGAATCAGGACCGCAGTGTCAGTGGCCCAAGAGGCCATGGAGTCTCTGGTAGGTAAGCCCGCAAGACAGACCCAGGGCCAACCCGAGCCTAAGTTACAGTGTACAGGACCTTACCTCCACCCCCTACCCCCGCCCCCATACCCATCAGAGTATTTAGAGAAGGCTCTGCGTTACTCTCTCCTTGGGGTTTCCTGATCAGGAAGGAGGCTGTGGGGCTGACAGCAGCAGCCCTTGGGAAGAGGATTGATACGAGCTTGCGCTGTGCTCTTCTCCCTGGAGTCCTGCCCAGCTGCGGGAGCCGTCAGCACCCTGTTGGAGATCTACACACTTGGGAAGTCAGGGGAGTTGATGCTGGTTTGCAGGGGAGGGGGAACCCCTGCTCTGCAGGGGGAAACGCTCTCCACAGTGAGTTAGAGGAGCTGGCAAGGACACTGACGTTATTTCCCTCAGTTTGGTCTTGTGTCCACTTGACCACTGGGACTCAGCATAACTCCTCAGAAAATCATTTGCCTTTAAAAGGAGCAAAAGAGATGCCAAGTGCTGTCTGTCTTCCTGAGACAGACTAACAAATGTCAGTTTCCTACAGCGTCCAGTTCTCCAGCACAGTCCGACCACTGTCATGACAGCCCCCCATCCCTTTTCCCAGTGCAGCTGGAACAGGCCCAGGGAACAGGAGAGCAGCTCGTTCTCGCCGGCAGGCCCCATGGTTCCAGCTTCTGCAGGTGACCCTGTGCCCTGGGGTCCAGCAACACCTGCAGTTGCTCATCTCTGGTTGCTTTACCTTCTCCTGTTCGATTTGACTCTTCCATCACGTACAAAACGAAATCCCTGCATTAAAATCTCCGAAGAATTTCTCTTAAACCTCTTTGAAACACTTGGTTTCTGTTCTCCTGTGGGACCGCAACTGGCAGAAGCACTTGCGTGTGAGACCATCATGCAGCAGCACGTGAGGCTGGGACTGCCATTGCCCTGCTTCTACCTCTGTGGGAATCACAGCTCAGATTAAGTCAGTTGTCCAAGTCCACACAGTTCGTCAATAACAGAGTAGGACTCAGAACTCAGGCAGTGTCACTCTCTCTACAGTATGTTTTAAAACACAGTACTAATAATCCACATCCCATTTGTGCAGCTTTGGGGGTGAGCTTTCACTGTGGGGATTCAGATGGTTTGCTATTTCCTCTGGCTATTACCCTTAGCCGATGTTGAATGCCCCCATCCCTGTGTTCCTAAAGCTCCTAGGGCTTCCTTATGCTGTTGCCCATCTTAGGTTGTATTTGCTTGACTGCTCCTGTCTTTGCTACACTGCAAGTCCCCTGAGGGAAGGGACAGTACCTCTTCTTGTTTGCTGTTCCAGTCCCTTTACCTTGTACAATGAAGCCTCGATGAATGAATGAATAAATCACTCTCAGACAACGGACACGGTGTCACTGCTGCTCAGGAACCTCTGAGTCTCCACATTGCTTGGCTTCCAAGAGCCTTCACACCGGAGCCTGACCACCTGTCCGATGGACCTTTCCACCAGGACTCCTCAGCCCAGCAAGGTCTCTTCCCGGGCAGACCAGTAACGGCTGCTTCTCTCGACCCCCTTCTTAGATGTACAGCATTAAGAAGACCTGTTGGCACTGTTCACCTTCCCTACCTATGGCTCACCCTCCCTACCTATGGCTCACCCTCCACCTCATCCCTAAAATGTCCCAGTAACTCTATTCCTGTCTTACAACTCTTATCATTCATAGTTTTTAGTCGTTTTTTCAGCATCTGAATACCACCCCCATCTACTCACAAGTGTTGCAGAGGCAGAGCCTTGCATGATAGAAGCTAAAAATGCAAAGGCTTGCTTTCCCAGCCTGGCTTGCCAAAGGGAGAGCACTGGCTTCACCAATCAGAAACACTCACCCTAGACTTTGAAATGGGAGCTGGTGTTTGAATTAGGGGGAGGAGGAGGGTGCAGTGCTTTCCCTGGTGGTGGTGGTGGTGGTGGTAGCCCCATGGAGCTCCTAGGACAGCCATGGCAAAGCGGCATCTGGCTGTGTCCAGCATCCAGTGGTAGCCATGTAGACAGAACTATGGTTCTAGTATCCTACAGGACCCGTTCTGCAGCTTAACTTGGGGATTGTTCTTAGCTGCATAGCCCTGAGCCTGGTCTTCCAATCCTCCCAATGACTTGGTGAGCTGCCCAATATCTTTAAAAAATAATGAAAAAAAATAAACAAAAAAAAACTTATTGCTATATAATTGACATACAATAAACAGCAAATATTTAAACTGTAAAATTTGTTGTTTTGCCTTGTGTATAGACCTGTGAAACTATGACCACAATTGAGGTAAGTGAATTTATATGTCACCCTCATGCCCCTTGTCATCATAAATATCGTAGCCACTTTGGCCCTGGGAGGGTTCTGAGATGAAAGAGATGAACGCAAGCCACTTAAGCCAGTCTTCAGAGGAGTCACCAGATAGTTCAAAACAAATCATTAAACATTCCTGCTGAGTACGGTCTGCTCCCTCTGGCGGTCTGCTCCCTCTGGCGCTGGTACTGGTACCAGGAACGTGGGCTTTGTTTTCAAGGTCACCACTGAGCTGGGGAGGACAGGATGGGGCCAGGGTAAGTTAAAATGACACCAGGATCACTGTTCTGAGACTTAGCCAGTATTTTTTTAGGATGAAGTGGTGACTTCTAAGATCCTTACATATGGAACTGGAAACTGGAAGTCTCCATAGCTTTTTTTTTTTTAAATGTATTAGAAACATTAACCTTCTGTTAAAATCATTAATCTCCTATCCCAGTTTGATGTTCATATGTAATATTATTTTGAAAAACAGACACAATGTTTTGTTTAGGAAAATCTATTAATCTTCTTTGTATGCTTAGACATTCATTTTCCACTCAAAGATTAAATACTAACTAAAATATTCTTAGTTTTTTATATTTTTGTTTTTTACAGTATTTAACTCTGTACTATTATAGTAGCCTGTCTCAGGTTTTACTTTTGCTTCCTATGACTTAGTTTCTACAAAGCAACCAGATTTTTAAACAATGCTAATTAAATCATGTCACTCCGTGGCTTAAAATCTCGTGGCCTATCATTAGAATAAAACCTTAATTTCTTTCCTTGGCTTACAAAACTCTACAAATTCTTCTGCTTTCCCCATCACTCCCTTGGCTTGTGTTCCATGGGCTCTTTACTCAGAATTCACCTAGCACCTTCCTCTTGGGCTTCACACTCGCTGTTCTTTTTGTGTGGAATGCAGTTCTCTGTTGAGTTTCTGATTCAGGGCTCAGCTTGTATGTCATGTCTTTAGGAAGCCCTTCCCTGATCACCTTGTTGTTCTATATTGAAGCATTTTATGTTAATTCTATGCACAGAACATATTATTGCCCTTTTATTATTTATTTATTGTCAGTCTCCGGAGTCTTATGTCTACAAGAGCAGAGATCTTTTTCTATCTTGCTCACCACTGCATCCCAGATACAGAATAGTGGCAGGCTAGTAGTAGAGGCTCAAGAAATACTTGTTACATGAATTCTTTAATTGATTTAAACTTTGTCGTGTGGGATGAGAAATAAAACTAATTTTATTTTTCTCAGCAGGTAACTGACTTTCCTAATTCCATTTATTTATTTTCCATCCTTTACCATTAACTTGAGATGCCACCTCTATCGCGTACTTATATATTGATATATACTGAAGGCTGGTCTGAGTTTTCTAGTCTATTCTACTGACTGACAGTTTAACCTTATGCTGGTTTTACTGCTTTAAATTCAGTATTTTTCAATTTCAATATCCAACAGCACCACCTCCTCCAGTTATCCCTTCTCCACCTTTTTAATTCTCCATTTTCAAGATTTTCTTAATCTCAGTATTTTTCTCTATCACTATTTTGATAATTGTGGCATTACATTAATTCATGGAGAAGTGCCATCTTTACAACATTCTTACTAACAGCGTCTTAGATTTCCTATTTCCCTATATTCTTACTGCACAATATCAATTAAAAATTCTTTGTTAATCTGTTAGTTTCACAAGTGTTTTCTTCTTTTTAGCTTTTCCTTTTGTATTGAAATTTTTTACTCGGTTGAAATTTATTTTGATGTGAGAGGTGAAATAAGAGATCCAGCTTTATTCCCCCCCGGATGGTTAGCTAGTTATCCCAATATGATTTATTGAATAATCTACCAGGGGTCTGAAATACCTCTTATCATACGCTAAATTTCTATATGCATATTTCTTCTAGACTCTATTGTCTTTGATCTTCTATTTTTTACCATATGTTTAATTATTGCAACATGACAAGTTTTAATAGTGAGCAGAGCTAGTTACCTGTTATCACTATTGTTTTTCATATCCCCTTTACAGCTGTTCCTGCCTGTTAAAATTTTTTTTAAAAGTTGGATTTTAGAATAATATTCTAAAATTCCCCTCTCTCCAAACCCTGTTGTACTCTATTTCACTGAATTTACAGATTGACATAGGGAGAAACCACATTTTGATAATATTAGCTTTCCACATATAGTGCATTTTAAAAATGTCTATGACTCTCAGTAGGGATTTATTTTTCCATTATATTTGATTATTGCTAGCATATAGAAAAGCTTTGGGATTCTATGTATTAGTTTATTATGACTGTTTTAACAAAGTTAAACAAACTAGGTGGCTTAAAAAAACAGAAATGTATTGTCTCCCAGTCCTAGAGGCTAGAAGCCCGAAATCAAGGTGTCACAGAGCCATACTCTCTCATGGGATGTAAGGGAGAATCTATTCCATGCCTTCTCTTAGTTTCTGGTGTCGCCTTGGTACCTCTTGGCTTCCAGTTGCATAATTCCAATCTCTGCCTATGTTGTCATATGACCTTCTCCCTGTGTCTTCACATTGTGTTATTAGGATGTCGGTCATATTACATTAAGTATGACTTCATCTTACCTGTTATCTGCAAGGATGCTTTTTTCAAATAAGGTCATATTCTGAGGTACTGGGGGTTACAATTTCAACATATCACTTGGGGGGACACAATTCAACCCACAAGAGTTCTATATACTCAATTTGCAGCTACCTACTTTAATTTCATCATTGCTTATATTTTAAGAATGAATCACTTGTGTTTTCCTTATATCTTATCAACTGCATATGAACACGATGCCTCTTTTCCAATATTTATTTCTCATTTTATCCTTTTATCTAATCTCAGTGACTAGTACTTTATCCCATAGGCAACAGGTATTCATCTTTAAAACTTTTGCTTCATTGTTTTTAAAATTTGAATTTGATTACTACTGAAATGAAACATTTAAAAAAACTATCCATTTAGCATTCTCTTTTTGTGATCTGTGTTTCTATGCTTTGTCTATTTTTGAAACTGGGAGTTTTGTTTTTTTTTTACTAATTTGAGAGAGCTCTTGGTGCATTAAAAGTATTAACCTTTGTGACATACATGCACCTTGTCCACTATCCAGCAGTCAACAGAAAGCACAAAAGGTGCAGATCTACTGTAACATAAATTAATTATACCATTCTGTGCAACAGTCCCACACATGAACAAATTAGAGCAGTAAGATGAATAGTGGAGTGCAATGTAGATTTTTATGAAGCACTCTTGAAAATTTCGAGTACACTAATACTTATAACTTGTTTCATAGTGCACCTTTCTAAACCATTCAATTTCTTTCCAGCTAAAGCACTCAAAAGAGTCTCAAGGACTAAATTATCTATTAACCCTTTAATGCCAAATGCTTACCAGCTCTTGCTCACATACATGTCAAGTTTACACTGACACTTAACGACCCTAACCCGCCATCAAAGAAAGGATTAATCTGTCCTTGGTTTATCTAAATGACCAAATAATAAGACTTAAGTAATAACCAGCTGTAGGATCTGTCCTTACTAAATTTGATAGGATTTTTTAAAAGCCAAGTAATGTAATGAAGTTTGCAAAGTAATTTAGATTAACCAGGTTTGACTGCTCAATTTGGAAGTGATTCAGTGCACAGGTATAGACATAGAGACAATTTTTAAATATTAGGCTTTGAATGTTCCTGACCAGAAAGTCAAGAAATGTTAAATGAACATTACATTGTTTAAACCAGCTTTCATTACTCATAAAGTAAACATACTTATTTTAGTGGTGTGCTTTTCCCCTCCCCACAAGTTCCATAATTCAACCCTTCCTCCCCGAAGAACTGTTTACGTGACTTACCCACCTAGTACAGAATAGGATAAAGAAAGGACAACATAGTTCTTGAGATGTTAATACTCCCCCACCACGTAAATGTCCCAAAAGCCCAATCTGAAAGCTCCCGTCCAGGACTTTGGGCAGTACTCTGATTTACTAGGACTGAATCCCCATTAGCCAAAAATTTCCAAGCGAAAATGCTAGAACTTGGGGATGCTCTTAATGGCATTAAACCCACCCTGGATTTGGTCACTTTACTCATTCCGCATGTTATGTTTCTATTTCTTTATCCTATGCACATTCATACTTACTTAGAAATGATGTGCCCTTTGCTGTACAGAAAACTATGGAAAAATTAAGCTTACTACTTGATTTTGTCACTTGTGTTTTTATTTTGCTTATTTACTCTATGGAAGCCATTGTATTAGTCTATGCAAGGACTAATGGCACCTAGCAAATGATAAATGATTATACTTTACCATGACACTTAATACCTGCAATGTGTATAACTTTGCACACATTCATGGACACAACTGCTCTGAGACCTAAGAAGTTGATATATCTATGTGTGTGTGTATATGAGAATTTTTATAAATATAATTATTTTATATTATTGTATTAGGGTAGTGTTTTCTACAACCCAATAGCAGGTGGTCATGATCACTATTAAAAAATGAAACAGTAGAAAACATCTGAGGAATTGTATATATTAAGGATACTTACTATTTTATGGACATATAGACCCACATGTGTATGTACTGGGTCACAATGGAAAATGTGTTTTAGTGTGGTTTGTGGTCAAAACAGTTTGAAAAGCTGTGTATTGTGTTTGTGACGTGATGAAATCCTTCATAGCATCTTTCTCTCACTCCAGAGGTTACAGATGTTCTTGCTTTTCACTTAGTCTACAAATCTTTATTGCGCAACTGCTATATGTTGGTTGGTGGTCAGGTGTTGGCAGCAGGGAGAAAAAGGCAACATTACTTTTGGGAATTTCTACCTATTGCTACAAAGATGTAAGGTTTTAAATAAAAAGCTTAGAAACAAGTTAATGCTGAATCACTTACAACTGTTCCTAATTTAATGTGCCTGTTGGCCATGAAAACAAGTGAATGTGTCAAAAATTCCTAGGAAAATAAGCCTTCACAGAATGTTAAGTTTCTTGCTGCTTCTCATCAGTACCTACAGAGAGATCCAGTATCAAATCTATAGCTGAGACAGGCATTCTCTAAAAATGTATTTCTTTTCACCTACCTTGCTGTTTATTTTTCTTAGGCTTTTTGGCAAGAAAATAATTTTTTTCCAGCAAGCAACATTCAGGTCCTAGCTGCAAAACTTCCCCTTCAGTATGATTTTTCTCTTATTTTTAGGTACAAATTCTTCCCTCCCTTCCTCCCTCTCTCTCTCCTGCCTTCCTTTTTGATAGTATGTTCTCTTCAAACTTTGATTGGCCAGGAAATAATTTGCAATGAATATATACAATATTTATGAATTTGGCAAAAGGTTGAAATAAGATGTTTTACATTTTAAAAAATTGTCAAATACATTCCTTAAATGATATCTTATTTGGAAAACCAAATATACCTTCCCCCCAAAAAATAAAAATAAACCTGTTTTGGTGCTTATACCATTCACAAAATAAAGAGTTTCAATTCTCCTGGTACTCAAATCTCTAATATTAAACCTTAGTGTGAAATTTTACATTGTAATTTTAGTTTCTATTTCCTTACTCTTCTCCCCTCACCTCAAATACTTTTAAAATGGCATGAGTATGTTTTAGGATGATGACATTTCAATTTAGAAATGTTTCTGATATATTGTTCTGAGGAAATAATTTCCTGCATGTATAAAGATTTTATTTTATGAATTATACATTCTGTGCTTTAAAACAAAAGACTAGCCTTTAGAAATAACATTAGCAAAGAATAGTAGTATTTTTCTCTTCTTTAATCTTTCTGACATATTCAATAAATGTTTTGGTTTCTAGTTAGCATTTGCAACCTCCAAAATCAGACCAGTCATACTGTTATGTATGTATTTTATAGCAGCAAAATTTCAAGTTTTATTATTTTTTCAATTATGAGTTTTAAAGTTTAAATGCTATTATTACTATTTTGGTTGATTAGCTCACTGCTCATGTTAGGCTGGTGATATAAGGCTCACACACATTTTCTAGAAATAGAAGTAAACTAAATCAGTTGTCATATATTTTTGGAAAAAAACTCAAATGATTAGGTAACAGGTTTATAATTGTACTGAAAAAAAATATCTTGTGATAAAGCGATACTCTTTTCTAGTCAATCAAAGTAATCCAGGTTTGGCTACAGCCAGTGTATGCTGGAGCTGGCTTGTATCTTCCCAACTCTGTGTTTAGTGATGTCACTTTAGCAGCCTGGAATCGGTCACAATGGCAGTATTTATACTACAGAAATCAGCAAAAGTTACAAATCAGAGGTTCCTTTCCCATCTTGAAGAGCCATTAAACATTTCCCAGCACACGAGTAGCAATAGCCATTATTACTTTAAAATACAATTCAGTTCTTTACTGTTGAAAAGACTCTTATTTGAAGATTTAAATGGTTGGTGTTTTCTTTATAAATCTGTCTTTCTGGAAAAGAATTCAAATGTTTTCCATCAGTTTAGAGTAATGGAAATGTTAGATTTTCACTGTGAAGGGATAAATACGTGAGGTCTGATCCATAGAGAAGTTCTTTCTTTCTTATCAGGGAGTTGTGCCCTATTCAGAATAAACTGCTCAAAATTTGTATTTTTATATAAAAAAAAATAAGATGGTATCATATTTTCAATTCAAACCATGCTTAAGAACCAAAACATTTAGACTTCAAATAGAATCTGACATTTTAATTCTGTCAAAAACGTCTATGATTTAATAAAAGGTTAGTAAAAATATTTTGTAAAAAAGTATGAAATAAACAATTTTATTAGACGAATTCATTTATTTGACACATTAAATTAGGCAAAGAAAAAGATATGCAACTGCATAAAAAGAATAACTTTCTCATACTACTTGAACACATAGCAGTGGTCAAAAGTAATGAATTGTGGAATGAATCCCAGGATTAATTCAAAAAACACCATGTACAGAGAAACTTCAGGCTTCTAACTTCACTGAATCCAGTACTAAACGTGCTTCCTTATATTCCTCAGCTTCTTCCAACTCTTTTTCACTCTCCTGAAATAAAATATAATAAAAGGTAGGTTTATCTTTCTCAAACTCCAGTGCTTTGCTATTTATTCAAATAATACAAGTCACCAATGTAAAAAGTCAAAAAATAAAAGAAAAAGGATCCCAAACCTCATCTAAATATAATGTGATTCCACAGATTTTCCACAGTTATGTTCTTTCTTTTCAGGAAAGGGACGAAATAGTTTGGTTTGGTTTCACTGTATTCTCATATCATAAGTGAAAAACATGGTCATCTAAAGCTACTGACATTAAGTAATTAAATAAACCAGAAAAAATTTTTAAAATTTATTCTTATTTTGTCAACATATCACCATACAAAGACAGTATTATTTCTTATTACTTACTCATGGGCTAAAAGTAAAACAATGATGAGTTATTAATGCGTTGCATATAAGATAAAATTTAGACCAAAATAATCTTTCAGTTACTCCCAATGACAAAGAAGACGACTGGTGACATACCAGAGTTAAATACAATCTTTGATTAGAAAAGTGAACTGCCTGCTTGTTAATGAGTATTACACACCCTACTGACAACGAACTGCCTGCTTGTCAATGAGTATTACATATCCTACTGACAATGAAACAAAATACTAACAGCTTTTCTGATATTTAAAGATTGAGTTTTTCCTTGATACTTTATACATAAAACTTTTACTAAAATATTATAATGGAAATAGATAAATGAAATAATATCTAAGTTATTACGCATAGGAAATTTTGTTTAATTTTTAATAAATCAATAAAGCTATGGTAATCAATTCATGTCAGCTCAATCAATAAAAGATGGAGACATACAAGTAGTTACAGAGCAGAGGTAATAAAGGGTGTGTATTTTATTTAATGAAAACTTAAAGCAAAAGGCCTAAATTTGTTTAACTCAGGCTGTAGGTAAGAATGTCTTAAACCTCTACATTACACCTAAATATGCCTTTGTTCTCTGCCAGTAAATATAAGCCATTTGAGGGTAGAGATTGTTGAGTACATCCTCAGACAGTATTATTTTTTTTCAAGCAATTTCTGTTACTTTCACAGCTGCTAGATTCATGAGAGAAAAAAGCATTTAAATTGTCAGGAAATATATACGGTACTTCTGTCTCAGATAGTATTTTAATAGAATAATTATTTCCTGCTTTCATCTATCTTTTATTTCAAAATCATAGCTTCATTTTGGCTGTTAAGCCTTTAAAAGGTTCCTATAAATAAACATGAAGTTCTGTGTCAAAATTCAAGTAAAATGCGAACATTTCTCTCTTCCTTTCTACAGATTTAGTCCTAAAACTATTTTGGGAAAATAAATCTCATTCTCTTTCAAAGAATACATATAACCATCCTAAAAAAGTCTTACATTATTTTTGTTATATAGGGAACAACTATGAGTTAGGAGACACCTGTGTAGCTAGTAATTAATATTTGCTCAAGAAATATAAATATAAAATGAGATTAGTAAATGTCAGAATTCATCAAATTATCATCAACAATAAATAACAACTGTCTTATACATAGGGTGCCAAAAAAGTCTACACACATTTTAAGAAAGGAAAAACACTGTATTAAAATTGTAATACTCAATACATTCCGATAACATAAGATGAATACAAGTCATGTGTATGCATTTTTTTGGCACCCCTGGTATATAGTATTATGCTTTTATGTCTATTAGGAAAGAAATTAGATGACTTTTAATTATTCTAGAATTCTTTATAAAATGACTCTCTCACCGTATCACAAGGCATTTATATAGCAAGTATGATAACAGTATTATCCAGCTCCAAGTTAATAAGAAGACTGCCTATATTACCCGGATGTTTTTTCCTTTCCAAATTTAGGTTTGAATCTGAAAGAATTCCAGATCCTTTTTATAATGGTCCAAATTCATATGAAACATTTAAAACTTTTAAAATTCAATCCACTCATCTTTAATGTGTCAAAAAGATCTTTATGTATGAAAACCAAATAATTCAAGATATTGTTGGACAATATTAGTATTATGAATACTTACCATGTTAACTCAAATATATTTAATTAAGTTTAAATAAATAGAATAAATATACTAAACATAGTACTTTTACTGGAGGCACAATTTAAACTCCCTTATTATTATTTAAAAATACACTGGTACACAAAGTAAACAAAATCTGTCACCAACTAGTTTTCAGTGTTAAATATTTAAAAATTTTGCCTTCTATATATCAGGTTGAAAAAATTTTAAACATGAGACAGAGAAGTCTTTACTTACTAGTATCTGCAGAAGATCAGTATACGCAGCTTCCAACCTGCGCTGGCAATCTGGGATCATCATCCGGGACTCTTGCAGGATCTCTGCCTACAATGAGAATCTCTGTGAGACACGCGGAGATGGCACAACTTAATGTGTTTGGTCTATACCTCTGTAAATATCTACAGTGAGTTAGAGGAATCAGAAAAAAATTACCGTTATGTAAAATGGTTCAATATTTTAATTTAAATTGTGTTTATTAGAAGTTAGAAAGAATGACTATCATACAGTAAAATACACAAAGTACAACTTTTAGATCCAAACCTTTTGGTAATCATCTTCTTGTGCTAAGTGAAAATTAACTGGAAAAGCGTTCCATAGAGCATTTATTTAAAAAGGCTATTTAAAATACACTATTTCTCCTGCTGTCACAAAGCACCTTTATCCAAAATGGGATCAGCTGGTTACATAAATATCTCCTGCATCTTTTGAGTAATAAAGAAAAACAGGGTTCAGATAATATCACATGGAGATAATTACTGCATGAAAAACGTTATTGAGTTATTGATCACATCGTGTGCACACTGCAGGAGGTTCTCACTGAAAGACAGAGGTAAAGAAAAATGAAAAGCAAAGACCAGCAGGTTCATATTTTTGATGCTTATCATGCATAAAAAGTTATTACTTATCCTTGTGCTTCATTTTAGGAGAGAGATTATTCTCCCCATGCAGTTTGAGCCAAATTACCGACCTGGCACCCTCTGAATCTGAACTTCTGCCTATTCCTCCTGAAGACAGACACTACAGAATTAAACACAGGAATATTTATTCTGGAGGATATTTCTGGACTTAAAATCATTCCAAACTGGACTGTAACATATTAAATCATAAGAGAAGAAAAAAAAATCAAATCAATGACTAGGAAACCCAGTCGAAAAGAGGGTAAATAAGTTAGTTTTAGACGTTGAACCTCAAATTTAAGTCTTTTTTTTAAGGTAAATAGGAAGCTGTATTTCCTTAAGCTATTCCCAGAAAGAGACACAGAGATCACTTATTTTCAAAAACTCATGTTGGTCAAATACGTTTGGTTAAATGGGTACAAAATCTGAACTTTTACTAAGAATCTTTACTACCTAGCTTATATAAAATGCGACAGAATTTAATGGTAATCATACTGTATTTTAACAAAAACTTTACTAAGTCCCAGTACCTTCTTCCTTTCCCAATTTTGTCATAGCTCACACTGTAAACAAAATCAGAATTATAATGTACAAGGATGCTCCCTATTCACATTTTCTCAGGTGAAAATCTATTGCTGAACTTGTAATTCTTTTACTATATGGCACAGGTTAAAAATTTCAAACATAGGATCATAACTTTACTTCACAGCTAACCATACTATGCCTAGATATTTAATCACTGCCACTAAATTAATTTTGTATATCTAGTTAGTTTGAATTCTTGTGAAAAATAAGTGACAGGCACATTTCATTGGGTAAGCAGATGACATTTCCTCCCCTACGGACTTTCCTTAAGAATAGCTTATAGGAATTAAACAGGATAAAATAAATATAAAGAATTAGGTCAAATATATGATAAGCCAAAATGTATACTTATAAACTTTTTGGAAAGCTTTAGTGTTGTCACTGAAATAAACTTTAAACAATGCTATCCAAAATAACTTCTATTCATTATTATTGTATCCATTGTTACAGCAAGAATCCTCAATTAGTCTATCAAAACGGGACTCTGACCTACGTGGGGCCAAACTTAAGTCTCTCCTGTACACTAGGCCCCAACTCATTCAATAAGCTTGCTGTATCTGCAAGATGCCAGGCACAGGGGATGCAAAGATGAGAAAGGGCAGGTCTCTGTTCTCCAATCTAGTATAGAAGCATGAATGTAAAAATAAACATCTGACACCACTACAAGATCACGCCACAGGAAGCCAAAGGCATACTGCACAGTGATGACCATGATTTGGAATCCATCAAGCCCATCTCTATCAAGGCTATAAATCACATACTTCACCTTGTAACAATGAATTACAACTGTCAGGAATAATTTTAAAAGACAGTATATAAGGTGTGACTATATAGTAAAGATACCCCTCAAAATTCCTTTACTGCCCTAAATGAGTATTATCTTTCAAAGTGTTCCCTTTGGGAGGGAGTCACTCAAATGAATGGTGCCTCTGTTTAAAATCTCTGAATAAACTGTCAGTTTATTTTAAGGCTGACTATATGTAACAAGACTGAGGATCTTGGCACAGAGTGGGAGGTACAAGGAACCTTAGGGGAACCCAACAGATGCCGTCCTACTAATGTCTTATTGTTTTTAAAACAAGTTACCATTTTGTGGGGGGAAGTTATTCAGATAAAATGGAAGTTATAGGAGGCTTAGCACGGCTAAGATTATAACAATGAATAAACTACTGAACTAAAATCTGATCAATTTCTTTTAAAATCAAACACATAAAAATTGGAAAGGAAAAGCCCTAATTGGCAGATCTTGATTTTTTTTTTCAGAAAGAAGAGTTCTGTGAAATAACCTGGCCCACGCCAAGTTCTTTTGCTATTGCTTGATTGGTATAAAGCTTCCAGCCTCTTTAATGATCATCACCCAGGCTGGCTATAGTTACAATCATCTATAGACACTCTAACGTTGGGTATTGGCTGCTTCTGGAACCAACAGTAACTGCATTAGTTTGCCAAACTGAGCTCTAGAGAAGTCCAGAGATTACTGGAACAACAGTAATTTCCTTTTACACAGTGGTAAAATGGTAATGTGCCTGAATATTTCACAATGCACACATACATCATTAGGTTGTATACAAATATGTAAAATTTTAAACTGTCAACTATACCTCAGTAAAGATACTCTGACTGAGAAAGAGATGCAGACTCAGAATCAGAAGGAGACACAAATGGTCATCTAAGCCACTCTCATTTCACAAATGAAAAAAAGTTGAATCGTAGAGTGATTAGCTAATTGACAGGGTCTGAGTTACAGCCTGTGACTTGGATTTCAACCCTAGCATATGAATTAGTGGTAGTGACAGCCAGTCTCCAAGATGGCCCTTAATATTGCTCACTTCCTGGAGTTCCTGCCCTTGTGTAGTCACTTCCCACACTGAATTTGGGTCGGCCCTGTGTGACCAATGCAATGTAGTGAAGGTAAGATTCTGCGACTTAAGACCTAGGTCTAGTTCTTAAGCAGACTTGCAGGTTCCACATGGACTTATTGGAATGCTCACTTTTGGGAAACCCTTCTCTCAAATAAGTAGAGAGATAGATGGATAAAAAAAGATGAAGAAGAAAGAAATTCATTAGACCTGTGTTTGTGGTTATTTCTGAATGGTTAAGGATATAAGAAGAATCCCATGAGACAAAAATAATCTGGGCCCCTAAACCCTAACACAGCAATAATTACTTTAAATATAAATGGTTTAAATTCACCAGCTAAAAGACAGACATTCACAGATTGGGCCCAACTTTTTTGCCATCTATAAGAAACTCATGTCAAACATAACAAAATAGCCAGATGAAAAATAAAAGTATAGAAAAAGATATATCATACAAACATAAAAAAAAAAAGAGTGGCTCTATTAATATTGGATAATTGGATAGACTTCAGAGCAAAAAACTTATTAGGGACAAAGAGGATGTTACATAATGATAAAATGATTTAGCCACCAAGAAAACAGTGATCCTAAATGTACCTGCACTAAATAAGACAGTTTCAAAATACATAAAACAAAAATTGATAAAGCTAAAAGGAGAGACAGAAATATCCACAAATATATTTGGGGATTTCAATACCCTCTTCTTAGCAACTGATAGAAGTACTAGACAAAAAAAATCAGCAAATATGTAAAAGAATTGAACATCACCATTACCCAACCAACAAGATCTAACTGACATTTATAGAACAGTCTATTGAAGAAAGGAAGGAAACACAAATACTTCTCAAACACCCACAAAACATTCACAGCAGTATACCATATACTGGCTGAGAAAACAACAGAAACAAAACAAAAATAACAGAAGGACAACAGGAAAATCTTAAAACTCTTAGAAATTAAAGAACCTATTTCTAAATGACCCATGGGTCAACAAATCTCAGAGTTAAGAGAAATATATAGATACATGAAAATGAAAATATAACACATCAAATTTTGTAGTATTCAGCTAAAGCAGTGTGGAGAGGGACATTTATAATACTAAAAATACTACATTAGGAAAGAAGATCACAAATTAAAAATCTAAGTTCTTAGTTTAGGAATCTAGAAAAAGAGGAGCAAAATAAACCAAAAGCAAGCAGAAGGAAAGAAACAATAAAAATAAGACCAGAAACCAATGAAATTAAAAACAGGAAAATAGAGAAAAATCAATGAAACAAAGAGCTCATTTTTTGCAAAAACAAAAAAGATAAACTTTTGTAAGACTGACAAAGATAAAGTCACAAGGCACAAATCACCAATATCATTAACAAAATAGAGGACACCACTACAAATCTTGCAACCATTAAAAGAATAAAAAAGAAATACTATGAACAATTGTATAATATTGTTCATAATGCTCATGAATTCAACAACTTAGAAGAAATGGACAAATTCCTCGAAAACTACAAACCACTAAAACTCAACTGATAACCTAAATAGTTCTACATCATTAAAGAAGTTGAATTTGTAACTAAAAAGTTCCTGAAAAAGAACTCTCCAAACCCAACTTTATCAAATATTTAAAGAAGAATTATAATAACATCAATTTTATACAAATCCTTCAAGGAGAGTAGGGAACATTTCCAACTCATTTTGAGACGAGTATTAACCTGGTACCCAAACCAGACAAAGACAGTACAAAAACAGAAAACTGCAGATAATTATCGCCTATAAACTTAGACGCAAAAATCCTCGACAAAATATTAGCAAATTGAATCCAGCAATGTATGAAAAGAATTTAAAAACCATGATCAAGTGATCAAGAAGGTATGCATGGAGTGTATCCATCCCATGCAATAATAAGAAACAAACTGTTGACACACTCAATGACTTTGATGGACCTCAAAGGAATTAAACTAAGTGGAAAAAACCAATTTCAAAAGGTTATACACGAGTATTGTATGATTCCATTCCATGTTATATAACATTCTTGAAAGAGTGTTAATTATTTAGGATTTAGGGGTGGACAGGACAGGGGATATAAAGAGGTAGCACAAGGTAGTCTTGTGATGGAATAGTTCTCTATCTTGATTGTGGTGGTAGTTACATGCTACATTATGTGATAGAATTGTATAGAACTATATACACACACACAATGATATATACATGTATAACTAGTGAAATACAGATAAGCTCTATGGTGTACCAGTGTCAGTTTCACGGTTTGCATGTTTCATGATTTTTAATGTGATTATGCAAGATGCTAATATTGCAAGAGGAATGGTGAGGGGTATATGAGACCTTCCTGAACATTTTTTGCAACTTCCGTGAATTTATAACAAGAAACAAAAAAGCAAATGCACAAATGGAACACCATTTATAAATCTGAGTATATGTGCCAAGAGACAATAATATTTTCTTTAGCCACTGAATGTTACTTAAACAATATTTTTATTATTGAAAAAACAAATCTGGTATTTCTTGCAGAATCAGTCTTGTGAGAGATCCCTGGTCCTCTTTGTAGACTGAAGCCTCCCATTATTTTTTATATATTTAATGAAAAAAATTTCCCCTTAATTTTTAGAAAAAATATCAAATTGTGAATGTTAACTTGTGTTTCAAGTAAATCACAAAAAAATGTGCATACATCTTTCTCAAAAAGACAAATTTCACAACACTTTAATTACATGTAATAACTGCAAGGTTTTTTTGAGAAATCTTGGTTGAAAAACTGTACCAGTTTGTCTTTTTAATATTACTTCTAGAAAATAAGGAATAATACCTCAAGTGAAATAACAGAGGCCTGTTTGATTATGATTATCGCCAATCCTTTATCCTCCAGGATAGGTTAAAAAAACAAAACAAAACTAGAATATCTGCACTGGTTGAAGGCAAATTCGTCCATATCCATCCCTAACTGAGCGATGAGGAGAGTTGGGGGGAGGAGAGGGAGGGATATCATAAGCAGAGAGCTAAAGGCAATTTGGGCCATTTTTGAATGTTGTGTGATATTATTTAGCCAGAAAAGAAAAGGATAGCAGCGTAACTCTTTGAACCACCGGTATTTGGGCCTCTTAGGATCCTAGAACTTCTGCCTAGCTGCTTATTTTAAAAGAACCAAAATTAGGCCTACTCAAGAAGAGACCAATTGTGGTAACCAATTTCAGACAAGAAGTTTGGTAGGGACTGACAGATAGCATCCTAAGTGTGTGTTATAAAATAGGGCCAGTTCAGATGATCCAGGAAAACCAGAGCAAAATGGATCCAAGTGAGAGAAGAACCAAAGTAGTGAGAAGCAGCTGAGGATAGCATTTAATTCAGAAGAGGAGGAAACATAGGGAGAAGACTAGAGAACCCACAACATGCAGCCTTGGCTTCCTTGGTATTTTCTACGAGGGGCACAGCAAATGTCAAGCAACCACTACCGACCTTAAAGTCCTAGGCAATCAGGAATAGTGCAGTGCTTCTGGCAATATAACTCCTGTTGCATATAATAAAAAAATGAATGGCCAGCTACAGTACAGCTAAACCCAGGAAAAGGAATTTGAGAAAAGCACATAGGTTGGGCAAAAGACAAGGTGTCATGAGACTGAAACAAAATTGCAATTCACAATTGTACACATTGCAGGTTGACAATAGCAAACAGAAAACTGTATTGTTCTGTAATTAGATATGGGATAGTATTTTTGAATCTGAGTACTAGGATGACTAGGAATCTAAGAAATCATGTTATAAACCATGACCACTGTGACAAAAGAATTTTAACATTGCTGAATGTAAAAAGAACTTTTGAACAAAAATTTTTCCCTTCTACATCTGAATATGTAATCAATGATATAACCGGTAAGTGGCTAATATTTTTAAATAACAATTAGAATCATGATTCAATAAAGAGTTAATCCTTACCTATAGTGATTTTGCTGAAAGATGATCAATATATAAATATAAATGAAATAAAACAGATTCTGTGACATTGTTTGCAGAGTATTATTTAGAAAGGGAACACACATACATTCCCCACTCCACGGAACTTACAACTCCTATTCTAACTATAGGGCTATTTTTAAATAGATTATTGGCGATGAAAAGAACAGAGCAAAGAACAAAGTAAATGAGGTCACTAGTTACAGAACTGGAAAAATCAGCCTGTTGGGGTCCAAGAAGGACCTAGATGAAATAAAGTTATATACTATTGCTATGTTTCTCACTAGATGTGGGAAAATAGTAGCGGCATTAAAGTGACAGAGCTACAAAGTGATATGAATATTTATGGAACTATATAGTAAAAAATAATTTAACCAGCATAATTTAAGAGTAAAAAGTTAAAATCATATGTAAATCCTTGTGAAGAGCAGTTAGTTCATAAAGGTCAACATTTTGGGGGACATATTATATCTACACATCTGTATACATCTGTTTACAAACCCTCCCCCAATTTATATGACACACAAATGTCCTTTGCTATATACCACACATAGAGGAAGGCAGGCTCTCTTAGAAACTCAAGAAAATAAGAAGGTTCTCTCCCTAAATAGCCAGGAAAGATCTTTCAGGTGTCACTGCATTCCTTTTGCACTGCAGAAAGCAACTACCTACAGAAAAATCCACTTTGATTAATTTTGCCAAATTAAGTCTGGATTAAATGTGCACTTTTACCATTGTAACATTATTTATGCAATGAAAACCACTGAGAGCTCATAAAGCTGATTTAAAAAATAGTCTTCAGATATATCTGTATAAGCTTGTTCATACTCTCCTTTTTCCTAGTGTCATCTGGATTTCATTTTAAATGCACTGATCACTGGATTTTAAGTAAAGGAGCAAGTGATCCAATGTCCATTTTGAAGAGATCCACCTGGCTGTTGTGGTAGGGGCAAGGAATGGAGGTGTCAAGAAACAAAGAGGTAAGACAACTAGAGGCTTTTGCAATAGCACAGGCAAGAAATGACGGTGGACTGGACTAGGATAGTGGCAATAGAGAAAGAATTAGAAGGAATAAGAAATAGGTCTTGGTGATATTATGTATGATTATTAGAAAGAGAGAGAAGTATCAAGAAGGGACCCACTAAATTTTTGGCTTCGGTATCTGGAGTGGAAATAACCATTTACTGAGAGGAGGAAAACAAGAGAAGGAATAGCTTTTTGTTTTGGGGGAGTGGGTTGGGTTGAGGGAAGACCAAGATTTTTTATTTTGGATACCCAAGAGGACATGTCAAGCAGGTGATTAGTTGAATATATATAGCTGGCGTGGTCAGTCCCAGAGATACAAATTTGGAAGATATTGGTACTAGAATGAACACCAAAGCAGGCATTCTGGGGGTCTGTTTGCTTATTTTGTTGTTGTTTTTAAGGCCATGATTAAGAGTTACTGGAACAGTATTTGATAAGTAGCAGGAGTTCAATGAATATCTGCTGAGTGAATAAACAAATGGGCATAAAGATAGTACTTAAAGTTATAGGAAGGTATGAGAGTACCTAGTGAGGATTATAGATAGAACTCTTAGAGGTTTAAACAATTGTGTGTGTGTGTGTGTGTGTGTGTGTGTGTGTGTCTCGGGAGAAGTAGGTAGTTGGGGGTGTGGGAGAGAGGAGAGCGGGCGAGTTTCAGCAAAGGAAACAGGAATAACGGCAGTGAAACAGAGGAAAAGCAGGAGGCAGTTCTATCAAAGATGCCAATATAAAAGAGTGTTGCAAGGAGAGAGTGGTTACTTGTGTTCAATGCTGTTGAGGTTATGGAAGATGAGGACAAAGAAGTGATAACAATGTCACTAATGGCTGTCACAAGGGCTAGGGCACATAGGCCACTCTAATAGGAAAGAAGGTAGCATAGGCACAGATGCAGGTAGGTTGATAAGATTTTTGTGGTGGGAATATGGGAAAGTTCCCCCGATAGCCTCTATTTTCTCACAAAATTATGAAACAAGTGTTAGCCAAGAGTGAATATTCAATAAATGCTACAATAAGAATAAATAAGGTGTTAGGAGAACGGAGAGAAGGGACCTAACTCGGCACTGAGGTGGAGTGTAGGGTAAGTTTAAAGGATGAATAGGAATTAATAAGGAAAAGGTAGATATGAAAAATGGGAAGAGCATCACACACATGTGCAGTATCTTGAGGCAAAGGAGAAAGGGCATATTAATGAAACTAAAAGGAGAACCTAATAGGTCCAGGCAGTGACTGGCAAGAGATGAGGATGGAGAGATAAGCAGGTACCCAAATCAAGACAAGCCTTGTATGCAATGCTAAGGAGACTGAAATTTGTTACGAAAATAATCAGAAGTAACTACTGGAAAGTGTAATGCACACACACACACACACCTATGTCAACATATATATGTTATTTTGGTGGTCTTCACATCAATATTTGTGCATTTAAATACACAAGTATATTTAATAAAATATTAGGTCATTTTTATATTTCATACTTAAAATTGAACAGGCAGTATAGCTTAAAGGTTAAGAGTACAAATTCCAGAGCCAAGAATGCCCATGTTCAAATCCCAGCTATGCCACTTTTCAATTGTGTGACCTTAGGCAAGTCATTTAACCTGTGTTTCAGTTTCCTCATATTTAAATGGAGGTTTTAATAGTAAAGAAGTAAATAATATTAGAGCTGTTAATGCATTAGTTAATATGGTATTCTGTAAATATTAGCTATTATTATTTAAGATATACTTTACCTGCTTTTTAATGGCATAATTTTCACCATCTTCAGCTTTCATTTTTTCAATCTTTTCTTCTTGTTGTTTTGCTTCTTTTTCATACATCATTTTTTCTTTGGCCAATCTATAAATAAACCAAAAATATTTTGGAGAATTAACTTTCTATTTAGCAAACAGACCACAGAAACAAAGAAACTATGTAATTATAAAACATACTTAAAATACCAAAGTATATGTACTAGATGGGGAGGACAAGGAAGAGAAGAAAAATACTTTAGCCATAGATGTCAGTATGATCCTCATGCCCTTAAGTCCAATACCTGCCTAATGCAATGTAATCTATCAAAGCATGCAATTTCTAAATTTTTAATTGAAAATATATTGGATTATAATAATTGTATTTACAATGTGAAAAACAACACTCAAAATTATTATGTACTAACATTTCTGTCTCCTTTTTTTTTGATACGTTTTCCACACTTTTATACATGTACTTAAAATAACATAATGGTAAAAGCGCAGCTTACTGGGGAAAAAAAAATAAATTCATTAATTAATTAAAAATCAGTGTATTGCATGCCAAATCCAAAACAAAGAAAAATGAGATTATTTTCAACAACAAAACTGTTTGACAAGTATTCACTGTACTGTAATTTTATGCCTGACCTTATCTGTGTGAGGAACTGGGATAGATAATTTAGACATGGTTCTTTCATGGGCAAGTAGTGGAAACAAACAAGTATTTATTTACTAAAGCAAGAAAAGGTATTGATTGATATGAGGAAGATTTTTGAACAATAAGGAATAGAATGATACAAAGTTCTACTGATTATTCCTCAGATAACCAAAATTTAATGAACCATAATAGCTCAATCTCCCCTAATTCCGTTTAATAAAATTTTAATATAAAAGTATAGTCCAAGACAACACTAACATTCCTATATTCACATGATCTAAAGAGCAGAAGAAAAAGCTCTCATAATCCATACATATTAAAAGCAACTTGCTCCACCTGCTTGCTTACTTAACTTCTAGACCCATGTTGTTAGGATGGAATTTAAAAATCACATTGGAGCATGGCTTTTGTCTAATCATTTGCAATAAAGATTTCCAAGTGGATTTCAAAGCATGATTTAATTTTCATATTGCAATAAGATTTAAAATATGATTTAATGTTCATATTGTAATAGGACTTATACAAGTTTGCAAATCTTAAAAAAAATCTTTTGTCATACTACTCAGGTTTTTAAGTCAGATTTAAATCACCACATAAACTACATACTAAATATTAAAATACTAAAATGTTCCAGTTTAGAATTTTCATCTTGTGTTACTGACATAGATAAGACATATAACACAATGTTAACAGTGTTTATAGAATATTGTGACCGTCAAACACTCATCCTGAAATACCTCACAGTGAAAAAACCAAAGTACAAAACGGGTATAAATTTTATGTTGCCATGAATATAAACAAACAACAAAGAATATTCAAGAAACAAATAAAAGAAGACACTTTGGAAACTATTATTTGCTATTATGTGAGGAGAAATACCTTAATAATTTGGGTAGAGAAGGTTAGCTGGGAAGCAAATAGGAAGGCTTTCATTTTATGCCTTCGAATAAAAGCTTTTCCCCCCATGTATAAGTATTACTCTTATCAAAAAAGTTAGATGCTAATAATTATCTCTGAGCAGCACAATTTTGAATGAGTTTAAAGTCTGCTAGTTATTCCTTTAGCTATATTTTTAAACATTTCTGTAATAAAGCAAAATTCAATTAGGCAGGTACTTAAATAGACCTAATAGTTGTAATTCTTTAAACATTGCTCTCCTTCACAAGTTTTGCAAAGGCTATAAGTTAAAATAACAAGCACAAATAAAAAAATCATCATTTATTATATTCAAAATTAACAGCAAATATTTTCCATTAGTCTTACAAACCCATACCTACAAGGAAACACAGCAACTTCAAAAAACTTTTAGTGGTAAGACATATATAAAAGAAAAATAAAGAAATTAGAGCAATACAAAAGGATAGACATAAAAAGGTGAAATTTTAAGAAATGAAAACCATGAGGATAATAATAATCAAATGATAAATTACTTAAATGTACATGTGATTTAAAATATGGAGCCTTTCTGTTGTCATCAACAAATACGGTGAATGCTGCTGCTGAGTGTCATCCAATGGAAAGGCAGGGATCTTCAATACAGGAAGTGGCTCCATGGAACTTTAGTAACAGTGTGCGACAAGTTTCAACTTGTTCGGTGCAGTCAGTTGGGTGTGAGCTACGGTTGAGAGGTGTGTTGGTTTTGTTGGGTTTTTTTGCAGAAGGTGTGTTTTAAAGTGTGTCATAAATCATCCACCATCATGACAACGCTCCGTGTCACACGTCACACATAGCTTCTGGTACAGCAATTTCTGTCAAATAAAAATATTATGGTGTGTCCTCATCCACCTTATTTATTGGATCTGGCACCGTGTGACTTCTGGCTCTTCCCCAAAGTCAAAATGATTCCGGACATCAAGGCAGCCACAACAGGGCAACTAAAGACACTCATGAAAGAGGACTTCCAGAACTGCTTCAGAATGTGGCAAGAACGATGGGATAAGTGTGTTCAAAGTGAGGGGGAGTATTGTGAGGGAGAATAATGGCAATGTGTCTTTTACTGTAAATTTTTTTATTTAAACATTCACCATATTGTTTGATCACACCTTGTAAAATGGCCAACAGATATGAAAAAATGCTTAACTTCACTAGCTATTAGGGAAATGCAAATCAAAACCTCAAAGAAATACCACCTTACACATGTCACAATGGCTATCATCAACCAGTCAAATAACAGCAAGTGTTGGAAAGGCTGTGGAGAAAAAGGAACCTTCATACACTGTTGGTAGGAATGTAAATAGGTACAACCACTATGGAAAACAGTATGGAGGTTCCTCAGAAAAATTAAGAATAGAATTACCATATGACCCAGCAATCCCTCTTCTCATATCTATCCAAAAAATTTGAAAACATTTATCCATAAAGATATATGTACCCCTAGGTTCACTGCAGTATTATTCACAGTGGCCAAGACATGGAAATAACCAAAGTATCCTTTGATAGTTGATTGGATAAAGATGTGGTATACATACACAATGGAATACTACTTGGCCATAAGAAAAGATGAAATACTGCCATTTGCAACAACATGGATGGATCTTGAGATGATTATGCTAAGAGGAATTAAGTCAGACAGAAAAAGTCAAGAACCATATGACTTCACTCATATGTGGAATATAAAACTGAAAGGAATAAAGGAACAAGACAAACAAACAAAAACTCATAAACATAGACAATAATGTAGTGGTTACCAGAGGGTAAGGGGGGGAGGTGTCAGAAGAGTAAAAAGGGGATCAAATATAATATATGGAAATGGAAGGAGAACTGACTCTGGGTGGTTATCACACAATGCAATATATAGATGATATAGAAATGTACACTTGAAACATATAATTTTACTAACCAATGTCACCCCAATAAATTTAATAGATAGATAGATAGATAGATGATAGACAGATAGGCAGACAGACAAGACAGACAGACAGATAGAAAGATAGATAGATAGAAAAAGAAACTTGCGAGGATAGAGACAGCAAGTTGCCGGATTGCTTTAAATGAGACCTAAAGATGGTTTTATTTGATTCATAATGTTAAAAAGAATAAAAAAAACCCAAATTTGTTACCACATTAAACAACTGGGAGATTTAACATATAAGTCTGGATTTCTGGCTTCTCTTGGATGTTTTCATCAGGGAATACTGGGCCCGCATTTTCACTATTGGATGGAGCTAAATAGTGGCTGATGACTGTTTTGGATGAGGCATCTGCTATTCATTTTGCCCCAATTCACACAAATCCATGTTTCCCAAACACTCAGGCTTCATACTTGACCTCTGAGTTTGGAATTTTTGTGCTGGAGTAACTTGAATATCAACGCATCAATGTTACTGTTTTTTCTTAATCATCTTTACAGAATCACAATTATTATTCAGAATATCAGGGATATGCAGAAACTGGGATTAGCAATGACACTTCCATCTTTCTAAACCTTGTAGGTTATTAAACTCCCCTCGTAAATGAAAGTAGCTGGGATTGGATAGGCCAGAAAGAGGCACATTCAATAATGTCCTGTAATTCAAACACGCAGAATGAGGGTTGCCAAACTATTGCCAATGAGCCAAATTTGGCCTGCCATCTATTTTTGTATGGTCTGAGAACTATGAAAAGTTTTCATATTTTTAAATGGTTAAAAAATTAAAAACCTAAAATATATACTATCTCATCCTTTACAAAAAAGGGTTGTTGACTCCTGATTTGAAAGAACTCTACTTAACTCCATCCAACCCCTACTTAACCATCTTAGCATTTTTCAAACTACACTGAAGCCAGTTTACTTGGGTCTTAAGCTTCTTGAAGACAGGATTAGGTTATATTCATCCGTTATTCTTGATCTTTTTACATAGTAGGCACTCAGTGTTTGTTGAATGAATAAAAAGTTGAGTCTAAAAACTTCTCTACTGCCTTTTAACATTTTCAATATAATGAGATACATAAGACAATTCTGAAGTGGAACAAAAGTGATTCACAAAACTTGACAAGAAAAATGTGATTTTTTGAGAAAGTTATACGATGAAAGAGATCGGAACCTATGTCTAGGCCCATAGACAACTCTGGTTGGTAATCCAAGTGTTTGTCTATGGAAAACAGCAGGAATAGATCAAACAAAATTGAAGAGACACTTAAGTACACTTCACATTTGACAAGAAAAGTTGCTGAGTGTTTGCATGGCTTATTGGAATATCAAAATAAACAAACAAACAAAAATCAGTGAGAACCCAGTAATACCAACATACAAAATTATAGTGAATAAAATGAGAGGGTAAGATGCGGTAGTAGAAAGTAAAAAGGTTTCACTCTTAAACAGCATAAATCAATGTACTGATGACAAGTCACATGACACAGAAGGGGTTTTATATACCAGGGGTTCCAAAAAATGTATACAAGTGGACACTTTGGTCAACGTTGCTCAAGCAGTAGTTCGCCGTAATCAGAAGTGCCTGGACGCTGATGGTAACCACTTTGAGCACCTCTTGTAATTGCAGAAGTCAAACGTGACTTGTATTCATCTTTTGTTATCGGTATATATTATAATTTGAATAGTTTTCTCTTCTTAAAATGTGTATACATTTTTTTGGCACCCTCTGTATATAAAACCTCTTTCTCTGTCTCTGTCTCTGTCTCTCTCTATATATATATGTGACTTCAACTTCATTAGATATTATCAAAGTGCTTTCCAAAGTGGCTGTATCAGTTGATACCAAACCTGCCATGTATGAATTCCGTATTTTTTCTTGGCATCCTGGTGAACAACTGTAATTGTCAAAATTATTAAATTTCTGAACATAAGAAGAGTGTGAAATGGTATTATATCATGGTTTGAAATATTAATTTCCCTGGTAATTTATCAGATTATCTGTGTTTATTAAAATAGTAATTACTGGAATAAGTATTTGCTAAATTAATGAATAAACATCTTTGGGTGAATTTGGCTATTCTTCCTTTCCCTAGAGAAGGCTAAGATTTAATAAGAAAATTTAACTCAATTAAGTATGTATAGTCACAGTTTAAAAATTTGTTACTAAAATTTTTTTTCTGTAGCAAACATGTTTATGCTCCTATAAATATAGGAATACATAATTATAAAGAACAAAATTTTAAAAATAATTCCTAATCTCACTGCCCAAATGAATGACTACTGATCCAAAATGCACATAATTCTGAAATCTAAAAGGTAAAAAAAATAGAAAAATTTAAAATTAAATTTTTCATAAACTCATTTAGCAGCAAAATGTAACTTCAAATGATATGAAACTATTTATAAACTTTATGTATCCTACCGAATGTAAATTGCCACGTTTCACTGCAGAAATATTAATGTGTTTGATTATAGAATACTTCTCTAGATGCTATTATGTAAATGCTTATATTACTGTTCCAAAATCTAAAAAATTTGGAATTCAGAAATATGCATGGACCCAAGGATTTTGTATAAGCAATTATAGACCTGTATTAACATTGAGTATTTTCAACTAGTCTTTTTCTTCAAACACGTATATGCAAAAATGTATATATATGAAAATAATGTATCATTTCCAATATCATTAAATTTTCTTTGAAAATATAGCCGTTAGGGACTACAAAGCATTTTACAGTACCAAAGTGACAGCTTATTACAGTATTATCCTATCGGACATTTAGGCCATCCCCATATCACATTCTACATAATACTGTGATGAACATCTCTACTCATAAATTTTGTTGATGTGAAACATTTTCTTATTACATAATATTTAAAATATATAGTGTCTGATAAAAAATTAGACTAAGTTCTTTTCCAATACTGATATGATAAACCACCTTTGTCATTCATTATCGTTAGTAATGTATAAAATACAAATATTAAATCAATCTATCCTATTTTAGCCTATTTGGTATTTCATTTTAGTCAAAGAAAATAGTATGCCAGATTTCACTGTTTAAATATTAATATGCATATCAAAACTTGCATTAAAGAGATATAAAATTCAAAAGAGAAAAATAATGAAAATGGAAAGTCAAGGGAAGAGACTATAAATCTGATAACCATTAGGAGTTATAGATAGTACAGAAAAGCACCAGGGGAAGAACTTTTAAATAAAATTTCCCAGAGCTGGAAAAAAACAATCTTAATTGAAAGGCCTTCGTAAGTGCCAACTAGAATCAGTGAAAAAACCCCGTATCTATGTACATTGTTGAGAATTCCCAGAGATCCAAGAAAATGAAAGCTTTCAAAAAGAGAACAGGTTGCCTATAAAAGAAAAACGAATCAGATAGACATTATATTTTATGTTAATAACACTAGATAATAGAAGACAATAGGGCAATCCCTTCAAAGTGCTGAGAGAAAATTATGTATAACTTGGATTTGTAATTATAATAGTGAGGAAAAAATTCACTAACTCACTCTGTACTTATTTACTAAGAGGCCACTACGTGCCAGGCATGATTGTGTGTATCAAGTGAACAAAATTACAAAAATCTCTGCTCCATGACAATTTTTAGTGAGGAAATAGTACAATAAATAAGCAAAGTACATAGCTTGTGAAATTGTGATCAAGTCCTATACAAAAAAGCAGTGAAGAATTGGTAAAATAGGGGATTTGCAATTTAAAATAGGACAGTCAGGGAAGGGCTCTTTGAGAAGGGATAAGTGAGTTAAGATCTGAAAAAGGCAGTAAGTCATGTGGATAACTGATGAAAGAGGTCATAGGCCAGCGGAACTTGTTTTTTAGTTATATAAGAATTCAAAAGTTTATCTACTATAACCCCTTGCTGAGAAATTTATTTAAGAATGTACGTCAGAAAATTGAAGATGAAAAATCAAGAAAAAAAACCATTGTCAACATAATGCAACTGTCTAATGAAAGAAAAAAGAAGTCTTAGGATTAACACTGTGCTGTAGGCCTGGAAAATAGTCTAAATGAGAATCTAGTGTGGAGACTTATGGAAACACCTTTAAGAAGAGGAATGGAATAGATTCTAAGGAACAAATACAATGAGTTAGAAGGTATAAGAGAAGTCATTTGTGCGTTTTTTTTCCTCAATAATAAAAAATGGAAGACAATTAGAAACTCTAGGAAAAGCAACCCCCACACAGAGTTGTGGTTGTAATATGAAGCAATTGATGAAAAAGAAAATTCATCTAAACTGGATTTAGAACAACAATCTCCTTTGAGCAGCACAGGATCCACTGAGAAATGTAACCCTATACTACATACCATATTTAAATAATTATAATCTATTTATTAATTTTCAACTTTTAGAATAGACCTATGAGCAAAATACATTTTTTCTCCACTAGTCTGAAATACTCAATTTGTTTTTAAAGTTTGTTTAAAAGCTAAGGAATGTCTACCAAATTTTATTATAAAAATTTGAGATGACCCTGGCCAGCCAATGAAACGTCAGCATTTCTTAAAAATTACACCACTACCTATGTAATCAATTCCCTATATTAAATCCCTGTTTGAAATCCATAGTATGATTTTCTTTTTCCTGATTGATACAGTTCTCCTCTACTGATATAACTGATAATAAACTTTGCTGTCTCTGAAGAAACAAACAATACTTTTGAGATTTTTATTGTATAAGAGATGAAGGAAGAACTTTTACTGAAGACCAAATATGAAGACTTTTGTGTACTTTATTGCATTTAATATTTATAATCCTATTGAAGTATTATTCCCATTTTACAGTCTCTTAATTATGTCTCCCCACAATGCTTTTAAAATAGAGTCTTTAGCTTCAAAAAAGAACTGAACCAGGGTTAATATATCAGAAATGAATAAAATGTAAGCTACCATATTTCATGAAACTTTGGTCAAAAATGATAATACTAATGAAAATTAAGCTGAAGTTAGATAGCAACACTGATAAAAGAAGTCAGGCTGGATGAATGATTTTTGATGTTTTGGCATTTTTGATGGCCATCATGAAATCTGCTCCCCCTAAACTAGCCCTGTGGTGAAGTTCAACCAAGAGTTACAATTCAAGAAGAGACATTACAATATTGGTATCCCATGAAATGGGATATATAATAGATTTAGGCAAAAGCCTGAATCATTCGAGATAAGCTAAAATTAAAATATGATAATAAAAGCAGTTAACACACACTGACCACTTACTATGGGCCAAATACTACATCAAAACATTGTCATTTAATTCTCAAAACAACCCTATAAAACAGGTACCATTATGAGTCCCATTTTAGTAGTAACTAAATTGAAATTCATGGAGCTTGTCCAAGTTCTCACAACTATTAAGTGCCAAAGAACTGTTTTATTTCGAAGTTCACACTCTCAGCCACTAGTGATACACTTTTTATCTTTTAAAGTAATTCTCAAACATTTGAACACATAAAAAAGTTAAAATGCACTAAATTGCAACAGGCATTATTGGTTGCCTTCCCAACAGCCAATTCTTACTTGCCAACAGAATCTAATTTTGATTATGATCATCCAAGAAGCCATGTCCTTCAAGGGAAGGAGCTAATCATAATGTTCTCACTCCTTTTGCCAAGTGATAGTTGGGCGTGTGTTAAGTGATCCAATTCCGGCCAAAGCTACAAAAGGGCCATCTGCTGGGGGCTTCTGAGAAGGTTGTCACTCTTCTAAATGTGATATAAGCAGGTATAATTCTCTTTACTGGACAGTGTCATCTGTGTGTGACACCTGCCACTTGTGGCAGGTGCCTTGGGATAATGAAATCCAGCCTAAAAGGACAGGTCACTCTGGGATATCGAGAACTTAAATCTTTGATAATGGTATTAAACCACTAAATTAACCAATTCTGAAAGGACCCTACCTCTAGATATCTGAGGGTAAGAAGATAAATATTCTCACAGTTTAAGTCACGTATAGTTTGATTTTCTATTACTTCGAAGCTAAAAGCATTGAAAAGCATTGTCAGTAGTCTGGCAGTCTTTAACAACAGAAGACTGTTCTGCAGGTACAGAAATCATTGTTTCTTACTTTGGGCTAATTCATTCTAAATCGATAAATCACTTAGACATTGAGAAACCTCACCTGTTTCTTCTAATAGACAAATAAACATAAAGAAAGTAAAGAGGAAATTTCCTACACAATACATAATTTTATGTTTCTATTGTATTAAGAAACATTACATGTAAATTTTGTACAAAAGTCTCTATTTCACACTTAAAACTAAATTAGTATAAAACTTTAAAATTTTTTGTTTTTAATAATCATAGTGCTTACTAGAGGCTGATATCCATAATAAACAGTACTACCTTCTATTTATATTTTCAATTCACAAAGTACGTCTATAACTTATAGGATATTGGATGTTAAATATTAAAATGTCTCCCCTAGGATGAGAAGACGTTGACAACAGGGGTAGAGAGCTATCCCAAGACACTGACAAGGCCTCTGTACCTAAAGATTGATAATGAACTCAGAATCTATTTTATTATCTTTAACTGTCTGCTAATGATATTCATCATAATAATTGTTATACTTGTTCTTTGGGTTTTTTTATATAGTCCAAGTGTTTATGATTACTGAGCATGTATAAAACAACTGCTAATACTCTTTTCATGGCTCATGTAAATGTTATACTAGATGCCAAATACAGAAAATGAGACAAAAGGCAAAACTCGGACAGGATAGAAAGGATCCCAAGTGTTTTTGTCACAATGAAGTCCATAAGACCTGACTGCCTTCCACTTAACTGCCCTTCCCTTTCGGAAAAAATTCGGGCTCAACTCAGATCCCATGGTTACAGTACTGCCCCATCACCAATGTTCAACAAGGTGATACTGAGACTTCCTAGGACTGAGCCTACCTAGCACTGTGAGACCACACTATCTGAGGAAAAGGATGGTCAATGTATCCTTTGGATTCACTGATGACCAGAGGACTATAGATGAATAAAAAGATTTGGTTCTGTGGAAAGTAACTTCACAGGGTGATCTGATCATAAATTTCTAAATAGGCAAGTCATGGTGGGTAGTCATGCCTCAGGCCTCTGTTCTGTCTGTGCGAGGTATTTAAGCCAAGCTCTGTCCACTGTTCTTGTGCATACATCTAGGTTAACACACCTTGAGATGTCGGAAGTAATACCCCTGGAAGGCAAAACCACCCTTAAGAAAGCACATAATTTTGTTAACTATTCTATAATCCAATTCCCACCTTGCTTTCTCCCTTGTAATTAATCTTCCTCACTTCCCTCTTTAATCTCAAATGCATAAAAGAAGCTGCAAAACTGTTACTCTCCAAAGCAGTTGAGGTCTTGCTTCCCAGCATATGTCATCAGTTTAGCTCAAATAAACTCCTACAAAAACTTCAAAACAAACAAATAAATAGTAAAACATCAATGCCCCTAAACTATAACTTATAGGAAGGGGCATCAAGTAAATATTAATGTTTGTAAACTATTATGGTAAGATGTTTAATGATGCTACAAAGGAAACAATATATCACCAGGCACAGTGTATCCACTTATAACTTGGAACTCATAACTTCTTGTCAAATGGATTTAAAATACATATCTTCCCTAGTGAAGAGGAGAAAAGTATTCATGATAGGAAAAGAAGCTATGTGAGTTAACAAGTAGGCAACAAATTTTTCTGCTAAGCACATTAGGTGAAAGTATTCTATAGAAATCAGAATAAAAGACTATTTAGAGTGAATTTTAGGCTTTTGAAGACTAAAGGTTTAGTAATGAGACCCCAGACACACAAAAGAAATGTCTTTACAAAAGTATGTTAGGACAAAAATATTATGAAAGATGCAGGAAAACAAAATCTATTTTTTTTATGTGGGAAAAATCCAAGAAGACTGCAAATTAGAAGCTAATTGCTTAGCCAACTCAGTTAAGAACTCTTACTAGTTCCTTAGTGAGGAAGAACTGAAGATTGACATCAGAACCTGGTGATTTAGTGCTCATGGTCTATATGTGTGTAGTTAAAATTCAGTGAGCTCGTCATTCTCTATTAATTCTTCTGTGGTCACTATAAAGTCAAGTAAGATTTTCAGCTATTCCCAAATTTCAACTAGTAAATATAGTCAAGATTTTGGGAGTCAGCAAAACTAAGGAAAAATCTGTCATGGCATCCTCTTGACAAAAATGTGCTCCATACAAACCCACGTCAACTGAGACGGGGTTGGAGATGGATGCTTGCTCTCCTTCCTCATCCTCTTTCCCTACCCCACTCATTCTTTAAAGCTTAACTCAAACATCCCTGTCTTCCAGAAGGACCACTCTAACCCCTACCCTACCACTCCCCTCGCTGCCACTGTGGATCCTTCCTACGGATCTTCATAGCATACTTATCTCCATCACAGAACGTATCACTATAGGTTAAAATTTAGTCTACTTCCACACTGGAAAGTGGATGCCCTGAGGACTGGAAATGTGTCTCCTAAGAGCACCTATCAGAGTGTATGCCTCTCAGATATGTTTACAGAAGGAACTCACAATTACCCTGAGAGGTAAACAGAGCAGCTATCATCATCTCCATCTTCAAATAGGAAACTGCAATTCAAAGGAGTGAAGTGACTCACCTAAGGCCAGCTGGCCAAGAAACAGTGTAATCAGGATTTGAAATCTTGTCTTCTAACTTCAAGAGTCAATACTTTCTAATCTTGTCTTCTAACTTCAAGAGTCAATACTTTCTAACACATCATACTATCTCATGATTAAAGTAAGTGAAGTAATTTTCAAAATTTAAACTTCTTTTACCCGTTCCAAAAGTAAAATCATTCCATGGTTCAAACTTTGAATAGCACAAAATAGTACAAAATGAAAAGGCAACCCACTACCCACACACCCTGTCCCTGGCCCCTCAGTTCCCACCACTGGAAGCAACATGCTATCAATTTGTGTATCCTAAATGAAAGAAATTAAATGTTTAATCTGATGGCATTCGTTACCTTATCTTCCACTATTCATTAATGAATCCACTAAGCTGGAGATGGTTCGAGTTATGTTCAATGTCCATGTAGAATATATGCTTTAATTAATTTTCATAAATAGACATCTGTTGTAAACAGCTAAAAAGATGCACAGCATGCCAAACACAAAATGCCACCATGTTTTTTTGGTAATCTTGTGAATTTCAGAGATTAATAAACTAATAAATCCTAGGAATCTTAAATAATTCACAAAACACAAATGAAAACTATTTCCCTAATCCTCTAAACTGTCCCTTAAAAAGTTCTGAGATAATGAAAGGGCCGAGGACACTACCGTGAATCGTGAATCGCTTCTGCTTGAGTTTCTGAAAAAGCAACAGTACCTCCCCCACAGCTGCTTCATCTCCATACAAAACACTCTGACAGCTTTAATTACTACCTAAACTCACAAATCTCTCTGTACATTTGACTTTTTATCCTCTGTCCAGACCCATATCTCTGTCTTTATAACATCTCTATTTAGACATCCCACCAGCAAATAACTGAAGCAGATTGAAAACTGAGCTCATCATCATCTTATTCTGAAACAATACCCCTTTCCCCATCTTGAACTGTCAACATCAGAATCACACAACTACTGGATAAAGTAGTCTGGCGTATAAGAAGTTCAGGGAAAAAGAGCTAAGTTGTCTGCAAGCTCAATATGAACCAAGAGTGTGATGCAGCTACTGAAAAATAAAAACAAAAACCAGTCAATTCAATCTTCGATGCATTAAGAGGCAAAGAAAGGGTGGCAGGTTAGCTTAGTTGGTTAGAGCATGGTGCTAATACCACCACCAAGGTTGCCGGTTCGATCCCCGCATGGGCCACTGTGAGCTGCACCCTCATTAAAAATAAAAAATCATCAAAGGAGGCAAAAAACATGGTAGGTAAATGGTACTGCACTGGATGAACTACATCTGTACTATTATAGTATTACTCATGATTTTACTTCCAAAATTGTTAATACGTGACTTGGATCCAAAAGGGATTTAAAGCAGCATTTGAAGAAGGAGCCTTACAAACTAGAGTATTAACAGAGGAATATCCAACACCATCATTCTAGTCTGTGAAATTGTTCAGTTTGCCTAAAATTTATGGATAGATGATGGATTCACAACTAATATTGGCTATCATAACTAAAGTGGGCAAAAAAAATATCCGATGCAAACGACTTTGGCTGATTGATGACCATAGCTTCTCAGATAATAAAAGTTATCAATTAGGATATCTGAATTTTATCAAAATATAAAATAAGCCTGATTTAACAATATTTTAGATAATAATTATCCTTGGTAATCTATCAACTCAAGTTATTCTCAGAATTACTGATGAGAAAATTTGGGAGCTAAATCTGTGATTTTTTCAGTTGTAGAGCTCTAGGATCCAAAGAACAATTCATAACTTTGGGATTATTAGCATTATACAGAGGTACTTTGAAATGTAATGTGTTTATTCAGTTTATTGTACTAAGGTTTGCTCATTAGTTCAAAATGGTTCAAAGGATAAACACGAAGATTTTTTCTATTTTTATATACTGAGGTATTGTTTAAGCCCTATATATAGAACAATGACGAAATAATAATCAACTGGTAATAATTTCCATTCAGAAAAATGTAAGAATTAGAAATAATTTTCATATTATAAACCTATTTAAAAGTATACACATACAGTAATTTGATATCAAAGGGTCCACTTTCAATGTACATTTATTTTGTACTTTACCATATATAAAGCATTTTTTAAACTCAAGCCAATTTTCTAAGTCTTTAACTGCTTAAATATTACTTTTAAATTATAGTGGGTAATGGTACTTGATATAGAGCTGTATTTGACATAATTTTAATAACTGGAAAACCTGGTTTGAAAATTCAATATAACAAAATTTTCTTAATTATTATAAGATTAGATTAGTGATTCCTAATGACTCTGAAGCCCTCCAAATCTTTCTTGTCTGTCACATTAATTATAGTCTGTCATTTTAAAAAAGTTTGAATTATCTTTAATAGTCCCAACTTTTATTTTTCAATTGTTCACTTGAAGTAAAACAGTCATTTTACAGCCTGACTTTCTGAATTTGTCAGTAAACACTGTTGCATTTTCACAGATGGAGGCATACCTCCCATGAACAATAGGTGTGAACATGTAAAAACATGAAAAGCCTCTAACTTGACTTCACAAAAACAGAATAATATGTAAATAATGTATTTTACTGCATTTTAAGAACATCACAACTTTTTGGAAGTTGTTGTTCTACACACTCTTCCCGGACTACTTCAGATGAGTTTTTGGTAGAATCTGTTAGGGTCCTGATTCTGAGCATAGACTACCATGATCACATATGAACACATCTGTAACACACATCTCTCTCTATGGTCAACCTGAAAAAACCCAAGTAACACTGCAGCAATGGGGTTAAAGAAAGACACAGGCGCTAACTCAAACTTGCTTGTATGTTGAAGGGAGGGAATCTATCCTTTAGTGACCAAATAAAAATAACCAAAATGCCATTTTTCAAATGTGGTAACAATTGTTTCCTTTCACAGCAGAAAAAGAAATGTTCTTCCAAGAAATGTTAATAGATGCAGTGAAAAGAAAGAGGTTTCTGTGAATGAATAAAGTTTGGGAAATATTACATAATTCTATTCCCTTCTTAAAGATTCACACAGTAAGAAGAGTTTTCTGAGTAATCTTACAATAAAGAAACCCCGGCCTTACCAATTAAGATACAGTTAAGTAAATGAGAAAGAAAAACTCATAGACACAGACAATAATTTAGTAGTTACCAGAGGGTATGGGGGTGGGGGGTGGGTGATGAGGGTAACGGGGATCAAATATATGGTGATGGAAGGAGAACTGACTCTGGGTGGTGAACACAACAATGGGATTTATAGATGATGTAATACAGAATTGTACACCTGAAATCTATGTAAATTTACTAACAATTGTCACTCCAATAAATTTAATTTAAAAAAAAAAAGGTTTCAAAAGAAAGAAAAAAGATACAGTTAAGCATTTCCTATAGAATATCCACTTGGAATTCAAAACGAGAGGAAGGTAATATTCAAAATTCTGACTACAGTAGCTGACAAATTTCTATTTCTAAATTTCTAAGGTACATTTTTACTGTATGTTAAGTACAAAAATATTCTATTCAAAATTTCCAATTTATAGAAGTTAATAAAACGCCATGTTAATTACCAACTTAAATAAGTTAATTTTAAAAATGAATCAATGTGAAAGCAACAATAGCTTAATACTAGTATATATATATATATATATCTATGTTTGTGTAATTAATATTAAATAAATGACCATGAACTAACATTATAACTCTTGTCATTTTTAAAATTTTAATTTGCTTATAAATGAATTTACATTTTAGTAGAAAGTAACTAGCCATATCACTAGTGATATCATCAAGCGAAATAGTTTGAAAATTTATATAACATTATACCTGACAAATTTTTTTTAAAAATCGTACTCAATTTTTACTAATACAAGTTTCTTTTTCTACCTTAGACATGGTATCTGAATGGCAATAAATACTCAGTGGTCTTTAGGCGAAATTCTATAAAGGAACCTTTTTTTTAAAAAAAAGGTGATTTTAGCTTCAATAAAAAATATTGTCTACCTAACCACTTTAAAATTGATGCCTTAACTTTGAATTTTTGAACAAGTTAGTACATGAAATGTCATCTACAGATCTATAAACATCCATTAACAAATACCCACTAATTTAAATTTCCAAAATAGCACAAATTACATGGGGGATGAGGTAGTATTTGTATTATGGTAAAATGGGCTAAAATCCAGCCGGAATACTGTGAGAAATTGAACTTTTAACTTCCTAACCAACTGATTTAACTTATTAGACTACTTTTTCTTCCTAACTATAACTCCTATAAAAGGAAAATTGAGAATGGCCTTAAAAAACAACAACAAAAAAAAACCCACGTAGTCCATTTTATATTAAATTTTATTCTCCAGGCACTGTAAGTGGTACTTTAGCTACTGTGGCCTGTACAACTTAACCACTCATTTATTTCATATTATATAGTAATAAGGAAATACTCTAAAGATACTGTAGTAATAGATTCTGCATATCTTAAAAAACTGAAGATACACACGAAATTCACAAACTAGACAGTACTACTTATAAAATGAAACTTATGATGTATGTATTGGAGAATATGTGTCCATGTTATTCCAAGAGTTCATAAATATTTTAAAACTGTTTTTAAATTTTCTAAACATTTTAAGCAGCAATACAAATTTTCCATTGTTAAAAGAGCTGCATGTATGATTTAAAAGGCTAATCATTTCATTTTCAGATTAGGTAATAAATTTACC